>NC_083613.1:19320212-19682712 GCF_963584025.1 Labrus mixtus
AACAGCTTTCATTGGGCAGTTGTTGAGCTGAGATGTTTCACTGTTTTACCTGGGCACATGCAAATTCCTCAACAGAGAAGTCGCACACACGTCCAATTAGATGTCCACCGTTGAGGTTGAGCTGCAGCATCGTGCTGTATGTCCAAAATAAAAAGGAGCATGAAACATTTATTGTCAGTATATAAAAACACAAACCGTTCAAACAAACTCAAAGTCAAATACATATCTACAAATCCCACCTGTTCACTCCAACACAAATGTCTGTTTCTGTGAACAAAAAGGAATAAATGTTTTGATCATTGTCGTCCAGATATTTAATTGTTTGAGTTGTATACATAAAAAATAAAGGAAAAAATCTTACCATTTGTCATGGTAAAATTGCACTAAGGGAAGAAATAGATAAAAATTGTTAAGTGTCTTTTGTCATAATGAGACAAGAAATATTCTGAAAAAAAAATCATGTGAGATTACCTGTCCACTGTATATGATGCAACCTTTAACAAAAACAAGAGACATTGAAAAGACATTAGGGTATGGTTAGGATATTTACATAAAACATCTGGAATAGTTTGCTTTTTTGTTCCTGTCACGCTGTGAACAATGCATTGAAATATCATCACGTTTACATTGTAAAGCTTGTTTGCAAACAATTTTTAATTTGAATATTTGAGTTTGAATATTAGAAAGAAATGTTCTCTCTTTTATTTCTGTTTTTCCCTCCACCAACTCCTGAAGGAAAATCTCTTTCCCTTAAGGTCTATAAAGGTCCACTACGTTCACCAGTGGGTCACTAACTGCATCCGTCTGGTTTTTGGTGTGTCACTAAAAGACAGCTTACAATACAATTCAATACAATACAATACTTTATAGCTTATACCTGCTGCAGCCAAACACAAAGCTACTCAGACAGTAAGAGTCATTCAAAGCAGTAAAGAGTTTTTTTAAAGCTTGTTTTTAAATCAAACCACTTGATGCATGTTTATACTCTGGATAAGATGTGGCTTTTTAAAATATCTTTCCTGTCTTTTTGCACTTAATGCTTAAAGCTAGTATTTTGTACTGATCTTGGTGTTTGATTGTGCAGCACTTGGTCACATTTTTGTTATTTTTAAAAATACGTTCATGAACTTTAACTTGAAAAAATTAATTTGGGGAAGATGTGTATTTCAGATGATGCAAAACAGACCTAGAATATTCCGGTTTGATTAAATTGATTGTGCAGCCACAACATCAACATAATCTTAGTTATCAATAATTTATCCAACCATAAAGCTATTTCATATTCAGGTGTTACACAAGTTAGGTAATTGGTTTATATTAAGTGTATACTTGTTTATTTTATAATTTCCAATGTTATGTTGCAAATGTTTCTAACATACAGACTGTGCCTGTCACCTGGTTCAATGTGCTGGGATAATGCCGTTTTTGTGTACGTAATGGTCGCAGCCACACGAGGAGAAGCTGAAGCCAGAGTCATGTCCAGTCTGATGAACCTAGAACAAGCAACAGTACATCCAATATTTTATGCTTCATATATCGTTTATAATTGAGCCACTTCATATATTTAAAGATGGACATAAACTCACAGTGTGGTATATTCTGAACAGGAGAGGTTTCCCTGTAAATACAGAAAACAAAGAGGATTACTTACAACAAATGAAGCAAAATGGAATTCTTTTTGAGAAAACAAAGTAATTATTTTTTACCTGTTGAAGGAAAAAGACAAGGTACATCAAGAAGTCTTCAATGTTTTCTTCACCAGGTAATTCAGCCAGGTGATCAAAGAGGGAATTTATGATGACTTCTTTCTCTGGTAGAGCAGAAAGAGTCAACACCAGCAGCTCCGCACTCTGCTTTGGTGTCAGGAGTGAAAGGACCTCCAGCTGAACAGACAGGAGAGAACGAAACACATTTTATTGCCCCTGAAAATAATGAGGGCCCAGTTTTTCAACAGTACAACTGATTGAATTTAAGGCGTCGGATTGGATCATATCTTGAAAATGGGTTGTTCAAGAGAAAAGAGATAATGAAATGGATAAGACAGGCCATCCAATCTTGGATTTTATCTGGATAAAACATCCACTTTGTGTAAATAATAACTTTGAGATGGATTGGGATAACTTTGATCCAAAACATCTGGATTATTCTGACCCCAGCAGAGGGCTAAATTCAGGCTGGAAAAAAAAACAGGTTAAAAAAGTAACACCACTGATGAGTTGGTCAAAATATTCAACATTTTAACCATGATGTTGATACTTCACACATTTTAATTTATATTTTGCTTCTGAATTGCTGCATATCTACCACGACATAGTAGATAAAGTAGACATTAGAGTTTTTAAAAAATAAAAGGATTGTGTCTCCATAAAACATTTCACAATAGAGCGTAGTGGTAGTATGTTGGTATGTGGAATGTTGTCCCATTCAGAGCAATATCAATCTGGATTTAGTCGTCTTTAAAGGTCTACGTAAGGCTAAGATTGATCCTATCCAGTTTTTCTTTGAAAGTAAAATAGATTACCTGATCCTGGATAGCAAAAAATGGATTTACAAATCTGAATCATTCTTACCCTAATAATACATTTTTCAACAAAAGGCCAAAGTGATAATAAGAGCATTGGCTTGTTTTCTACATTTTTGTGTAGAAACTAAAGAGAAATATTCTTACAGGGCTGAAGAATGGGTTGAGACCAGAAAGGTCCTGAACGGACAACAGAGCTGAAAAGGGCCCCAGATTCTTCACCAGCCACTCTTCACTGCTGTTTGAGATGGATACACAGATTGGACCTATAGACCAAGATAAAGAGAGATCTGTGAATACTGACACAGTTTCAACTTGTACAACCACTTGAGGTTGCAAATTTGAGATACATTTGTCCCATGGATATTTAGAAAGTGCAGCAAGTACCTGAGTGTGACATAAAACGGAGGATGAACTCCTTTAGGACCACATGCTGTTGGTTTCTGGACATCTCGTCAAAACGATGGATAAATACCTGCAGTCTGAAAAAAAATGAGAATACACTTAGTTACTTTCTAAAACTATTTTCAATAGTTAGTTTTTAGATAGATGTGGTACAGTAACGGTTCTTAGTATTTAAAGAAAACAGAAAAACGCAGACAAGGTAGCTTAAAATTGAAGTTAGGATATCTCACCTGAATAAATGTTCTTTATACTGTACATTCCATGTATATATTTTAACATTTTGTGTGTAAGTCTTGTTATGTGATGACATTCACCATGGACAATAGGGTTCAATGATAGTAAAAGTTTAAGTTGAAATAGAATATTAGGCATGTTGTTACATAAAAGAGGAAGATAGCAGTCACTTACATTTGCTGGTATGATTGACAGCTGATGTTTCGCATGCTCAAACAGTCCAGGAACCTCGGTGATGCAGACGGGAGGAACGCGCTCAGGCGAGAAGAAAACCATGTCCTGATGACACTGCTGTTATTCAGCTCCTCATCAGTCAGCAGCGACACTCTGATCTCTCCGATCACATCCAAAACCTGTCTGGCTGAAGGAATGGACTGTGGAGAAATCAATTCATTGAGTCAGGATTGAATTGAAACGTTTCTACAATTCTACAATTCACTTAGCAGACGCTTGTCTCCAAAGCGACGTACATCAGAGAGTAAGTACAACACAAACAAGGATCTAGAAAAAGGGAAACAATGTCAGTAAGTGCAAACAATCAGCTTTGAGTCTGATTGGACACACAGGTGCTGACAGGCATTGCACAGAGGCAAAGCACAACATTGACGGCAGTTGTTGAGAGCTCTAATCAGTATAGAAACCATCTTAAAAGTCGTCGTTATCAAACAAAACCATCGTCATTACCATCATCATCATCATCAATACTACGGAGACCATCGTCATCATCATCATTAAGATAGTAGGTATTCATGAAAGAGCTGGGTCTTTAGCTTTTTCTTAAAGGTGCAAAGGGACTCTGCAGATCGAATAGAGTTTAGAAGTTCATTCCACCACCAACAGATGAGAAGAGTCTAGTTAGCGTCTTAGGACCCTGTTGTGAAGGTTGGATCAGACGCTTTTCATTGGCAGAGTGTAGAGGGCGGGAGGGAGTTTAGACCTGGATTATAGAGTTTAAGTAAGGAGGAGCCGTTTTTGTCGCTGTTTTGTAAGCTAACCTTTATGGATTTAATCAATTTTAGGCTATCAGATCAATTATTGAAAATTGGTTTTCAAAGGAAATAAGTCTTAAATCGATTTCGATCTATTATGTATTTCTCAAAACTTTGTTTAGCGTTTGGCTATATTAGGATAAGTTTAATCAAAGCAGCAGGCTGGAATCAGGTTTGATTTCATGAATACTATGGAATAAAACTTTTTAATTGGTAAAATACTAGATCTTTTGGAATATGCCGAAATCATGGTAGACACTGATTTATATTTTGCATTAAATTGGTTTAAAAAGTACAGTTCTAACGTAGACAAGGTAGACATTTAAGTACCTATAAAGCTATTCATAAAGAGTACAAGAGTCCCTATAAAATAGCTTTATCAAACACAAACACTGCTCAGCAAAAGTAAACACCTAAATCACACATTAGATCTTGATGACTCAATTATTCAAGTTAAGAATCTTTACTGATGTTGTTGAGAACCAAATGATTAGCAATGGTCAATGGAAACCAAATCATCAACCCATTGAGGGCTCGATTCAAAGTAACTCTAAAAATCAAAGTCAAAAATTGAAATCACAGGCTGATCCAACTTCTGTGAATTTGATCAACTCATAATGTGACTCAGTAGTGTGTATGGCCCATGTGTGACATCTGGGCATGCCCCTGATGATTCGGTGGATTGTATCCTGGGGGGATCTCCTCCCATAACTGGACGAGAGCATCACTGAGCTCCTCGACAGTCTGTGAGGGTACTACATATTTAACTTCCCATAGGTGCTCAATTGGATTTCGGTCAAGGAAAGGAGGGGGCCAGTCAATGGCATCAATGCCTTCGTCATTCTGGAACTGCCTAGACACTGGCCACACGTGGCCGGGCATTGTCCTGTACCAAAAGGAACCCAGGGCCCAGCATAAAGTTTGATAAGGAATTCATCCTCTTACCTAACATTAGTCAGCGTACCGTTGGCTAAGACATGGATGTCTGCGTCAAACCGGTTATGTTGGATGGTATTGCAGGGAGCATAATGTTCACCACAGCGTCTCCAAATTCTTTCACGCCTGTTACATGTGCAACCTGCTCTCATTTGTGAAGAGATGGGTGCGCCATAGGCTGACCTGCCAATTCTGGTGAATGCCCGTCAAGCGGCATAGTGCTCGGCTGTGAGCACAGGTCCCACTAGAGGACGTCGAGCCCTCTTGCCTTCCTCATGGAGTCTGTTTTTGACATGTTTAGTCAGAAACATGTAGCCCTCTGAAGGTCATTTTGTAATGCTCTGGCAGTGCTCCTTATGTTCCTCCTCGCACCAAAGAGCAGATACTGGTCCTGCTAATAGGTTTATGTCCGTCTACCGCCCTGTCCTGCTCTTCCTGTGTAACTGCTGGTCTCCTGGTATCTCAACATGCTTTTGAGACTGTGCTGGGAGACACAGCAAACGTTCTTGCATTCTGATATATTAATGTGCCATCCTGGAGGAGCTGGACTATCTATGCAACCTGATTGGGCTGCAGGCACGTACCGCCTCATGCTACCAGCAGTGACCATCCACTGTCCTCTCCTCTCAATAAAGGTTCGAAAGACCCAAAAAACAATCTTAAGAAAAAAACAAGAAGATACCGACCATGTTAGCCAACTTGTCCAGAGCTGGGTCCAGGATGGGGGATAGTCTAGTCAGCAGCATCTTCCACAACACTTTCGAGTGGCTGCTGTTTCCAGGCAGATTGCACTTCAGAAGAGACGCCAGCTGATGGGCTGTGAAGGTCTCCAGCTGTAAGAGTGTATGACACCGTAGGAGGTCATTTAGGTATACAGACAAACAGCAGCATGTTGAATTAAAGCTTTTTCAAAAAATAAGTCATTATATTTCCAATCTCATTTTGATTTTTTGACATTCAACAGTCACCTGTGCACATGCATACATCTCCAAGGTGAAATTGCAGGACACTTCCGTTGATGTGTTGAAGTAAGAGTGAAGGTCAGAGCTGCAAATACAAGTGAAAAAAAGTAATTAAACAGACTACTTCATTTGTATTATTCTGTTACATCTCTGGTACAAATGATAAAAAAGGGGATACCTGTCAACTCTTCTGCAGATATTGCGATCTGTCAAACAGCAAAAAAATACATGAATTAGCTATGAAAGTTCTTACAGTACAGTGATGACGTGGTGTATGACTTACTTGAATCATTTCCTTAAGTAAGGTAGCAGTACTAAAGTTTAAAAACTCTTCTTTTGCAATTATAACTCCTGCATCAGAAGAATGTAGTTACAAATATAAGTATATGGAAGTATATCGGTTTTTTTGGTGTGTGTGGTTTTCTATGTGGTGTGCTTGTTTGTTATTTTTCTCTATCTCAATCAAAGCTATTATTATTACAATTTTTGTTCTATTGTATTCTATTAATTTCTTGTAAAAAAAAATAAATAAAAATAATAATAATGTAAGAAATTAATTATGTTTGGATTACCCAATAAACACAAAGTTCCAAAAAAAGTATGTATCACTACAAATTAATCCATGAAGGACTTTTTACAGTTCTCGCTATTTTATTAAAAAATATATATTTTATTTCACAATTTCAAAGTATGCCTATCAAAGTCAATGAAGCTCCTATGAACAGATTTGCAATAAATGAATGAAGAAGGAAAGAGAGAAAGTGCTAATGTTAGCTAGCTTATTTTATACTGTTTAAGCCTTCTACTTTCTTTGGGCTACTTTTAGGGACACATTAACTCCCCCGTCCATATTCCACTGATTCCTAACGTTACATAACTAACATAATGTATCCATGCCCACTTCACAAATTCAAATGAGATGTTTAATTCGCAAATTTACAGCATTATTGTGCTTTAACAATCATAACTTCTTCGAAAACAGAGTTGTACTAGGACATGTAAGAAAATGTAATGTGGTGAAATATTCAAATGTTCCTCTTAAAATAGCAGTGTAGAAGTGTATTATAGCATTAAAATGGAAAAAGTCCAGTAGAATAAATTAAGTCACAATTGCACATGAGAATGTCACTTATGTGAATGAGTTGTAATTCACCACTGCAGTGATGTTCTGCAAAATAACACAGGTGTGTTTAATATCTCTTACCGTTGTACTGAGTTACTGGGCACTGTGAATCACAAGAGTTAACACATTTTAAATAATATTGAAAAAATACATGAAACTCTGAGCTCTGAGCTACAATACGCAGTTAAAGAAGATTCTTTAAAATACACAATATGTCAATCTCACCAGGATGCCTTCTGGTACACACTCTGTTCAAACAGAAACAGAGAAAATATTCAGTTAATAGCTGTAGGCTATATAAATTAATTAACTGTAAATATGTGTTTATGGTCAGTATGTGTGTTTTTAATGTGAGACAGAGACTGACCCTCTGGTGCAATTTCTATCAGCTCATCTATGGTCGCCCAGATGATAGGTTCAACATATGGTGGTACTGATGGTATGGCTTCGTACAATCTCTCAAAACTGTCAAAACAAGAGATATCAAAACAAGCAAAGAATACATATTTAAAGAGACAGCATTAAAGAGATCGACTTTCACTAAATAATCATCAAAAATTGAAATCAGAAAAATGTAAAACTGCAGAGATTTTCTTAAGTCTTAAATGCAAATCTTTCTCTCACAACAACACATGATAGACCTTCATTCTTTAAATAAGAGCACTGGGCTGTAAGAGAGTGTTGAAAATGTCTGAAATTGCCTTCTACACAATGTAAAACGTTTTTAAAAAAATTTACCTGACCAAAAAATAATATTACCGCTGATTCTTGCCAAACTTTCCATCAAATTCTATTGCATTCTGTTCAAAACATTTTAAGATACCCTGCTTAGAAACAAATGAACATAATTTGAACACATCTTAAAAAAAGGAAAAGCAATGCTGTTGGAAAAATAAAATAATCCGGAAGCAATTGGTTCATGAGTTGGTGGTGAAGTGAATCTGAGTTCAAGGTCTTTTCACAGCTGATACTTTGCTCTGTCATTGCAGGAATAACCCATTATTACTAACATAAATGAGGATTCAGATTCAATATAAGCGCCATGCTATGCAATGTGGCCCTTAGAGATGTTATCAGTTGCCAATAAATTCCTGTTGTGAAACAGTTAAAGGGCGGAAGTAAAGAAACAATCAAATAACAATTTACTTGAGTTTATCACCCACACAACAGAAAGTATAATTAAAAGTAAAAGTACTCACATCTGTCTGTAGACTCCGCATGAAACATTAACCTTAGAAACAAAAAGTTTTACAATCAATCAACCAGTTTAAGGTTTCACAAAAGTCTTAAGCTACTATTTAGTTATGGTAACTTGAACTAGTTACTAACATTTATAGTAACACGTATCAAACATTCATAACATATAGTTAGTTTTACCTCTCCAGCAAGCTCGACAAGGTAGTACAGAACTTCTGGCAAGTGTTCCGGCGACTCCAACAGAAATTCAAACACTCTGTCGATGACAAACTCTTTCTCAGGTGGAGTAGGAAGAGGCAGCAGCAACAACTCTACAGTCTGTTTTGGAGTCAAGACGGGAAGGGCTTCCAACTGGACAGGAGACACACAAGAAGAGGAGATTTTATAAACAATGACGGTCTTGCTTTAGTGGAGTCCATTTAAGATTGATTGATTAGATGATTTGAGCCTGTGAGGATTTCCAGACTCACTCCAGAAAAGTTTGGGTTGAGCTCATAGAAGTCGGTGAGGGAGGCAAATCTTGCAAAGGCACCAAAGTTTTCCAGCAGATATTCTGCACTGTTGTTGGCTGAGAAAACACACCGGGGGTCTGAAACATAAATGAAAAACTGAATGTTTATTGAATGAACTATATGTTTTAACCTTGACATTTTTTATTCAGGATTAAAGAGAAAGAGTACCGCAAGTTTACTCCAGTACGGTCCAGAACTTTATTCCATTCTATTTCCTTTTGCCTTTTTTGATTAAACGTTAAACTTACCTGAGGTGTTGTGATGCCGCAGAAAGGGAAAGATGAAGTGTTCATAGATGTTACGACTGTACATGGGATCAGCATGCATGAAACTCAATTTGTCGCTGAGTTCTGCCACACTACAGAAAAACAATGTAAAAATGAATTACCCCCATACTTGTGTGAAATAAATTGTAAAATCTTCTCAAACTTGTGAACATACATGGTTTGGTAAACTGGACAGGAGAAGTTCTTGTTGCTGAGGCAGGACAGGAGGCCTATGGGGACGTCAGGCAGGAGGGGCATCAGTTTGATCTGAAACCAGAGCTTGATGAACTCCGGGTCCTGCAGGTGTTCCTGAGTCAGAGCTGGAGAGTCGGGCCTACGGAAGATCTCGTGAAAGTCGTACGCCAACTCATGGAAGTTCTACAGAAGGGGAAACATTAACATTTCATTTAGAATATCTTGTTATGGCCCAATGTTTTTCCCCTTGTTCTGTTTGTCCCTTTTCCTCTTCTGTTGTTTCTAGCTCCACCCAGGTGAATCTACTGACTGTACATTAGGAGCACCTTGTCTTTGCGGAACATGTACAATTTGTGTACAAATGTACACAATGACTGTTTTCTCTTTTTTAATATTATTATTAAGGCTGGGGCGCCAGTGGCCTAGTGGTTACTGCATGCGCCCCATGTACCGAGGCTAAGGTCCCGAAGGTTCGAATTCAACCTGTGGCTCCTTTTCCGCATTTCACTCCCCACTCTATCTCTATTTCCCTGACTTCTGACTCTATCCACTGTCCTATCTCTAAGAAAAAGAGGCATGAAAGGTCCCAAAAATAAACATTTAAAAAAAATGGAAAGGCTATTTAATTTAATGTTTTGAAAATCAAATTCTAAAAACTTAAAAAATTAAGCAATTCCATTATAAAAATCAGGGGTTTTGTGGTTATTAGACTTGATTTTTGAACAATGGTAAACATTCATGTTACATCCATGTATCTACTATCAACTTCAAAATGTGTAGGGTTTTTTATAAACCACGCTGGTATGAGGTACAAAGTATCAGCTAATTACTTTGAGCTATCATATTTGTTTAAGAAGGAGAAGGAGCTTTAGATCTCTATTTTCAAAGTTGAGTGTTAATATTAATATAAATATGAATCAATGAAAGTTTACCTATTTTTTTTTTTATTGGATAAAAAGGTTATAAAGCCAAAGCGGTAGCAAAAACTACTGCTCACACCTCTTTGGCTGCTAGCCTCCTAGAATCTGGTTTACTAATGTGATTCAGGCAGTGGGAGCCAAGAGAAATATTTAGCTCCTTTTTCTCAAGATGAAGGACCATTTAACGATCACTGGCGTATCTAGTGTAGTAGAAGCTACAGCAGGCCAGGCACAATTTGTGACGTAAACTGAACAAAAGAACAAACCCATCAACAAAAAAAATCTAAATTTTGTTTTTGGATTTTGGAAGCATTCATACTTTATACTGGCTCTGGGTTTGGTTTGGTTTCATCAGTGCTTGTAAATATTAAAGTAAACCAGATTCACATTCTGATTTGAGATCGCATTTAATTTAATCTGTTTTTTATTGTTATACTCACCGTTTTGGACAATTCTTCGATCAGAGAGCTCAGACGTTTTAACATCTCCATGATCAACCTCTTCATCGTGGCCTCGTTAATTTCAAAGTGAGTACGAGCGGCACAGTGCAAAACATGGGCGACATTTTCCACTGCATCAGACAGCTGAAAGGGTGAAAAATGGTTGGACAACAAGAGGCTCATTAAAACACCATTTCCAAACTTGACTGATTACTGAACTGTGAACTAAGAATAAAATGAAGCCCTACCCCACATGGGCTCCTATCGAGTGTGATGCTACAGACATCGGGAACTTCAGAGGTGTCGTTGTTCATGCCATGGTCAAGATAGCTGCACAAAAAAGCACAATTAAACACTCAGAAGAAAGGCACATTCAACTGACGTCAGTGATTGGTGACCTATGCTAGTATAGCATTGAACATGTAAATTGTTGGACTGTATGATTTAACTGTGGCACTTTTCTTTGAACACAACAACGTGTTTACTTTATTTTCCCCTTTACTTCTCTGCTAATCCATTAAAAAGCACCACAGGGGTCACTTTTATTAGAGCAGTCAATTATAATGCTCTTTTTCTCATCAAATTATTAATACAAAATAAACTCCTAAGAAAAGGGAACACTTGGACACAAGTCAGCAGGATGATAATATCATGAGAGAAACCAATGTTTGATCAAAAATGTCCTTGATGTGTATCTTAATTTTTTAAAGTTTGTCCTATGTTCAAACTATTGATATGGAGGAGGCCAGGTTTTGTAACCGAAACTACAGCGAGTCATTAGGGGCGGCTCCAAACATTTTTTTCTGGCTTCACTTCTCTGGAGCTCTTATGCTGTCCATACTTTATGTAGTCTATGTTTGCAAGAAAATCCACTCCCTTCACAAGCTAGTCGCTAAATGTTCCTATCTGCAGTTTGGAGTTTGACTAGAAGTGTAAACTGTAAAGTAGGTTTATTAGAGCTTTTAAATTGGAAAAACAGCTTAAAAGTAAAACTATGACCTAAAGAAGACTTAAAGGCTGAAGACGTTTTACACATCAACTTAGCAGAAATCAGGTTTATCCTATGTAAATGTCTCTTTGAGCCATGACTGTCTACAATCAGAGAGAAGCATGAGTCCCTCTGGCTGTTTTTGTCGGGCTGTGTTTACATCATGTTTGCATGGACAGGAAGGCCTTACGTAAATCTCTTTTAGTCAAGGATTAGAGTAAAGAAGAATAACATTGCTACTCTGCTTATTTGGATGTCACGTAGGCCTAAATGTCTTTAGATCACGGTCATTCCGTGTCAATTTATGCAGAATATGAAGCTATGAGTTAACCAAAATGTGCTAAAATTAGCCTGTTAACCCAACAATGCAAACCACAGGCAATTACAGCTCGAGCCAAGAACAATTTTGTCCACCACTTGCGCCTAATGGTGCTGATTAATGGTGCGTTCTAATTAATAGGGAGGGGTTGGAGGTATGCCGCTGGAGGAGAGTGGAGGCTTCACAATAGCAGAGGTGTAGCCAAACAGTAGTTTGTTTTGGTTTCATGGTGTTCAAGGACGACTTCTACTGGAAAAACAAAAAGTCGCTTTCTCTAAAAAGTGTCATTATCAACAGTTGACTAACTGCTTCATTGTATTGCTGAATGAAGCTGAAATTGCTGGACCTGAGACCTCTTAAACATCTACTTTTTAGTTGTATTTTTACGTATCTAATGCTGTTGTTTACCACCCAAACCATTTCTTCCAAATAATATATAGAAAATATGAATTGATCAGTTGATTGATTGTAAATAAAAATGTTATGTTAGTTACTTACAACACTTCATGGAAGGCCATTTTGATGGTGGGGTGTTTCATGTATTCTTCATCTGGCAAGAACCTCCATAACAGCGGCATCACTACTTGGCTGTACCAGTCCTCAACATTTGTCACGTCAAACTCAGGCATCTGTGGAACTACAGGCACTTCTTTTGGCCTGTAAATGTCTGCCAGCTCCCCCAGAGTCCAATTGAGCAGGAACTGAGTCAGAGTTGTGCTTCTCAATTCTGAAATGTCCCTCTGGAGAAGAAGGAAGCATGTCAGGGGTCATTTCACCCAGCAGGTGTACTGTATGCATGTAAGAGTGTGTGTTTGAGTGTGAAAGCTTATACCTCATGAACGAAGGACACAAAGTTATGAACAAAGCTCCCAACTGGTTTGAAGGCTCCCATGAACCCCTTTACAACCTGCAAGAGAGACAAAAGGGGTAAGTACTGTCGTCTTTAGTTACATGCACCACTTTGCCAAGAGAAATTCTTAAGCTCCAAATACAATTCTTGATTTCACAGTAGATGTTTCTTGTTACCTGCATTCATTATTTTTTGGCATCACATTAGCATATTGTCATCATGAATATGAGGGGAATATGATGAGTAAGATGATGAAAATCATATACAGTAATTATGAATTTCTCTGACATGATTTAGACTATCATTTTGTTAGAACTATTTTTTATCTCATAATAATGTTTTTTTTTATTAAGGCTCATACTCCTCTATTATTTATTTATTTTCTCTCTCCCTTTCAGTGCAGAAATAGGCTACCGGTATTTAGGGATTAAGTTTTGACAAAACTTGGCAGCACAAGATACCAACATGACGCAGCATGTTTGCATGCTTGTAAATATGTGGATTTTAATAAAATGTTCTTTGATACCAAGTCTCTGTCCAAATATTTTATGCGGACACCCTTGTTGTGAATTATTATTTCTCCGCTGTTTAATGGTTGACTTTTACCTCTACCTTTTCTGTTTTTTTATGGGGGTATTTTGTCGAGTTTGTAGCATGTAAAGAGAAAAATCAACAAATACAGAACAATTCCTACAAAACTTTAAGCATCCATGCTTAATTACATTACCCCTTTGAATTGATCATGAGGGGACGGGGGTCTGTAGGGGTCATGTGGTTTTGGAGGATAGGAAGGAGAGAATCCAGGGGTCGTCCAGTTGTGGCCCGATCCAGGAATGACTGTTGGGTGAGGCCCAGGGCCTCCTGTCATCATACTGTGAAAGACCAGGGTGAGGGTGCCGTT
Organism: Labrus mixtus; assembly: GCF_963584025.1. Taxonomy (NCBI): domain Eukaryota; kingdom Metazoa; phylum Chordata; class Actinopteri; order Labriformes; family Labridae; genus Labrus; species Labrus mixtus. Next base: position 19,333,971 of record NC_083613.1, read on the forward strand.
GTCTAAACTTTCTACCCCCGGCTGAAGCAGCAGCTCAGCCTTCTGCACTGGAGACAGTAGGTGAAGAACCTCCAGCTGTGGGGGGGGGGGAAAACAAGTTAAGCACAGGCAACAAAAAAAAAAAAGGATCGTCCTCAATTCAAGTTAACTCACTCCACTGAAAACCATGTTGAGTTTTGAAAAGTCCTTCATCCGGGCCATTGCTTTGAAGGCACCAAAATTCTTCATTAACCAGTTCTCAGTGGATTCCTCCCTATGCACACAACCTATACAAAAAAAAACAACACTTGGAATAAGATTTTGCTTGAAGAAGCAGGGAGAAGAGAATTCATCTCCAGAGGTTCATTTTCAAGCAACACTTTTAGCATGAAGAGTTCATGTTTAAGCCTTACGGCACATGGCCTTCACTAATGACTTTGTTTAAGTCAACATCAAAATGTGTTGGCCTCTGAATGTAGTTTTTGTTTAAACTACAAATCTTACAGGACCAATGACAAAGTACAAATCAAAGGTTTAGTTAGTTGAGAAGTATGCTTTTCTAGTCATTTCTAGTTGTGAATTTGAACCAAACGTAAAAGCTGTACCAGCTACTCTGTCTCCAGACAGAAACGGGTACATGAAGAATGTGTAGATCCACTTTTGTCTGACTGGATCCATCTCTGAATAATGGTGGCTGAGCTCCTGTACCCTGCAAGATGAGAAAAGATGGTGAGTAGTTGTTCGAAAAACAAAAAGGATACAGAAACAAGCGGGTCAACAGAGAGTCAGGCATACACAGTCTGGTAGGTTGAGCAGCTGAAGTTCTTGGTGCTGAGGCAGGACAGGAAGTGTTTGGTGATGGACTTCAGCAGCGGTTTCATCTTGACCTCTAACCACATGTGGACCAGGTCATCATTCTGGAAGGGGTCTGCTTTGGGGTTCAACTCAAGTGCCCCCTGCAGGCTGAGAAGTGGCACTCCTGACATACTGGATCTCTATTTTAAGATGATGGATTGGTGAATCAAGGGATGGAATGAGGGAGTGGTGGGAAGAACATTAATGGTATTCATGTTATGTGGGTCAAAGTGTGCCTCTAAAAAGGCTAATAAGAGAATAATGTACCGTAAAGGAATAGTCCCCTCACTTCTCATCAATCAAAGTGTGCAAATTCAACATGTGACTCGACGGGAACAATTCAAAAACATCATTACATCAATAACTGGTCAGGTTGGTCTTTAAAACAACATTCCTTTCGTTGCGTGTCTACTGGAAAACATTCCTGTCTTCCTGTTTTAACTTTCAGCCGTACCATAAAGGTGTAAACATCCATCGTCGCTTCCAGCATTTCTTTAAGCCTTTCCAAGTGGTCTCTCCCTGTGTCTGTTGGTGGCAATCCCACACACTGGAGAAAGTGTGAGGTTTCATCTGGTTCCTTGGAATTGATGAGAAAAACAACATTTGAGCAACAAGGACACTATTTGCCATAATTTAAAAGAAGCTGAATACTCGTTTTGCTGGTGTTTTCAAATAGGGCCTGTAAATTGGATTATCTGAGTGAAGACATTGGAAAAAGTGCCTTTAGTTCATAAGTTAATCAGTCATTTGCTTTGAAATAAGAAGTCCATCAGATGCTTCATATTTATTTGTTTGTTCATGTTTTGGTTCTTTCTTTGTGGGAAAATATCATAAAAGGTATATTCAACAGCTGACATTACAACATTTCAGAGCAGGTGTAATAAGCTGCGTCGTACATTTAACTTCAATTGTGTTGAAATGAGAACTAAATGTTCCTTTAAGGCTCATTCACATTCCTTTGTGAGAAACGCTCAAATGAAACAGAGCCGTCGTTGCTGCTATTGATTACACCTGAGCTCATCCTGCTATGACAAGGAAAAATGTTCACATACACATAGAGAAAAAACTTTATATTTAATTAAATGGCTTAATTAAACACGTGCTTGTGATTGTCTTATTCTACAGTCAAAAGAAGTGTCGCGTTGGATAAAATGTGTAGTTTTGAAAGTTTCCACACCTACAGACTACTAGTTGTTTGGATAAACTCTGTCCAGGTTAAGTGCATCAAGTTAGTCAGAAAGTGACGCAGTGATCACTACCCTGTAGGAATGTGATTCCGGCAGTTTTGGAAAAGGACATTCAAGTTATTCAAGAGTTCTAAGCAGCTTGGTGGCTCACACCTCCTGAAATAGGTTTTTCCTCCCTCCAATTCTGCTTTTACAAAACTCTGGATATTATGATCCGTGACCAGAAGCTCTCTTTTCTGGGAATCTTCCCATTGATGTCAATGTAACTTCAAACATGCTGCTGTGACACATTGAACCTGCTCTGCTTGGTCCTTCTGAAACTAAAAGAGGCAACAATGTGGGAGCTTAAAATAATAAAACATACTTCTACCTCACTTAATCACCCCTGTCAATTTCAAACTGTGTTGAAAGCCGTCTGTTCACGCATTGCTTTTAAAAAAAAGGGAGATTGTCTTTAAAGAAACGTGCATCTGTAGCTTCTGGAGGGATACGGTAATGATCATAAATCTAAATCAATCCATGTATCAATATCCCGAATCATATCCTGAAATTCCCCTCTGTGGATCAATAAAGTATAATCTTATAAACAAACAAAAACAGATTATTTTCTCACGTACAAGGTTTAAGCAACAAAAAGCAGCACATTTTAAAAACCATTTTTTTCTAATGTCTTTTTGCCATTTATCCTTTTTCAAACTTATTTTTACGTTAATATAAAGTGAGTTTTTTTTAAAAAAAACACCTTTTGATGAGTAGACAATCAGACGTCACATTTTTTTCGATACCTGTGTCCATACAACCAGACGTCAGTATCAGGAAGCTTCACTCACCTTCCTACATGTTTCTTTAGAAGTGCAGGTATTGTTACTGTAGATTAAAAACAAAAAAGAAAGTGTTTGAAGACACAGTTCATTAGAATAATAACATGTAGAAGTCAATCTAGTTTTCCCTCGTGATTATTATTATCTGATCTTACCTTTGTGCACTTGATGCCACAGCTAGGAGACAAAAGCACATAAAGTTCATTATTAAAAATTGTTAAAATGAACAACAGAAAATAAAAAACGCTTTTGGAAATTCCCATCTCAAAATATTTTACTGTGAGAAAGGCTTCAGTAGTTATTCAGAAAATCAAATCAAGGTTTCTTTGAATCTTGTTCTGCTTTGGTTGGACTGTTGTTAGTGGTCGTCTTTTCTTTGTGATACCTGCCAGCAAGATATTTCCAAAATGTACATCATTATCCTCCTGTAAACTGATGATTTTGCTGCCTTTGAGGCATATCACAACTTATTACTGCACTGAAATCCACTTTGTTAATATTTATTTTGTACATATTTGAATTATTTCTCATAATTAACACACTTTATTCAAAATGTATTGATTTTATTCTGTTTCAAGTTGATTATTACTTGTTTGCTTTAAATTCAGCTCTTATGCCTTTGACTCTTTGTTCAAATTTGCAACAACATAAAAAGCTACCCTTCCTTGCTATGTCCATTAATCTAGTGAAAAGAAAAACCAAGAACAGACCATAAAACTTATGTTGTAACATAATAGGTTTATTGTCATAATGTCACAAGATATTTTCACCTTATAATATGATAACTTATATTGTTATAACATAGAACTTATTATATTATAACGGGATAACTTATTGTCATCACATAAAACTTATGATATGATATGAAACTTTTCATTTTTGACTGAGGAAAACTGTGTGGAAGGACAAATTGTAAATGATGGTGAGATTTAAAAATGTATTGGGCTGTACAGAAGGAAGAATAAGTCTTACCCTCTGGAGGTTCAATCAACATCTTCAAATAGATGTTAACGTTTTTTTCACTTATGAACCAATTTTTAACTTCCTTTTGGTCATAGACTTCTTTTATGTGCCTCTACAATGGGGAAAATGGCTTGACACCACGGGGTCAAAACTGTTACCAAATGCCTCACTGTACTCTGAGAAACAACATACTCAGCTGGGATGCAGCTTTGGAGCCACCAGAAAAAGCCAAGAGTCAGACTAATTTCCTTTCTGGACTTCCTCACACATAAACAAAAAAAAAAACAACAACTTTTCTTTTCACACAACTTTGCTTGGTCAAAAAAATAGTTCATGTTATTTTTTACTAAATTACGGTATATGTTTTTTAAAATCATAACTTGAAAAGATATTTTTGTTAAAATGATCAAGTTATTAAATGACAATATCTTGTTAGGCTTATCACATTACAACCTGACAATGGGCCTTATTATTATAGTCAGGTGTGGCAGCAATACGCTTCCATACGTCTATTGTCAATGTCAAGCCCATTCATACAACTGAAGATGTAAATCTTATAGGGTCACAAATATATTTTAATTTTCAAAAAGGCTGAATATTGTTCATGTTGTTGGCATTACAGGTAACTGAATTCAAATAGAAGAAACAAGATCAACTACAGGGAAATATTTTTCAACTGAATGAGGAAATGATTCACTGTAATCAAAGAAAATGTCACTGGCTGTTTATTTGTTCCTTTTTTGAACCGGTATATTGTGGGGTTTGATCTTTAAATGAGATATATTGAATATCAACTGAATTTAGGGTGGATATGTCCTTTTACTTTAACTTGTCATATTCATAATAGAGAAAAGATACCGAATCTGCTCTTACCGTGGCAGCTCCACAGAAGGTTAACCAGTAGGAATAGGTTACGTGATCTCATGATGTGAAGAGTCTCATGGGACAGGAAGGCTTTGTGATGAAAATCACTGGGGAGGGAATCAAAGAGAGAAAGCAGCTTACAGATAAACACACTAACAGGCATGTTAGCATTGTATCAGCAAACATCTTGGTATGGGAACATCAAGGACAACTGATAAATGATCTGTTATCATTATCAAAGAGTGACAGGACACATTCCAACTTTAAAATCACAACCTGCCAAATCTTCATAAAAAAATGTAAAATATTTTTTTAATTAATAATTTTAGTCAGATCCATGTTGTCCATTTATTTTGATTTAATATTTAATGCATTTCTTTAGATTGTGGGTATGTCTGTGGATCGGTAGGCAGATTAGTATCAGGGAGTGGCTGTCAGAGGTTTGGCTGACAGTGACCTTTAACATAGCGGTACAGAGATAATGAAACAATAGATGCATCAATGGAAAAAATGCTGAAACTGTACACCATTTAGAAACAATGAACACAAAGAAAACAGAGCATGTTACCCTGACTGAAAAAAATAGATATATATATTAATTTAAACTGAACCCAAACAAAGAATATCCTGGTTTTCAAATGTACTGAACAGTATTCAACAGAGTACTAATGTACTCCTGTCTGTCAACTTCTATAATGGGAAAAAAGGAAAACGCCCACATACATACACTAATGCACATGCACTAATTATTTACACAATAAAGTGATGGTACAATTGAACAATTATCATCCAACCACGCTCCAATAATAATACGGCATGTCTATAAATGTGATCTGGTCTTGTTAACTGTGAACCTTTAACAACGTGTAAAGAGGGAAAGATTGAAGTGTCAGCAAGTCTTTTCAAAGCGGAAGATTGTGGACCCGTGTGTTTCAAACAGAGACACTTCATGCTGTAATCTCCTTTAGTTCCCCCCCCCCCCCCCCCCCCCCGTAGCCTAAATAATGCCTCAGGAAGTCCCTGAAGTTCATCAAGGACTCTACACATCTACACAACAGCCTGTTCTCCCTAATGCCTTCAGGCCGGAGGTACAGGACAGCTTCTTCCCCCCGGCTATAAGGCTTTTCAATAAATGGGTGGAAAAACACACAACAACAACAACAAATGCAATACAACCCTGTGTGCCATTCTTGCCTTTGTATATTTCTACATAATTTCTAATTCACATTTTCCCCATTTGTATTGTTATTTAGAATGTTGTTTTTATTTCTGTGTGCTTTTTTATTTTTACATTATTTTATGTTATTATATTTTTTATATTTTATATTTATCCTATCTATCCTTTCAAATGGTGCCTACCCTCAAAAGATTTTTTTCCCATTTGTACCCATAGGTTTCTGACAATCTGACAATCTTGAATCTTAAATCATGAAGTTCAAGAGATTAACCAAGAACTGGTTTGAAACAGGTAGAAAATGTAGACTGTCTGGAGTCGTCTCAATGTTCTCAGTGTCTACAAACAATGTATGAGAACGGTGTGAAATGTCTCTGCATGTCAAAAAGCAAGACAACTTAAGATGGATGTTTCAATTACAATTTGAAAGGTTGTTCAATCAATGTAGTTTTATCAGTGTTTTTAAAGTCAAGGACTACAGTACAGTACTGTATGTCTAGCTCGTTCATTTCAGGGCATTGGCTTGAAGGAGGACTTCATCCGCTGGCTACTGACTGTAGGAGGGTGATTTAAACATATTTACCTAGTGGAGTATATATCAAATAGTTCACCTAGAAAAATAACATGAGTATAACATAAATACTTTTAAATGTCTCCTTACTCTTTAATACACTGAGGATTTTGAGTCAGGAAACAGAGCTCCCAAAGAACATAGAAAAGTATCTGTGAGTTTAGCCCCGAACTCTGAAGAAAATATAAAGATGTTTGTTAACCACAACGGTGAGAGTGACCAGTGATTGTAAAGCATTCAAAAGGCTGAATTGGTAATATTATTGAAATAATGTGATCCAGCATTGTGCTTTAGTTAAGGTGATGTTTTGTGGCTGTTGAGCCAACCATGATAATTAATTCACTCACTCTTCTTGTGGAAATATGTGACTCATTAACTTGCTTGATAAATTCCTATCTTCATGAACAGGTTGCTTACTTTAGCTTTATGATGTTGACGCTAGAAGTAAAGTGGATTTATTAGAAATGCTGCAGCTACCTGCTGCACGGCTAAAGAAGGTCGATGAATCCTAAATAAACTACAAAGCTCTGAAAACCAAACCTGAGAGGGCCTGAAGAGTCAGGTGATTATTCTCAGAAGGTTTGTTAAGGGTAACCCTTTTCACATCAACCTTCACAAAGTGATTTGGTACAGAAATAGCTTTAATGGTGAACCTTGTGGACCAGATTTTTTTGTCCCAAACTGAGAGCTGAGCCCTTCAATGTGACTGTGTGAACATATTTATGCCTCCAAACACACATGCACATTAATAAGTTCCCTGTCAATACTTCCACAATACATTGCAACATATACGTCATTGTGTAAGAATAAAAATATATACGCTGTTAAAAGTGTTTATTCAGGATTGTAACTCCTCGGCATACCAGGAAACTCTTTTCACAGTCTTTGTGACTAATTCACCTTTTTTCAAAAGCTGGAGTGGAGTGACAATATTTGAAAATGCTTGTACAAAAGGGTTGTTGAAATGATTCACGTCACGCACCCATGTCAACACACAAAAAACCCACACATCCCTATTCTATTGTTTCATCTTTTTGAGTCCATATCATTTAAGAAGAAAATGTTATAAGAACTAAAGGGATTTCTGAAAATTGAATTCAAAATCACATAAAGTAAATTTAAATGTTGAATTGAAATTTGTATCATTTTTATGATTATCATGTGTGGAATATGTACGGTACTTTAATTTATCTCTTATGAAGTAAAAATGATTTTATTTCTCTCTTTTTTAAAAGATTTTTTGTGTGCCTTTTTGTGCCTTTATTGTAGAGATAGAACCGTAAGACAGAGAATGGAAATCAGCAGAGAGAGAGAGAGAGAGAGAGAGAGAGAGAGAGAGAGAGAGAGGGGAACGACAGGAGCCACAGGTCGGATTGGAACCCGGTCCGCCCACTTGGAGGACCAAGGCATCAATACATGGGCACTAAGCACTTCTCTCTTTCTCTTTAAAGAATTTGAAATGTATTCACGATTACTTTGCACACTTTGTCAGGTGTAAGGACCAAAACACCAAGAAAATCACAAAAAGCAATCTAGTGAGAAAGAACATTTACTTGAATACCCGACTGAAGTGTTTGTTTGTTTTTCGGTACTTTGCTTTATAATGTTTTATTTGATTCTATTTTATATTAATTTTTCTCTACTTGCAAAAATCAACAACATCATCATCTTAAAAACAAGGCACATAAGATAAAATCTTGACGTTCACAGACTAAACAAATGAATGCACTGGTGATAGTGTTATTGTTAACAACATTTTTTTTTACAGCCTGTAATCTGATAATTTAGCACAGTGTTCTGCATATAAACTTCTTCTTACCTTTTGCTACTCTTCACACACTGTGTTGTATTTTTAACTAGCTCTACAGGCTGAAGGAATACTTTCATGGCTTTTTGTTATAACTTCAAACCTTTCCTGACTTTGAACAAAAGTCGTCCCATTGACTGCACCAAGAAGCCGGTCAGCTCAATTTTCTGTTGTTCATTTATTGTTATTGTTCCCAACTTTCTAATAGATAATAATATGACATTAGAAACAAAGCCCGTTGTCAAAGTACCTCATAGGGAGCTGAGCATTCCCACGGCTAAAATCCCTGAACAGCATGTTGTTACCAGAGGTACACAATCTCACAACAAAAAAAGACAAGATGATTGTACTTTAAGTTGTTATTTAACTGACTTTGAATCTATCTGAATTCAAAAATCCTTGTAAGACTTCTGGTATACTTTATAAATTAATGAAGGTCATATTGCTCCTTGTTTTCCTTTAAATAGTAATTACCCTAAAATAAGAAGATCTGTCTATGACAAGTACAGATTCAAATCACATGAAGGGATCCTGTGGGTTGTGTTGACAAATGTCAGATCAAATTAAATTGAATAATGACAGAAAATCAAAGCCAAATCACTTACCAAATCAACCTGGAGTCCTTTAGGTGCTTCAAATGAAAGGGTTTAACAAGTGTTTCTTCTGAAACCTGATACGCAGGTGCAGCAGTTAAACTCCTGAAGGGTGTGTTGTTCGACGACGACGACACAGGTGATGATGGCTGACTCCTGTGGGCTGCAACAAGGGGGCGGGACATAGCTGGCTCTTCTGCTTCAGGTGTATACTTGGTCATGCATAATGCGATCGTGTTTATGAGATTTAATCTTGGTGTAAAAAGAGACAAGTTGCCCACAGCATTTTTCACCTACCTAGTATTGGTTTTTGCATACAGTACAGTGACTTCCTGCTCTGTGTACATAAAAGCATTTGGACCTTTTTCTGAATCAACAGTATAGTTGTGTATGAGAAGTCATATAATATATATTATTTGTAATTGTAAACAGCTAGTCACAGAAACTCAAGCAAAGGTTATATCACACCCAACCCAGTCATCCTGAGGAGACTACAACAATGAGGGTAGAATAAAAACAATTCAGCCACATGGAAAAAGAAAAGTCTTTTAAAACTTTAGGGAAAACCATTTCAAAAATAAATCTTATGCATTATTCAAGGTTTGTGTGTCAACCCGTTAAATGCCAAATTGAAATATACAAATAAGAAGCCATTGTGAAAAATGGACTGTAAACACACCATTGACTGTTTCTGAATACAAGCTTAGAGCTGTCAGGCTTTGGTATTCACGTGTGTGTGCCTGTGCATGAAAACACACACAAACACACATTCAGAGGAACACACAATGACAAAGCATACTCAGATCAGGTTGAACTAGTTTTTGTTTTTTGTATTAAAAGCATGACAAAAATGTAATATTCTATAAGTACTTGTTTCACAACAAAGGGCGCACCTGTACCAGAGAACAGAAGCGCAGCCCCACAGGATTTATTAGTTGATTTTTTTTTCACAATTTGACGGAGCAGATCTTCTGAAATCTTATTGATGAGTCACAAGAAAGGCAGTCTGATGTTGAATAACTTTTTAAGAAAAGCCTTTTGTTTAAACCTTTAAGATGTTTAAACATTTGAAAGAAAACATGGCAGAGATCATAACTTGACACGTCTCTTGTATTTCTTTCACTGCTGTCGTAGCAACTCTTGCAGGCAGATGATAGAAAAAAAAACTCTTGATGAAAGAATATCTGTAGAGACAACAAGTGTGGGTTTTTTTTGGCATTCATGAAAATGGTATTGATTTCACACAGGGGGATAATCACATGAGAGGGGAGCACTTTGGGTTGACTGTGTAAATACAGTATGTTGCCATGTTATACTATACTATCCAGCAGATGGGTGTAATGCGTCGCTTATGAATGCCAGCAGAAGAAGAAGAAGAAGAAGAAGAAGAAGAAGAAGAAGAAGAAGCAGGAACAGTTTCAAAGCATGCTTTTGAGATTGATAACCGGTTTCCCCGCTAGGTGGCAGCACGCAGGTAGAGGATACTCAACTCCTCTTCCGGTTCGACGAAGAAGTAGTTATGAATGGAGTCGAATAATGTTTAATACCACTAAAATACACATGTGAGGGTTTACGTTTGTTGTCTTTCTGTCATCTAGCGCAATGCAGTTCCATTTGCCATCGTTGACTTTTGCGAAGCTTGACTGCTAGCTGGCTGTGCGAACATAAAAACTTAGTAAGATAATGTTGTCATTGGGTCAGAGGTGTGTTCAGTGTTTGACAGCGGTCAGACACGCGCGGATTAAACTCCAGGTAAACACTGACGTCAGAAGGTGCTGCTCCGCGGTTCAGGGTGAAGTGAGGGTCCGGTTTGCCCCAAGTCCGACAGGTAAGGACTAAAAAGGTCCCCTTGAAATAAACCAGAGCCATCATTAATGTGACGAGTAATATCGGCGCTTCCCTGTAAAGAACTGTGTTAGTTGAAGTGTGAGTGGAAATGTTTGTCTTTGTTATTCGTCTCAGTCCTGCATCTGAAACAGTCCTTTAGGTTCACATATTTTTGAGACCTTTATTGTCATTGTAGTGTCAGCTGAGCATACACCAAAGTGCCACTCTTATTTGGTGCAAACAACAAAACCATAGGATATAGAATAAAAAAAAGAGAGCATTGATAAGTGATAGTGACTTTCTTAGTTCTCATTCTTCTGTGTTTGGCCTCGGGAAAGAAACTCTGAATCTTGAGGGGTGCCTGTTTTGGGTGACCCGTAGCCCCCACCAGAGGGCAACAAACCGGAGTCCCTGATGATGTTGATAGTTCTGCTGAGGTAGAGTGAGGCGAGGACACCCTTCAGGGCAGCAGGCGGCCGGAGATCTTTAAGGCGGTTATTACTCCTCTTTTAATTATTTTTGAATCTGCAGCAGAGCGGTCTGCATACCACGCTGAGTTACAGTATGCGAGTTGCCTGGAAGGCCACCAACAGGTTCCTCTTTGTTCAGTCTAATGTTTTATAACCATGTTCTGTGCTGCAGGTTTCTTACACCTTGGAGGCCTCCGAACTGCTCTGTACAATTACATTTTTGCCAAAAAGTATGCTGGCTCTTTCGTCCTGCGCCTGGAGGACACTGATCAGAGCAGACTGGTCCCAGGAGCTGCAGAGTCTATAGAAGACATGCTGGAGTGGGCTGGTGAGAAACAGTGATGTGATCCATGACATGTATTGAAGCATGGATCCATAATACTACGAGTACAGATAAAATGATGCCAAATAATATTACATTTTTAAACTCACCATTACCTCTAGGTATACCTCCAGATGAGAGCCCTCGTCAAGGTGGGTCTGCTGGTCCATACCTGCAGTCTCAGAGACTTGACCTCTACAGACAGACGGCCCAAAAGCTTGTGGAGAGTGGACATGCCTACTTCTGTTTCTGCAGCCCGCAGAGACTTGACCTGCTGAAAAAAGAGGCCTTAAGGAGCGGACAGACACCAAGGTGGCCAGATTACATCGATGCACACTCGGTTTAAAATTACACACAATCACAATCATCAATTAGTCACAATCATATTCCCACGGACATAAAAACAAGTGAGGTGTTCCCATACTTTTTCCAGTGGAATGGAACATAAAAATGTATTTTACTAACTGCAGTTTTATATTATTATTAATAGAAGTAATGAAAATAATAATGATGATAATTGTTACAATATAATAATAATTACAAGGCAAAACTGTAAAAGCACTTGCACATATTGTTAAACTATAAATCAAACACCAAAACCCTTATTTAATAAAAAAAAAAAAAGAAATTCAAGGATTAAGACAAAGGCTTGACAAAAGTGAGTTTGAAGAAAATAATTAAAACAGGAAACATAGTTTGCCTTCATATTGTGCGCACTAATAAGCCTAAGTATTTCTGTGATATTATTGCTCTGCTGGCCAACTCACTACTCTAAATGTTACCTTAACCCTAACTCAGAAACAGGATGCCCTTTTGTTGTCTTTTTACCTGTTTCATTTTACCCATATTTAAAAAAGTATAGTGTGTGTGATGGGAAAACACGTCTTGTTGACTTTTGCAAGCTAGCAGGTCCATATTTTCAAGGGGCTAATTACTTATGCTTTAAGATTGGTACTACTGTAGGCCTGCACCTTATGCGGAAAATATGCAACATTGTTCAATATTAAGATAAAGATATGAAGTGCGATAAATAAATAAAAATCATAGATTGCATATTAAGTATAACTCAGTTTTAAAGTTTATCTGCTGTTCTTCATGCTTCACACATTAACTGTGTTTACAACAGGCTTATCCTGAATCCAAAATAAATCCAGAAAGCTGTTTTGTTTTCACCACTCAATTGTCACTAACTAATCTGAAGATAGCTAAACGCTAGCTTGAGCTTCATTTGACTGCATCAAAATAGTGTTAAAGCATCTGTCGAAAATCCCCTAGTCTCCATCCAACAGGTAAAATGTACGCATGCTGAGTGAGAACATTTACATTTTATTTGTTCTTGTGATATATTCAGACTTTTGCGATATGTTCATTGTGAATGCTTATGTCATATTGATGAAATTGTGCATTACCTGGTGTACCTATGTCCAGAGAAGACTCCACATTGAAGTCTATATCTGAGGCTGTTTTATTACTGCTAAACATCTCTACATTCAACCAGGATCTGGATGTTTACGTGGCTGTGTGTCCCTCTCTTCTAAGGTATGACAACAGGTGTCGTCATCTTAAGGCCCAGCAGGTCCAGGAGAAACTGGATCAAGGAGTTGCACATGTCGTCCGGTTTCGTCTGGCAGAAGGTGTGGAGCCCTTTCAGGATATGGTCTTTGGTTGGACTCGTCATGAGGTGGCCCAGGTCAGACGTGTTGTGATTTCCACTTGTGGTTCAGTGGGGTCTGCACCTCATGATACCCCTGTCTCAACAAGCCAGAAGCTGTTGTGGTTTTTGCATTTTCTCCATAAAAACTGAATTTGATTTGAATCCAAGTTCTCTGAAGTTGCAAACATGATTCAAACGCAGCTCTTTGTTTTAAATCTAGACTTAAAGTGAAATTCATACCCTCTTGTCTTCTTTTTCTTTAGGTGGAGGGGGACCCTGTAGTGATAAAAGCGGATGGTTTTCCCACCTATCACCTCGCCAACATAGTAGACGATCATTACATGAGGATCAGTCATGTGCTGCGGGGCTCTGAGTGGCTCATTTCCACCTCCAAACATCTTCTCATGTACGGCGCTCTTGGGTGGACGCCGCCCACATTCGGACATCTGCCGCTTTTGATGAACAAAGACGGAAGTAAACTGTCCAAAAGGCAGGGGGATATATTCATTAAGAGCTTCCAGAGAGATGGAATCCTGCCAGAAGCCCTGCTGGACATCACAACCAACTGTGGATCTGGATTCAACAGTGAGTGTCGAAGGACTCATCAGAGAGGGATGAGAGAGAAAAGTGAATTACAAGTAAAGTCAAAGAACTCAACAAATGCGTGCATAGCATTTGAGTCAGAGATTTTCAAAAAATCTCAGAAGGGATTGATATTTTGCAGTTACATATCATTGAGTTATTCATGTTGTTTTTCAGACAATCAAATGGGGCGGACGATAGATGAACTCATCTCTGAGTTTAATCCCTCGAAGATTACGACACATTCTGCTCTGTTGGACCTTGACAAACTGCCAGAGTTCAACAGGTAAGTCCCATTGTCTTTGTTTCATTTCTCTACCGCGTTACTGTGTTTCCGAAATAACTGGTCATTTAAGCATATTAGTGGCTTTTCCAGAGAAACATCCTCACAGTTATTACCAATAAATCATTATGAAACTGGGTGCAGATCTTCAATCTCAGAGGTGATATTTCATCGACTGATTTTATGGGCAACAATCTCCCACTGGATGAACAACATTAGGTTTATTAGTGCAACCACCATCAGCTCAGTTCTACATTGAGCTTCGAGAAATAGTTCGATATTTTTGACAATAGTTCTATCCTCTGTAAATACTGTAAAAACCGACACCATTTACCTCTTGTTAGAATAGCTACCTGATCCATAACAGTATATATCTCAACAACTTTACACCCTCCATTGCGTTATTGTTTAATTTCTGCAAGTGTTGTTGTGTTTTTATATCTTAATTATTAATTATTATTATTATTTTATCAGTAGGCTTATATTAAGTAGTTTTATTTTTCCCGTGTATATGCTAACTTTGTGTACCTCGTTCTTGTTTTCATTGTAGTTTGTACATCACTTCCTGTGTTGAGGGTCAGTCATGATGTCACATGCGTATCTGCACGCTTGACACTGCATGAAAAAGTACCATGACAACACAAATATGATGTGTGTTGTTATTGTATTACAGACCAGTAAGAGAGGACTATGATGTTTAAATCTAACCATTTCTTAAAATGTCTACTGTACACAAACTATTTGCTAGCTTTACAATTTGATAACTCATTTAGCATGGACTCTCTCAGTTGTCAGCCTCGGACATAACCACATTTTTTGTTTACCTGAATGTTGGTGTTATATGTATCTAAAAATGCTAAGCTATGCCTAAATATCTTCAATCATCTTTATTTTGGTGTGTGATTTACACTCCTAAAAATATACAGCTATAGCTTGTCCTTTTTAAAGCTTGACTACATGACTTATATATCAGTAATCTCTCTTATTGTGGCAGAATCCACCTGAAACAGTGTATTGAAGACGAGGAGCAGTGCTGTTTGCTGATTAAAGATCTGCAGGAGCAGATTCAACGTGCCTTCGCAGCAGACATCCAGGATAAAGAAGTACTGCACGAGGATTACATTAGACGGGTACTGCATCTCCGTAAGGTAACAAAAAAAAAAAGCAACTTCACAAATATTTATTCAACATTTTGAATATGTGTTCATACCATATCTTCAACATGCTGAATAGTTGATGCTTAATGATTGATGGCTTAAAGAAGGTTTCCAAATCTCTGCACATTGACTCTTGCTGCATTCAGAGGTAGTTAAATATCAATATTTCTGACAGATAGATGTTTGAAATATCTGCTTTTGTTCTCTTCATGTTGCTGTGGATTCATTTTGAGTTCTGAGCAGAAAAACTGGGAGGATTTTTTAGGCTAGGCGAATACGTTACCGTCAATGTTCTATGATGTAGAAGCCACACAACAAATTTATATCAGCAGGTGTGAGTTCCTCAAATCATCAATTCGTTAAGCAGACATTTTTGTCCTAAGCGACGTGCGTCTGAGTTCTTGTCATTTTTTGTCATTTCATGAATAGAAAAAAAGAATTGCAGCAAGACACTGATTAGTTTTAGTTGCTGACCTTTCTATCTGTTAGACCCATCGTGGCTTCCTGCTGACATCAAATGTATTATTTTTATCCTTCTCCTCTGTCTCTCCAGTAATACTGAAACTGTTCTCTTCCACTCTCCACAGGGTCACATATCCTTCACAAAGGAACTTGTAAGTCCCTCATACGCCTACCTGTGGGTCCGTCCTTCCTTCTCCAGCCAACAGGTGGCAGCACTTACTGCAGAAGCTCAGCACATTGCTTCATTAGTGCTGAAGTATGTAGCTTTTATAACTGTGTGTCTCACTATACATTTAAGCTAACCTTTCAGCAGGATTTTGAACATTTCTGTGTCTGTGTGTTACAGATTAATATCTGAGAGAGGCGAGGAGCTGGCTGTGGATCGACTCAATAAAGATCTAAAAACTGTGGCTAAACAAACCAGAGCCACAAATTACAGAGAAGTGATGAAGCTGATCCGCCTGACTCTCAGTGGTCTGCAGGTACATGAACACATCATTTTATTTGTTGTGACTGATTATAATACAATCACTACAGCTTGTCATGTCAGAAATGGATATAGCAGAGTTCAAATTAACTTCAAACTAACTTGAACCCAGAGATTCATCTTCAGCTGTGTCATCACTCACACATCCGCAGCTGTGTGTGACTGACTGAGCTAGTTACAAACCGCTGCCTTTACTGCCCTCCAGTTAACCAAATATCATATTTGCAGGCTGACTGAGTTTAATTTGTAAAATGATTGGAACATTTTGTATTTATTGATTATTTTGCCCCTAAGCAGCAGGTTTTATACTCAAGACTGTGCTTCATATGTGAGATGAGTTGTGTGACACTTTTTGTAGATCTAGAGTGAGCTGCATGAAATCTAACAAATAAGTGAGAAAACTGAAGACACTTGTATCCACTGGGACAACAAACTCCATGTTTGAAGAAAAAAAACAGAGTTAGGTAAAAAGAAAAAAAAAAGTCAGCCGACCAGAGCAGCGCTTTCGCTCAATCTGCCCTGCTGCCTGAGGCTTATGGCTAAAGGTTCCATTACGCTCAGCTTTTATTATATTGGCTTCATTTTTGGCAGAAAAAGAAGAATACATACAAAAAAACAGGATATCTCTGGTTAACTGAATATTTGTTTTAGTTAGGAGTGCAAAGTTAACCAAAAGCGTAACATGAAAATAGAAAGATTTGTGAGTAGTTTTTATCTGATTATGAAACAGACTGACATTATTATTGATGCTTATTCATTACCGTAAATGCAAATAAGACCCTCTGCATAAAGACAGATGTTTGAAACTGATCCTGTTGGTGTGTGTCAAACAAAGTGATAAAAACTACGCTGCAGAAATAGCTTTTATTTACATTTACCACAGCAGAGGTCCTTGATAATGACAAATGATACTAATGACAGTTAAAAGGAAGCAGTGAGAGATTTTAACAAATAAAAATACTTTTCACACATGTACGGGACAAAATTGGCAAAGAGACAAGAGGGTTCGCTTTGTCAACAACACAAAGAAAGTACCCAACAGGAGCTTTGAATTGAATTTTTTACCTAAAGATTTATGGCAGACAACTCTTTTTCAGATCATAGAACGGCTTTTAGGCTCATGCTACGACTACGAGTGTTGCTGCTTCTGCAACAAACAGCTGAAGCAGACCCTAACTTCAGTGAATTTCTATAATTATGATTAATTTGATTTCTTATAATTCAGCCACATAAAGAAAAAGTGTTTAACGTTTTTTAACATAAAGGACTATGAGTGAATTGATGCTTTGATTTTACTTTTCTATTATACGAGAGATGGCCATCCTTGTCCGTTTCTTTCTTAGAAATACTGTTTATACAAATGTTCCTGTCACAAGATGAAATTGTTTTTTACAAATTGAACATTCAATCAGACTGCACACATATATTGAATACAATATTTGAATATTGTGTTGATCCACAGAGGAACTGGGGTCAATAATGCCACAGCTGACTTTGGTTTCATTTCTGCAATGTTATTAATGAACTTCACAATCAGCAAATTCACTCGTTTTTTTGCTGTAATATTTCAAAGACACACTCAGTAGATCCCTGCTGGACTGTAACAATGCATGTGTCCCTTTCTTTGCTCTGTCCGTCCATGGTATGACTTAGCAAAACTCTAAAAATACTTTGTTTAAAATTATATAAATGAGGATCTCCTTGAGTGATTGATCCACCACAATAAGCCTTCAAATATTCAGAGCCTTCAAAGTAATATGGAAAGAGGAAGTATTCTGATTGCTTCTGAACAGAGCTTACAGTTTGCTTCCAGTCTGGTTTGATTGCATTACTTCCTCTGTTTTCTGACTTGCAGCAGGGGCCCAGTGTAGCGGAGATGATGGTGTCTTTGGGGCCTACTGAGATCAGCCATAGATTGCACAAACTACTTTTGCTTTCAGAGACTGGTTAGAGACGAGACGAGCTTCAAAGACTGATGGGAGCCTGATTCAGAGAAGAGGCTGCTTGGTCCTGTTTGTTTTGAGATGTGTATGAGGGGAACATTTCAGAAAGAACTGTATATAACTTTAAAAATAAAACTTGAATTATAGCAGATGTTTTATAAAGTAAAGGTCTGTTTGTTTTATTTGTTTCTGTAATGGGAGCAGGTGATGAGCAGCTAAGTATGGGAAGTACCTTGGAATTTTTATGCAAATGTTTAAGTGTTTTTAGACCAATTTTATTTTATCAAACTAAAACACAAAGATATATAGACACACGAAAAACAATTTTGTTTTATTCATTTGTGTGGAAAAAGAGACAAAATAATTTTTATACAATATACTTTTTAAAAAAAAGAAGTAATTATCAGTTTCAGTGTCAGTGTTTTAATACAACACTGAATGAATACACAGCTTTTAACAGTCTTGTTCTTGGATGCTGTATTGAGTATTGGAAGCTTTAAAAAAAATCTTTGATTGTTTTTGTTTATAATACCATCATTTAGTTATATTTAAAATACTCTACAAGCATATATAATATTAGATTCCTATAGGGGATGCATTGTTGAGTACATCATTAAAATGTAGGAGCAGGCTATATTGTAGGTGGGTCTGTTTTAGTCCCTTATTATCTTTGTCGGGTTGTCTAACCAATGACTATACGTCATAAGGAAATAGGGGATGTTTTCTTAAGTAGTCTGCCAGGTAACTAAACTTATCAAATACATGTAATGAAGTTAAAAGTACAAAATATTCTTTAAAATGTACTAGGCTGTAAGTAATAAGTAGCACTGATGTGTTTTTGAGTAGAAGTGGTAACAATCAGTGATACTTATCATAAAAGTATTGAATGCTTGGCTGATTGGCTATAGCCTACTGTAGTTGAAGTTACTGATAGGTAGATTAATTTATACCAAAGCATGTTTTATGAGCTCATCTAAAGATCTGTATTTTAACTCCTAGCCTACAGTGTGACTTCTAATGTATATTAAATTTCTGTATTAAAACTACCATATTTGCCTCAGAAGAGATAAGTATTAGAAATAGAATCGACCTCAAAACTTAGTGTAACTCGTTGATCTTTGTGATGTTATTAATCTTTCACTGTGTAGTATAGTGCTACTGCACTGTGTGTGTGTGTGTGTGTGTGTGTGTGCGTGCGTGCGTGTGTGTGTGGTGTGTGTGTGGTGGGGGGTGTCAGGAGTGTGACTGGGCGTGAGCGTCACATGTCGGTCGCCACAGACAGGCAGCAGTTTGACACCTCCGCTTCCCACAGACAGACCCGCTTCAAACATTTCTAAAAGTGCAGGAGACTGACGGCAATGGCGACCGGTGACAACCAGGCAACTTTGGAGTTATTGTGCAGTAAGTAAAATGGGATAATACACACGTCTGTTACCTGTCTGTAGCCGCTGGTGTTTGTTTACGTTTAGGAAACTTTATCTAGCGTCACGACTCTTTGCTGACGTCACATTATCTGTCGACTCGTGCCTCGTTGGACTTTTTTTTTATTTAAAAAAGAGGTTTGCACGTACATTTTTAAACTGTCGATTCATAAAAAGTAAAAGGAAATAAGCTTGTCATTGTGCAGAAAGTTTCACTTCGAACCGGAAGTTGGTGACACCGTGCGCGAGCTTGACGGAGAGCTCGAGATTCGGCTGTGTGGGTGCGCGCATCTTTGGTGCATTTAAAACATTTAAAACATAGACTGTAAATATTACAAGTAGCCTACAGTATTTCGTGTCCGTGAAGAAGAGAATATGGATGTAGATAAATTGAGATAAAAACAATACATTTTGAATAAATACCAAAAAAAATAACATTCAGTAAAACAGTGAAATGTAGGCTACCTGAATATGAATGAGTAAAGGTTTTCTAAATTAGCTCAAATGTCACATAGGCCTACTTCTTATTCTCTTTGCCTTTCTTATACTTTGTAGGTAAATTCATTAATGCTTTCTATAACCATTTCACCCACAAAACAGCAGAAATAATGTTCTGTGTTTTGTTCAAACCAGTGACTATATATTTACACACAGTCAATGGTTCAAACGTACAAAAAAAAATATTAACCTACCAAAATTGATAAATGCAATTGAGAAAATTAAAATCTTGAGACAGCCAAAGTAGATCCTTTATAACCGGTATCATGAAATTGGGATCTAGTTGGAATTGACCATGTGTATTACTGTTATGCATAACGTAGTTATAAATCAATGTGACCACTCTGTATTCAGTAGCCTAAGGTACTTATCGTAGTTAGCCTACTTTCCACACCTTTCAAGTATACTTTGTTGAAAACAGGCAGTGTCTGGTGTTTTGGTGTCTGTATTTCAGTTTAATGTTTTAATTAAATTGTATCTTTGTGCATATTTGCATGTATTTGATCAACATGCAGTACATTATAAAATGCTTTAAGGGCATTTATTGAAAGTTTCCCTTTTTTTCCGGTTCCAGGTCAGGCCACAGACCCAAACAATCAGGAGGACCGATGGGACTGCATCCAGGGATTCTATGAGCTTGTGAACAAAGAGACTGATGGGTAAACAGAAACACAGTCTTTGCACGCCAATCAAATATTTTTATTTTATTTTATGTTTTGCTTACATTATTATATGCTGTCACAAAACTTGCCTGGATATTAAGATCATCTTCAGAGTATTAACATGTGCTGAGGAGGCCAGTGGCACATGGCAAATGTTTGAGCAAGAGTTGCTTCATTTCCATATTGCGATCACAGCTTCTCAGTAAATTGTTGTGAAAGAAGTAGGGGCAGTGCTGAACCTTTACCCCTTTCCCCCCTATTTTTTGTATATTTTAAACTCAGGCATTTTAATTTGACTAAAATCTTGATTTGCTGCTTTCAGCCCACAGGTAGCCATCCGTCTTCTCGCTCATAAGATCCAGTCCCCACAGGAGAAAGAGGCTCTGCAGGCTCTCACTGTAAGTCAGTTATCAGATTCTTCATTTCTATCTACATGTATACATTTATATGATTACATTTGTTTCCTGTTGTCTAATTTACATATATTCTTATTTAAAGTTCTTTGTCATTTGCAAAAAGAAGTAATATCTCACTGGTTCTGTATTTCTGTCATCATACCACACTATACATTTACATTTAATTCAGGGTTTTTACTCAGGGTCATGTGGCATTCATTGAAAAACAAATGTCTCTGTAAACCCTGACAGGAAGGTGGTCCAGTTAAAATTATCTGTGACTAACCCTCCTCACATGACCAGAGTGACATGAAGGGTTGAATCTGCATTAGAATCTGCTTTGACACCACATAGTTTGTCATCAGTTTTAGAGACAGTAGCTGTGTTTCACTATAAAATGTAACTTGGAGAAGATTCTCGAGGTTCCAGTGACACATCAGAACACCTGTTCTTTCATTTTTGGTGCTTTCCAGGTCCTGGAGGCATGTATGAATAACTGCGGGAAGAGGTTTCACAGTGAGGCTGCCAAGTTTCGCTTTCTTAATGAGCTCATCAAGGTCTTACTACCAAAGGTAATATTAATTATAGAGAGGTCTTTGATACTTCCCTTCAAAAAGAGACTACTATTTGATAATGTACTGGTTCCATTTCATTGCTGTTATATAACAATCTCAAATGAAATGTATTAAATTGTGTTAGCTGAGTACTAAATTGTGTTAGCTGAGTACTAATGACTGAAATCTGAAAGGCAGCAGTAAACTCACTATCCATGTGTCCCAGGGATGAACCTCATCGCATACTGAATGATACATTGAGAAACAAACTCGTGTTAAACAGGGGTTATTTTTTCTGCATGTAAAATCATGAGGTGGCTGCCTCCACCAGATTTCATGCTGCCGCCTGCTCTTGTCAAAGTCTGACGGGTGTTTAAATGAAGAACATGATTTTCCAAGAACAGCACTTGGGGAATTTGTCAGTTACTCTATAACTGCTGTAACGGCATTTAGCTGATGAAGTGGCATCGCGGTATCGTAATCCAAGTTGCCACCAACAGAGACTCCAGACTGCAATGGAGTTCATAAACATGAATGATCATCCTGAGAGTTATACAGATAATCAGTTTTCATTTTGCATCCACACTTAAATCACAAATGCTCTCTGTCTTTCTCCCTTTACATTTAGTTATTATCTAATAATATTCAGCGCCCTCATGTTTCAGTTACAGCTTGTTAGCGTGTTTTTATTTTTCAAAGCTTCAGCTTGCCAACACATTATAAGAGAGTAGCCTACATATTGATACATATTGAAAATAAAGTAAAGAGTCGTTACTGCCACAGAAAGTCACTGAGGCAGAGAGAGAGGTAAGAGTTCATAATGTAACAGTCAGGATTCTGTCAGCAGGTCATGGAAACACATTTTAAAAACTGTTCCAGGACTTGGGATGGTGTTGAAAGGGGTATATAGAATATCTAAAGTCGTTCAATTCACAAACAAAAAAATGTTCTAACTGCAATGAAATCAAAAGTCAAAAGTTCTTTCTACTATTATGATCCTTTCTAAACCTGTCTCTGGTGTCATGGGCATCATCAGACTACCATGTGAATGATGAAACTGAAAAAAATCAGCTAGAATGGGACATATGACATTTATGAAGGAAGAACCAAATGTTAATTATTCAAATGAAATCAGTTTCCCTTTTCCTAAAAATAAACCATTTCATGATGAGTTGGTGCATAAGAACACACCAGAATATAAGAAATTAAGTGAGGAGGTCCTCCAGACCCGTTTTTATTTAAATGATTTTGCTTTTGACTGTGTAAATCAACATACGCTTTATATTATCTTGAATTTATTTAAACAGGCCGTTTTTTATTCAAGCTTAGATGTAAGATTTGTCATCTCTTCAATTACACACGTATTCAATTTGTTTGTTCCTCTCATTCAATGTCCTACTTTGATCCCCACCTGTGGTTTCCAGGGACTCACTACATTGAAAACCTACCAACATCACTGGTGTTGTGTAGATACGTGTACAGGACTAAGTTAATAATGTGAGAATCTTAAAAAGGAAGAGAACACAAACCCTATTGAAAAAGAGTAAATAAGTCATGTTTAAGCTACTTTGACTGACCTGGTTGATTTTTTTCCCTGCGCAGTACTTTGGCACATGGACTCCACAGAAAGTTAAAGACAGACTGACGGAGGTCCTTTATGGCTGGACTCTTTGGCTTAAAGAAGAACCCAAGATTCAGGAAGCCTACAGCATGCTGAAGAAACAAGGTCTGGATGCAAAAAAGACACACACACACACACACACACACACACACACACACACACACACAACACCAACACTTTGGCAGTTCCTTACACAGGAGACACTTGATACTCTTTGGCAGAAGCAGTAGTGATGGGCTTGGTGAAAGCCATAACTAGACAGAGTTTTTGTGGGGTAATTTTTATGTTGGAATATTGTTAATATGTTATACAATATACTAACCATGGTTGAGTATTTTAAACATACTGTATATAAACATTTGTCTAAAGGTCAACTATATCTCTCTCTGTTATTTTAGGTATTGTGAAGAACGATCCTAAACTTCCAGGCAAAGTAATAATGGCGCCTCCACCACAGAGATCCGCAGAATCTGTTTTTGACCAGCAGGATAAGGCCACGGTGTGTGTTTTGTGTTTAACAAGACATCTTCTCATGTAACACTGGATTCCACCCTGCTAAAATGTGTTTCTGTATCACCAGCTATTAGCCAGATTACTGAAGAGTACCCGTCCTGAAGACCTGGAAACTGCCAACAGGCTCATTAAAAGCACAGTGAAGGAGGTGAGAAGCTCTGAGGTGTTGATGCTTGTAATCCATGCATGTGTGTGGAGGGTATACTGCATTCCTTTGGTTTCTGTTGTTTTGTGTTTTAGGAGCAGGAGAAGGCAGAGAAAACTTCAAAGCGTGAATCTACACTAAAGGAGGTAGAGAGCAGCGCCAAACAGCTCAGAGAGATGCTCGACCAGCACACAATAACTGGGAGCTTGCAACAACCCAGTGATGACATGAAGGTGAGTCTGAAGTTACGCATACACATACATTAAACACAAACAATCACACAGAATCGTTTTGGATTGTTACAGTCCTGTGGTTCTTTCCCTTTCCACTGGCTAACTGTACATTTGTTAGTTTGAATCATTTATATTGAATCAATATACTAATATACATTTTTCTTATCTGTTGCAAATGAATTGCTTAAACCCTTTTCACACATACGGAAATCTCCTGAAAAACTCTGGAGATTAGTCTACCCGGAGGGACTTTAGGCTATGTGTGAACGCAAACAGCCGCATTTTTGCGCGGACTTTACCCGGAGTTTCTCCGACCAGACCTCTAGTATTTTATCCGCAGAAAATCCGAGTGAGCTGATGTGTGAATGCGGCCGCATATACTCCGGAGATTTAAATTCGAGCCAATGGGACCCGAGTGACGTTTACATACATACTGCATAAAGTGTCTGCACGCGACCACTACGATCTCCGTGCACATAATTAAACGTCTGCATTTTGTTTTCTGTTCGTCAGTATGTTGTTCTCCTCTCTTTGGATTACACATAGCATTGATATAAAGGCAAATATTCTCATTATAGCGTCGTGTAGCAGACTCTGTTGCTACGGCCGCTACTTCCGCGTTGTTTATTTATGTCACGTCTTACCTCGGGAAATCCCCCAACCCCCCCTCCCCTCTGACAGGAGCATATGTGAACGACTAGGTCGGGAGAATCTCCGGAGCGGTCCTCCTGCAATGATCTAGATATTATCCGGAGTGCATATGTGAAAACGGCTTTACTAACATTTCTGTTGACAAAATCCCGTAGAGGATACGAATATTCAGTGACTTGTATGGTTCAGATTTGATACTTTGATGTAGCTGGTTCTGTCTTGCTTGTTTTTAACTAGTTACATGTTGCTCTGTCCATAGTTGAATTTTAAAATGAAGGTTATTGTTATCGTTTACAGTTTATGAGGGAAAGTATTTCAATTAATCACAGTTAGGCCTTCTCAAAAATGTTGATGATTACAAAGACACAGCTTCCAATTTTATTTTTGATATCCGCTGATATCCCCCTCATTGTGCTGCTGTGCATCTTTTCCCAATGCAGAAAAGTCTTCTTTATCATCTCATTCTTCTGGTCTCTTGTCATTTTAGTCTATAAAACCAAAGGTACCTCCTACTGGTCATCCACCTAAACTATGTGATATTTCATTTGCTTGTGTTCTTATTGCTGTTATTGTTGTTGTTTTCATCAGTCATTGTCTCCTTGCATTAACCTTTTTTTTTATACTTCAAGTTTAAGTTGAACATTTTTCTTGTTCAATAGAAAATTGTCATATATTCAGCCAATCCATTTTTTTCCTGTTTGGCCAGAATTGAGTGCAACACTAGGATGTCTTAGAAAGACTCTGATCATGACACTGTATGCCATCAAATATTACGCTTTATTTGTGTCGGCTCCATTATATATCTTTACACTGCATCTTGTCAGCCAATCAAATCAATGTGCCTTGATACAGAGAAAACCAGACAAGACACATCAAGGCAGTTGGCCTTGTTATTAACCAAGAAAGTGTTCTAATGGTTGAACTTCTTCATTTTCATGATGACAACAGGAAGGAGCTCTAAATTTACTCTACAGTGTGAAGGCTGTTGTGTTTTTTTTTCAGTTTAACTCCCCAGCTCAAAACATTTGTTAAAAGTTATCCCAAAATAATCAATTTCCAAATGTAGGTTATTTAAGTTATTAAAATTGCATTCATTTACATTTTGATACATTCTTTATAATTACAATTTGAACAGGATAATTCTTGTTTCATTATAAAAGTAAACACACACGGCTTGTACGTTACTACAAAATACAGATCGGCTCAGACAAAAACACACACAACTGCATTGACTAAAAATTAGAAATTACATTTTTGAAGACTCGATAACAAATAGTTGAAAATAGTATGATGACATTGTTAAATAAATGAAAGTGATGGAATGTATATAATGACTCAGTTATAAGCTTATCAAACCTTGTTTTTTCCTCCATTTATTCTTTGAAAGTTTTAACTGTGAAGTATAGGCCAAACAATTCAGACAGATAGATATTTTCTCACAGGAACACATGTCCCCTCACTCCGGTGGATGATGTGTTGTTGGGATGTGTAACTCAACGTTTGTTTTTTTTCCCCCAGGCCCTTTATGAGCGCTGTGATCAACTGAGGCCGAGTCTGTTCCGCCTGGCCAGCGACACCATAAACGATGACGCAGCTCTGGCACAGATCCTGGCGGCTAATGACGATCTAACACTTGTTGTAAATGCCTACAAAAAACAAGTGGAGAGGAAAGAGTTAACCTGTGGAAGAGAAAGAAGTCAAAGTGAGGAAGATGAGGGGGCTAAAAATAATGGTAGGCATTTTCTCTCAGTGGAAAACACTTTACCTTAGGTTGGACCGCTCTTTCTGTTTTTAATCTTCTTTCGTCTCGTGTCTCCAGTTCCAAAGAGCCCTAGAGAGATAAAAAGTTACCACCTCATCGACCTGTCAGCTCTGGACTCTCCACAGAACCGCAAGAAAGCTGATTCACCTCTGTCCTTCAAATCTTCTTCACCCATTTTCTCCTCCACTCTTGAATGTGATTTCACCTCAGCAGCAGACCAGGACATGAATGAATTAGGTAGGCCTGCATTTCTACCTGCCTCTTGTTTGTGCTCTGCCGTGTTGATCATTATTTAACAATGTTTTCTTCCTGTTATTACAGAGTTAGATAATCAGGTCACAAAACAGACCTATGACACTTCAAGGTCGTATTCCGAAGAACTGATGGAGGTGAGACTCTGACATAAAGTTGAAAGTTCAAATTTTATTTAAGAGTGTTTAACACAGATTATCCTTAACTTTCAGCTTGATAGAGATTTTCAGATGAAGAATCCGGAGCAGAATGGAAGAAGAGGAGGAGGCCTGGTGTTGAGAGCTCGTGGATGTGGAGGGAACAGTACGGCATTGAATGGGACAAACCTGTGGTAAGAATAGAGAAAAGAAAAGAGTCTCTGGAAATCCCGAATGAAATCAGGTGCAAATAACAACAAAATCACTCATTCTAAAGGCCACAAGGGGGAGACATAACAGCCCATTTTTTACAGAGACCCCACAACACAACCTGAAGAAGAGAGCAAACAACAAGATGCACATCCTGTTTGTTGGCATATCCAGAGAGGAAATACCAGCAGTAAATTGTAGACATTTTTTTTGTGTTTTGAATAACAGTTACTTTAAACTGTTTTTGGTGTTACTTACCTTTTTCCTCACAAGCTGGGGTCATAACACAACTCAATTATCGGCATGTTTGACTCCATTTAGTTTAGTTTGGTATGAATCAATTGTAATTTCAAGTATGCTGACTGTTAATTATTACTAACTGTTGTTTGAATATAAAAGTAGTTTGTGTTGTTTCAATGGGTTTTATCAAAAATAGTATATTGAAATGTTGGTTTTCAATCTTTGTATTTACTCATCAGTCAGGCTTTAGTTACTATCTCTAGTGCAATCTAATATTCTTTTTCTGTGCTTGTCAGTCCTATTTGTACTAAGAATGGCCGTTCTTTTTTCCTCCTTAAGGTCACTTCCTTCCAATCAACAGTTTCCAGGCTCAGGATCACCGTCCAAGGTTCAGAAAACCATTAATGAAGTGTCGGGATCTCCAGGGAAAGAAGAGGAGAGCGTGTGCCCCCCACACATCCTGAAAAACATCTTTGTTCCAGTGGAGACCATCAAGCCCAGTGAGTCCTAAAACAGCCGGCTTCAATTTGAGTATTATCGTGCTACTTATGATTGTATCACGACCGTTTTTTGCTCCCTGATTCTCTAAATTAAATGTAATTTGTTTTTTCGATTGTTTTAAAGGTCATCTTGAACCGATCACTTTGTACGATCAGAACGGGATCCACATGGCTTTTCATTTTGCTCAAGACTCTCCGCCGGGTCATCCAGATGTTGCTGTGGTGGTCATCTCCACAGTGAACACATCTGCCCTCGCTGTAAAGGACTTCCTGTTTCAAGCTGCTGTCCAAAAGGTAATACAACTTTAAAAAAAAAAAAGAAATTACAGGTAAGACAGAACAAGATTACAGAAATAATCCAGACATGTTTTTGTCAAGTTTTACAACAATGCTTTTCAGATTGTAATCCTTAAAAACATGGGTGATGGAAAGAAACTTCAGCTTTTACTTCATACACTGTCTGAGGTGTGACTGAGCAGTATGAGATGTCAGTGATTTATGGTGTATCAACACTCAGAAAGGAAAACATGAGAGATTCTTATTCTTACTACTTTTTAGATCATTAATGGTTTTGGACCTGTTTTTCAGTAATGACTTGAATATCCACTTGTCAATTGTATCTCTCTCCTGCAGACCATGTCAGTGAAACTTCAGCCCACCTCAGGGACAAACCTTCCTCCTTACAATCCTCTGCTGCCCCCTCCTGCCCTCTCCCAGGTCCTCCTGTTGGCTAATCCTCACAGGGTGAGTCTGCAGTGTTTATTTTTTATTTTTTTAAACATTTACATATTAATGACTGATCGAACTCTCTATTTCTCTGTCATTATAGTGAAACAAGATGAGTGCTTAAAAAGATAAATCAATACATTTCTGTGTGTTTGTAGTTTTAATATTATGTTATTGATAGTGGTGCTGTGATTCTATTTTGTCTTCTTTCTGTAGAAAAGCCTGTGTCAAATCAGTGTTTGTGTTTTTATGTTCTGTGTGCATTTTTCAAGTTAGAAGTCCAGATTTACATTAAACATATAAGATGAATAAACTAGTTATCCTCAGTTAGAATTTATAAAAATGTCCAAATTAAGTGAGCTGTGGTGCAAACCTTTTCATAAAATGTTGAGATTTATTTACATAGATTTGATTATATATTCATTCACTTTCTCGATCTTGCTTCATCTGACTTCATTCCCTCTGTTTTTTTAGCGGAAGCTGCGTCTACGATACAAGTTGACTCTGAAACAAGGTGACCGCCTGCTTAATAAGACCGGAGAGATCGACAACTTTCCTGACTGGATTTCTTTGACGGGCCAATAAAACTTTCATGGACTTGGATTTTAAAGAAAAAGAAAACATCCTCTGGACCCGGCCTGAATAACAAACTGAAACTTTGAAAATGTTTACAGAAAAAGAAAACTCAGTAAGAAGATCGAGGAATAACACGACTGCTGCAGTTGATCCTCACAAGGTAACAAAGATGGTAACAAATATGGAGTCCATATTTTCTTATGGATTTTTTGTAATGCATAAAATAAAATAAAGTTTGAGGTTGGATTGGTACTTCCCTGATGCACCTGATTCAGGAGGTCATCATTTTGCTGTTACATCCCTGCTCTTGCGATTTCTGCCTCCTGCATGTCGAGAAAGCTAAGTTTGATTAAAAAAAAAATTGCGCACTGTGTACGCTTTAGACATATTTCTGGCTAGATGCCTGCCTATGAAAGTTTGTATTTATTTTCTTTCTGTGCAATGGTGACATTCAGGGAGTGCCTTAAGATAAAAGCTTATTGGGTTTTTAGGATGTTTTTTAAGAATTAAGTCACTTTAAGAAGTGTGCAAGTGATCCTTCTTCCTGCATCTTATCCCATCTCCCTCATCCTGTTTTTCAAGCCCCGGCACAGTTTCGGCAGATGGGCTGTTCATCATGAGCCTGGGTTTGCCCAAGATTTCTGCCTCTTAAAAGGATGTTTTTTCTTGCCATTGTAACATTGTTAAATGTTGCTAAGTGCTACTCTCATGATGGATTAATGCTGGGTCTTTGTAACATGAGTATGGTCTTTTACCTGTCTCGAGAGAACATTGGTTATGCATTTGTGCTATACGAATGATTGATTGATTGATTGATTGATTGATTGATTGATTTATTGAAGTGAGAACCTTTAAAGGTTTGTATTTGCTGCACTGAATGCAAGTTCTTTTTTTCTGTTTGTAAAATTTAAAAGATAAAAAAAGGAGCTTAAAGCATTGTTATTTAAAGGCTTTATATGTGATTTTTCACACTTAAATATAATAGAAATCAAGTATATCCTCTGAAAATAACTCTCATAAGTCATGAACTTATGAGAGTAACACCCGAGTCCCACTGTCTGTGATGTTTTCAGAGTTTTCCGAGTCATATTTTCAGTTTGTTTACATCGCCAGGACGGCGGCTGACTCCTCCCCTCGCATATAAAAGTTGTTTAATTGAGGGACTAGAGAAAAGAAGAATAACATACTGTACTCACTGCTTAACTGTGTTTCTAGATCACGCTCATTTCTCGTAAATTTACATGCAGTGTGAAGATACGAGCATAATAAAGATCGCTAGCATTAGCATGCTAACACAACAATGCACCGCGTTTGGGTTTGGGTTTGTTTGGGTTTCATGCTGGTGCTCAAGGGCGACATCTGCTGTATCAAAAAAATTGCATATAAAGCCTTTAAAAGACAAGTTAATGAAGGAGAATCTCCACCACTATGACAAAACAAAGGAAGCATAAGGGGAAAACAAACTAAAATAATGTGTTTTCCCTCAATTTGACCTTAAATGTGTTGCAAACACAGAAGTGCTGCAACTTTAACACAATGCCATTTTGGCAGGACAGTATAAAGCCCTGACCTCCAAATTCATGAAAATATGAAAATGGACACATTGGAAGTTTATTGGTCAATTAAATAAAAGCAACCAAAATTAACGTTTTAAAACCTTGCTTTCTCTGATTGCGTGTTCCTGGTGAATGAAGCATGCTTCTGGAGGAGTTCACACATTGGTTATTGTGTTTCTGCATCTGCTGGTTTTGGGTTTTTTATCCTGAAGCTGTTCAGATCATTTCTTTATTGCTTGCGTTTTGAGTTTTGGGATTAGATATGGTACTGATGTTATCAACCTTAGTTACAGGTAATGTCATCTGAACAGATGTTTCGTAGTTTTCTTACAACTTTTATTTGATGGGATTCATCTATTCATCTATTACATCTACTAAGTAATTCAGTGTGCTGCTCTACCAAATGTCAGTTGAAAAATAATATATTCAATCTGTAACACAACAAATGTGAATTCAAAATCAACGCTTGCCAAAATGTCTTCATCCAAAAATAAAAATGTTTTTTATGGTCATATTCAGTTTCATAGTTCAATCTACAGTGACCAAGTTTCAGTGGTAAAAATGTGGATTAAGGAATTAAACACTACACAAGTATTTATGGCAGAAGCTTATTTTTTTCCCAAACGTATTCAGTTGACCTAACATGAGCTAAAAAAAAAGTAGAAATTCATTAAATGTGTTTCTTGAAAACTTTTCATTAGTTTTTGATCAAGGACAAGAAGCAATTTAGTTTAGTTCTAATTATAGGGAAAATACAAATGACTTCAATGTTGTGCCTCAACATATTAAAGATTCATTTTTGTTCCTTTTGTGCCTTTAATTGAGAGACAGGACAGTGGATAGAGTCGGAAATCAGGGAGAGAGAGTGGGGAATGACCATGCGGGAAAGGAGCCACAGTCTGGATTTGAACCTGGGCCACCTGCTTGGAAGCACCCCATGCCTCAACATATCAAACTGAATATCTATTGATTGATTGTAAGTTTGTTGTTTGATGACATGATGCCATTTACATGTGTACATGATGTGTACATGTGTATGATATACATGGTGTGTATTTGTGTGTACATGGTGTACATGTAAGCAAAGACTAGACCCGAGTGTACTTATTTAACACTCTTACTCTCCATTTGATCTGTATTTTGTGGGAAAGGTTTTTTACTTTCAAAGTTAATTCTTCTAAATGTCAGGCTCCAAAAATACCCGAAGCTTCCTAAAAAAATTAATCTCTGGTAACAAATCAGAACGTGAAAAAATGTATGTATATTCAAAAGCAGGGACCTAAGACCTTTGATACTAACTAACTCTTGTCTTGATACTTGACATGACCAGCTTGTTATCGGAAATGTTTCCTATTGAGTCTCTCTTTTTCTGGATAAGGAAGAAATTAATCAAAATTTAACGACCCCAAATAAATAAATGACCAGACGCATCCCGCTGTATGAACCCTTTCCAGGGAACAAAGATGTGTGCCACCTGCAATTCAAAACAACTCCATAAAGTCAATTGAACAGATTTATTATATGACATCAGCAGATTAAAATACATGTTTTTATGTACATATATGTAACAGGGGTGTCGGATAAAGTGCCAAATACCTATTTTTTTCTTCTTTTTTTTTTACAAAAACTAAACAAAACAAAAAACATGGGATAAGTGGAAGACCATCACAACCATTAACCCTGGTCCCACAGTTCATTGCTTCACAAACGAGTAGCCTCCTTTGTTAAGGGCGGCTGAATTGCTCAGTGCTGGTCATAGGTCGATTTGGCACGATTTATCCTGGAATCAAACTCACGGTCTGGAAGAGGTGTGAAAAGTGACGAGATGAGATGAATACTGGGTGTTTTCTTCGTGTTGTTTTTCCTCAAACATGGATCAAAATCAACACTGGAACAGGATCCACGTCTTGAGCTGGATTGCAAAATGTTTCCATCTCAACCAGACATTACTTAGAAGTGTTTTTATTTTAAATCCAGGAATGTTGCTTCAAAGTTAGTACGTGAGCAGGTCAAACTGTTCCTGGACCAGAAAACGCAGGTGTTCCTGTATTTAATACAAGACGAGAAGTTACACTTTTTGTGACAAACAGAGGAAGATTCTAACAGTTGTTGGTCAGCAGGTTTGTGTTACTCAAACGAGACAGTGACACAGACAGGATGGGTAGCACTTATTTGCTTGTACGAATTTCAGGGTATTTTTTCATTTTCAGGAGCTACAAAAGGTCTTTAAAACAGCTTTCTCCTCCTTCTTATGATCCCACAGTTTATTCCCGTACGGCAGTGATGGATGTGCAGATACTCGGTGATGAAGACTCTTGTCTTTTGTCACTAGCAGATGATCGAGACACTGAAACCCTCCAGCAAATGCTGTAGCATTTGTGTCCCGTGCTCAACTGTCCGATTTAAATGTTCCTCTGCGAGCTTGGATGTTTATTTTGAGACGTCTGCAGTCGAGCAGGAAGTGCATCTCCAATTCGTTTACAACCTCCTCCACGACAGTCTAGCTGCACAATTTGGACGCTTTCCTGGCTCCATTTATGGGCATCTTCATTATTCCCCAACATTTCCTATCTGACCCTGATAATTCCTGTTTATATTTCCAACTAACTTTCCTCCTCCTCCTCCTCTTCTTCTACAACCTCCTCCTGATCAGCTTCATCCTCAGCTGTCTCCTCCTCCTCCTCTTCTGCTTCATCTACCTCTACTTTTTCCTCTTCTTCTCCACCAGCATCTTCAGTTTCTCCTGCCTCCTCCTCCTCCCCCTCCTCTACCTTCTCCTCTGTTTCGCCCTCCTCTTCTTCTACATTTTCCTTTGTCTCTGCTGCCTCCTCTTCCTCCTCATTTCCCTCCATTTCTGCCTCCTTGCTTTCTTCTTCTCCTTCTAATTCCTCTTCTTCCTCCTCATTCTCTAAAGATTTTTCACCTTCTGTTTCCTCCTCCTTTGCCTCCTCATTTTCTGCACCTTCCTCTTCAATTATTTCCCCTTCCTCACCACCCTCTTCCACTTCCTGCTCTTGTTCTCCTTCCTGGTTTTTCTCATCCTCTTCCTCCTCTTCTTTGGGCTCCTCTTCCTCCACTGCATAATTTACTTCCTCTTCATCTTCTTCTCCATCTCCTTGTTCTCCCTCTCCTTCTCCTTCTTCTCCATCTCCTTGTTCTCCTTCTCCCTCTCTTTCTCCTTCTCCATCTCCGTCTTCTCCATCTCCTTGTTCTCCTTCTCCCTCTCTTTCTCCTTCTTCTTCTCCATCTCCATCTCTGTCTTCTCCATCTCCTTGTTCTCCTTCTCCCTCTCCCTCTCTTTCTCTTTCTCCTTCTTCTCCATCTCCTTGTTCTCCTTCTCCCTCTCTTTCTCCTTCTCCTTCTCCATCTCCTTGTTCTCCTTCTCCCTCTCCCTCTCTTTCTCTTTCTCCTTCTCCTTCTTCTTCTCCATCTCCTTGTTCTCCTTCTCCCTCTCTTTCTCCTTCTCCTTCTCCATCTCCTTGTTCTCCTTCTCCATCTCCTGTACTATTTTCCTCCTCCTCTTCATCTCCAACTCCGTTCTGTTCGCTGTTGTGATTCTCCTCGTCTTCTTTCTCGATTTCTACATGGTTCTGTGCCTCTCCTGTCAGTTCCACCTTGTCATACTTCATATGTACTTCAGTGCCATCATCGCAGATAGATTTTGTTCCACTCCTCCCGCCGCTGCTCCTCATGTGTATGTGATTATGGTTGTTGTGTTCGAGGTCCTCCAGGGTGAGCTCAAACTGGAAGCGGTCGTGCTGCAGGTGTCTGTCGGGGGGAGGTGAGGGGGACTGGGGCATGGTGTTCAGATACCACTCCCTGTTCTCCTCCAGGGTGTCCAGCAGCTCCTGGGCATCTGGGTGCACCAGGTCGGCCCAGGTCTCCCACAGCGGGTGGACAATGTAGTCTATGAAGCCCACCTAGGAAAGGAAAGAATGATAAAAAATAAGGAATGCTTTTGGGAAAATACTTTATTATTATTCTGCCAAAAAGTTAGACGAGAAGATTTATACAATTTTTATGTCTGTGGGGTGAATATATCTTAAAGCCACTTCCAGCAGCCAGTTGGCTTAGCTTTGCATAACGACTGGAACCTGATGGAAACAGGTAACCAGGCTCGGTCTAAAGCATTGGTTCTCAACTGGTCTAGCCTCAGGACCCAACACCAACTCCTTCATGAAAAATCGCGACCCGAATTCAGATATTTTTCAATCAGTCCGATTTGTTCAATGAAAAATTGTGCAGCTTGGACCTCAGACATTTGAAACGTGACAGAACAAAGAAACGAAACAAACATGTTAAAAAAGGTCTTTTTGACACAATATTTTTTCCAGGCACACATTAGTGACCCACTGAAAATGGCTCACTTTTTGGGTCCCGACCCATCAGTTGAGAAACACTGGTCTATAGGAAACAAACTTACCATGTTATCTACACATTAAAACCTCTCCCGCCCTGTAAAGTATGTTTTATATTTTAGATATAATTTAGTTTAACATTTTAGAGTTGTAATACCTGGTTTAGAATACTTGTCTTGCTTTACTGTTGGGGGTTATTGTTAAATATTTTTATTTCACATGTACTTCAATTACTCCCATAACCTGCTGCTGTAACACGATCATTTCCCAGTTTGTGATGCTTAAAAAATACTTACGTCAAGGTGACAGGATTCAAGGAAAAAACTGAACCCAATCATCAGAAATGATCCTGCACATACTCTCAACCTACCCTGGTCAAAATCATAGGTGTTGTATGCTTAAGGTTTTGTATCTTTTTATTTTTTCAGATCTTGTTAATTTAGGGCAGAGCCAGGCTAGCTGAAGACAATAAAAGTACTGCGCATCTCAACTAAAACAACTTAGTGTTCTGACTAAACTCCTCTAGTGTCATGTCCAGTTCATTAGTCTGCATGCATGTTACCAACAGTGACACCTTGAAAGTAGATGAGAGCAAGCGATCTGTGCTTACCTGACTCTTCTCCACTGAAGCAGTGTGTTTGTCACACATGGCGCTGATCTCCATCCCTCTCTCTCGCTCTTTGTCTCCCTGTCGAAAGAATTCCTCCATGATCCTCTCCGTCCACTGTCGGTACAACGGCAGCGTCTTGGTGGGGTTGCTCAGGTCCGCACAGTGCACCATGTTCCTCAGCACCTTAACACACATTTATCGTGCAGTTTATTGAAATATTTTTTATAGTAAACATATCTGAATTTCAAGCCAGTCTGTTGGAGCGGCTGTACTGGTATGTACAGTGTGGGGGAGCCGTTACCTGTATCCGTTCTGTATAGTGGTCCAGGAGCAACACACCTGAGCTGGTCACCTTCTTGGTCTCAACCATCGTCTTCAGGTCAGCCAGCAGGGTCATGTGTTTGGACATGTCTGTGGCCAACACCTGCAGAGGAAGACAATTCAACAGAATATAAAAGAAGCAAAAAGACCCAACCTCATCTCTGTCTCTGAACATTAGAGAGAGGGGACCAAATGGTCTTTAGGTTGAATTTAAGTTCAAAATCGTTACCGGCACTTCAAGAGCAATATCGCTACCAATAAATGGAGAATCTTTCTCTTTAAGAGTTTTGAAAGAAATCGAGTCCTGAGTGGGACAGATCGGGACAGAACTTCGAGGTTTATGAAAAAAAAACGGGTAGATTTGATTTTGTTCAAAGGAGCAGAGTCTTGGATTCAGTGACATTATCAGTGCTGTTCCGGTTGCAACAGACTTAAAACTGCCTCCCTCACCAATCCTTCCAGGCATTTAGGTGAACGAAAATTAGCTTAAAGAAATGGAGAGCCAGTGTTTAATTTGTCCATTCTTGACTACAGTCGAGACATGGCACCACAACATAGCGAACTCTGAGGAAAAGGAAGCGCCTCCTCTGAGGATATAAGGACCTCATCATAAAGTAATGAAAATAATATAGCTGTTTTCTTCTTTTAGATGTTTTGTATCATTTCTGCCAAAAGATACCCGATTGTACACGCTGGACCCTTAACGTATATCAAACTTCTTTTTGTAAGAGTGTCCGGGTCAATACAGGCAGCAACAAGTTGGAGACAAAGAGTAAAAGAAAAAGCTTTACAAAAAAAAAACTGTAATCACTTTTAAGAAATTCAGAGCAAGTCTCTCAAACAAAAAATCATACAAAATATCAGATCATAGAAACAACATAGTGTCACTTTTGAGAGTGATACAAAAAGGTCAGGGGCGCTGGTTGCGCAGTGGTTAGTGGGCGCGTCCCATGTATGGAAGCTGTAGTCTTCCAAGCAGCCAAAAAAATGGTCAAAGGTGTTTTAATGAGACAATTTCAAAAATGCCAATAGTGAATGAATAAGAACCTTTTTTTTTTTTTTTTTAAATAAATGTTCAGATATCTTGTGACACGTAGGAGACAATGTAGAAGTAATTTCTACAATTCACTAAAATAATTGTAGAGTTGTTCTGACCAAATCGATGACAAGCTTGCGGAGGCTCTGGCGCTGTCTCTTGGTGAGGTTTTGGAAGATGTCACAGTTCTCCTGGTGCAGAAGCTTGAAGCCCACGGCAAGGTGATGGTTCTCAAGAACAGACTCGTCATTATACATGAGCGCCAGCTCCGAGTCTGAGTACAGGGAGGAGGGGATACAGGAGGAGTTTGTTCAAATATCTACATAAAAAAACTGGATGGTTATTATCTGTGCAGGTGTAGGTGTGTATGCACTCACTTGTGTTGATGAGGAACTGATTTGAAACTCCAGGGTGATCTACGTCATGGATAGCTGCAGCAAAGAGAGCGGCAAGGATCTCCAGGTCTGTGAAGACCGCCTGAAAAGAAGAAGAAGGGCAGAAGAAAGAAGATGAAGTTCAGAGGATGAGTGGAAAAGAATGACTCCTTGACCTAAAAACACATTAAT
Source organism: Labrus mixtus (assembly GCF_963584025.1). Classification (NCBI taxonomy): domain Eukaryota; kingdom Metazoa; phylum Chordata; class Actinopteri; order Labriformes; family Labridae; genus Labrus; species Labrus mixtus. The sequence continues at coordinate 19,371,515 of NC_083613.1, forward strand.
ATGTTCATTCTCCTTTATGAAAGAACTAATCTTACGAAGTATGTGAACATAATATATCATTTTAAGAATATCTGTAAAAACCATGATTAAAAATATAAATGGTGTAAATAAATCTTTGGGTATAAGCCCCATGTTTATATTTATACATTATATTTGATGCATAATCAGCAGCTCATTTGTGTTTTGAGGACAAAGGTAAATTGAAGTACCTCAGATTAAATACAACTTGCACACATAAAGTAAGCTACCTTCCTAAACCGCAGGTTGATATCATAAAATATTAAAATTTTTGAAAAACACAATTTAGCAGTCTTGGTTTGAGAGAAAAAAAATTAAAGAGTTATTTAAATAGTAACGTGAACAGGCATGGTCACCAGATCTATCACTGTTTGATTAATGATAAACCAGAAAGTGTGTGTGAGACACTGGTATAGTGTTCGGTTGTAAGCATACATCAAGAGCAGGAGTAGAGAGCAGGACGTGTGTGGACTGGGTGACATCTGCAGCATGGAGGCTGTTGTGGTACGCTACGTTTCCATGGTAATGGTCCTCCAGGGTCATCACATAAGTGAAAAAGGTGTCGACCGGGATGCGAAACGTCTTCAACAGCTCTCGTTCCTGATGAGAAGGAGAGGAATCAAAAATTCACACACAGGTCCTGTTTACGCCTGGTTTTCACAAGAGTCCTGGGAGATCCAATCACAAGAGGACAACTCTCATTGAGGCCGTTAAAATCCAATCTTTGGCATTAGGCATTATGCCTACTATGTTTCCTCTCTTTCGTTCTCCCAAAGGAACGTTTTCTGGAATTATTAAATCATCGCCATTAAAAAAAAAAACATCAATTGATAAATAAGTGTAATGTGGATTGTGTCTTCATGTGATCTTGTTCAGGGTCTTGTCACTGAAAGGTATCGTAACATACTGAAAATAAAATCTACTGTCTCTTACAGACAGATTATTTATGTCCTACATTTTGCTCCTTTCTCAAATGCTTGGATCAACAAAACAAAACAAAAAAAAAGAGTTTTAAGAGACTTTTTGGAGAAGTATGGCAAAGAAGTGATTGTGTTATGGAGACTGGATGGTACGGACACATTCAGGTTAACACTTGTAAAAAGCTCAGGATGCATGTAAATGCACTTGAGCTTGTATAGCACATTTCTTGTCTTCTGACTACTCAAATCACTTTTACACCGCAGGTCACACCTACCCATTCACACACGGATGGCAGAGGTTTATATGTAAAGTGAACAATAGCACTATTCGACATTCATACACATTCATTTGCCGCCGATGAAGCAGTTGGAGCAAATAGCGGTTAACGTCTTTGCTCAAGGACACATCAGACATGTAGCTGCAGGAGCTGGGGAGCTGGGGGTTGCATATCCCACCTTCTGTTTAGGAGACGATCAACTCTACTAACTAAGCCACAGCTGCCCCAAGTGGAGTGCCAGGTGTAAACAGGGCCACACAAACACACTGTAGGGAAAATGTTGTGTATTTAAACAAGCCCACAAACACTTCAGGTGAGAGCAATCCCACACACACCTCACACACCTCACACACCCACGTCTGTTTACCTGGAAGATGGCATACATGATGCAGCTGAGAGGTCTGTTGTTGGAGAAATCGGCTACTCTGAATATGTTAAAACTCCACTTGTCTAGATCCTCCAATTCCTGCTCGGACACAACACAAACAGACATAATGTGTTTTTATGAGTCAGAAACCCACACGTTTAGAAAACAAAAATATACCTAACATGCATGTTTTAAGGGTCCTCTAGAGCAAACTTTGAAACAAGCAATCATATCAATACCAGTATAATTAAACCAGTATTTGAGTAATAGCTCGAGAGCTGGTGCAAACATGGAACATTTTATTTAAAAATGTGGCAAAAAATAAATAACTGGATTTCTTTCTTCTGTGAAAATGTCCTGATTGCATCTAAGGTTCAGACTGTTCATGGACAGAACAATCAATGGAAAAATCTTTCTTGGTATTTGGCTAATTGCTATGTTAATTTTTTTTCAATACTTTCTGACATTTTATAAAACAATCTATAAGAATTAACAATTTTAAGCAATGAGTTGTATCAAATAAATGTACAGCAGGACATTTCTTCTTTAGTTTCATTATGATACTGAAAAAGCTTTAGCACTAAAACAATAAATATAATCTTTACTTTACTGCTGGAAGGGAAAAAAGTAAAACCACACACAAAAAACTCCTCTGGTGAGCTTCTGAGGTCCTTAAAGATGACCTTTAACTTGAGATTATGTAAATGTTTTCAGCCTTCACAGAGCTCAGTCCAAGTCTGGATAGGGATTGATTTTTGTGACTTGTTTTGAGTGAGTCAGAGTAAAATAGACACATCCAGACCTTGGCTAGTTCGTCCTCGTGGTCCGTGTTTACACCAAAGCGAGGCATGGAATTGCTAGAGAGGCTGGAGCTGTGAGACAGTTTCCTCACTCCACTGATGTGACTCATAGATTTGTCTTTCAGGGTCGGAGACGGGATTTCAACCTCGTTCTGCTTGTCTATGGATTGATGGACATAAACATACAGAGGGATTTATGTTTTTTTATTCGGCAGAGTGTCACAGATGATGTGTAGACAGAAATCATGATTCCGGTCCTTCTCACCCATGAAGGTGCTGGAGATGTATTCAGACACCTGGTTACCAGAGCGACTCATCTCTGACAAGTGGGACAGCTCCCGGTTCAGCATCCTCTTAAACTGTGGCAGAATGAGAGCAAAACAGAGACACAACTCAATGATGTACTGATCACTTCACTTTTTTGAAATGAAAGATGTATATTCATTTAACAACTATTGTTTATATCAAGGTTGCCTCAGATTTCGTTTTTCAAGCAAAAGATGAGGCAGGATATCTTACAATTGAACACTGAATTTTACAGCTTTAAATAACACTAACACAAGAATTATGATTTTAAGTAATCATATTTGACAAATGCTTAACACTCATAGAGTTATATTTTTTATAATCCCATGCAAGCCTGCTGATGTGTAGGTTAGGTGAGGTCCTTGTACCTTGTTAGAGGCCATCTCACTGACAGAGCGGTGTGTCTGAATGGTCTCCAGCTGGTCCAAACACCAGTCTAGCTCCTCGAGTGTGTCGAGGGCAAGCTGCTGGTACTGCTGGTCTGATAGTGACGCCCTGGGACTGACGCACACCCCACCCAGAGGAGACCTCCTGTTGAAATGACAAAAAACTAAGTAACCATCTCACCTTGTTTAAATTCATTTGCGGAAAGTTTTTTTTTTTTTCAGATTTATAGTAATATATTTCTGAAGACAGTAATTGCAGCCTATAGAAATTATAATTATCATTATTATTTAATTTAAAAACTTGTATTGTTTTGAGGCACCGATAGCCAAGCGGTTATGTCGCGCGCCATGTGTACAGATGCTATAGTTCTCAGTGCAGTGGCTGTGGTTTATAATCTGACCTCTGCCATGTGCTTCCTGTCATCCTCCACTCTCTCTTCTCCCAATATTTCCTGTCTTTCTTTAGCTGTCCTATCTAATAAAGGCCAGAAAGCACTTTTTTTTTACGATATAAACAAAGAGTCAACAGCAGAATAAGCTGTTTGGCATTGGCAGAGAAGATTTGGCAAGTTTTTCATGGGCGCAACCCACATACTTGGCTCTGCTGCTTATCCCACAAATGCAAATATAAGATGTATTGCCAAGAAGCATCGCTAAAACAAAGAAATAATCTACCAAACACAAATTTCCTAACTTTTTGTGCCATGTTATGTTCTACTGTCCCAATCTCAAGTCAAATTATTTATTTACAGTAGGAAGTGATATTTGAAAGTCTCATAAACTTATTTTTGATACATTTTTTAATGTCTGAAATACATCTCTGACTGGTTTCCCAAATAACAACATAATATTCCGTGCATAACTGAAACATTTCAGAACATTAGTTGGTACTGACTTGACTGTCGGTGTTGAGACGTTGGCAAGAACGGTGAAGTTGCTCCGTACTGATCGCAGACTGGCAAGAACCTAAATGATCAAAGAGTATCTCAGAATATAATAACAAGGGAACAAATACAGATATAGATAAAGATAAAGCAAAGCATGAAGTGTAGTATCTAAGACTCACTTGAGCAAAAGGTGTGACAATGAAGTCCTCTCCAGTGTGCCTGAGATAGTTACAAACAAGAGAGGAAGCAGTGATGATAGCACAGGAGACATTAGGGTACACACACGCAAACTGTCTCTCACTCATTCTCTTTGTTTATCTGCATGAGTCTCACTCACCCTTCGCTGGCAAGGGAGGAGTTTCTTGAGACTGTCTTGGGCGACATGTCGTAGTCCGAGTCAGAGCGGTAAAGGAAGGACTCTCTCCTTTGGCCCTGGGGGAAGGAGGGGTGCAGGGTGAGGCTTGGACTCTGAGAACCCAGCGGTGTGTGACCTGGTGACACGCCATTTTCTGCTTCGTAACTGGAGAGAGAGAAGAAGGAGAACATTTAATGATTTGAGAGGACTGGATTTAAACCCATCTAAAATGTTACCTGCAAGAGTAAAGGAAAATGTTTTGGAAAAAAGAAGTTTGATTGTGTGCAAACCTGTCGGAGTCTGCTTGTGTGATGGAGATGCGTGGTGGAATGCGGAGGGGAAGAGTTGTAGGACGCGAAACGTTGTTCAGGATCTCTGGCGAACGAGTTCGATCTCGAGGGCGGAGCCAGCAAGGCACCTGTAGAATAAGAAGGAAGGACTTGTTGAGAAAAACTGCCACTAGGTGCTTAATAGGTAAGCAGCATAATTTTAAAACAATACTTTATCTTCTTTTATATGGGTATTATTAGATCAGAAAAGCAATAGATGGGCAGCAAGGTGGGAGGAGAGAGGGAATGACATGCAACAAAAAGGGTTGGGGTTGAAATCAAACCAAGGTCACTGCGGTAAGGACTCAATGAATATGAAAATAAAAAAACTAAATAAATTACATGTAAACAAAAGCACTTGTAAAAACTGAAGTTTTTTTTACACATTTCAGAACTGAAAAAGAAGAACCAACGATGTAGCTGATGTCTGGTAGAATAAAAAAATACAAACATTTCCTTATATAGGACCAAAATGAATGGACGCCAATGTATCTCTGCACTGGCAATAACAACTAATACAAACCACAGTATTATATTTTCTTAAAAGATTAGCTTGTTTTTATTATTTGTAAATATTGTGCTACTTTATTGCTACATTCACATGAGGTGGGGGGGGACCCTTTAACCACACAGTCCCAAAGTAGTTGAATGCGCACATGCTTCCTTTACTGTAAATACCTGGAGACTAGATGACAGCCTTCTGCTCCTCCCTCTGCGTAGCTCGGCCCCCAACGTGGCTCCAGACGTGTAAGATCGGCTGTAGCGAGATGACTCCGCCTTCTCCACTGCACCTGTGATATCTGTGTCATTCCCCTGAGAGAGAAGGAGGAAAAGGTGAAACAGATGAAACACTTTTTTTATTTTCTAAAATAATTCAGAAAAAAAAACTTTTATCAAACCATGTTGACTTGCAATATTCTGATTCTGAAAAGGGCAAAAAGTCCACATGAACACAGATATATATTATGTATGTGTTTGTGTTTGCATGCGTGTGTGTGTGTTTGGCTATGTGTGTGTGTGTGTGTGTGTGTGTGTGTGTGTGTGTGTGTGTGTGTGTGTGTGTGTGTGTGTGTGTGTGTGTGTGTGTGTCTGGGATAAGGCCTCTACAGACCGAGCACTAAGAGGCTGATCTGCACTGCAGTACCGTAGCAACAAAACACTAGGGGAATGGTAGCAGTTGCTAGGCAACAGTGCCGTGTTGCTTCCATGCTGCGCTTGATGTCGTCCAGAGCCAGATGTGGAAAGATGCTTGCACATACACATACATTTCACACACAAGATACACAAACCCACTCATTATCAATAAAAGAGCGGCTAAAGGATTCATGGTATCGTCTTTTTTGTTATGATATCTTTAATATAAAACAGGAAATTTACATAGAGGACATATTTAGCTGAGGCTCATTTAAATAAAGGACTATGACTCACTGCCTTCACACTGTGTGAGTGGAGGCTGGAGGAGACAGACTGACCATCCGACTTCAAGTGCGTCCACAGACCTTGACAACAAGAACAAAGGGAGCCTTGGATGTGTGAAAGTCATGGGGTCTGTGTGTCATGTAAGGATTCAAGGAAACACTCACACACAGATCAGTCTGACTGTCAGCTCTGCCTTGAATATACTGTCGTAGAACAAATGTTTTAGGATTTTTTTGTGTACACATCCCTGGTTGTTTATATTCTCCCTCTCACCTCTTCTCCAGTCACAGACAGCACGCTGCGGCTCTTCTTCATCCTGATTGGCTCGTTCTGGGCCCCAGGGCGGAGCGTTCCTGAACCCAGGCAGCAAAGCAGGTGGAGAGCCAGGACCGGAGAGGTCAAAGGTCACTGCAAGGTCAAACCGGGGTCAGACCGGGTCACAACCGGCCCCCATTGGAGCTGACTCGGCAAGCCAACCGCCTCTGTCTGCACCTCGGTCCTCAGGTGGCTGAAAGCATGCGTCCAAACCTGACGCTAAAGTGCTAACGTTGCATTTAAGCCTCCCACAGAGACTCCAGGTTCAGTCTGAGGTGGATGACCTTTGTTTTGATCAATTTATTTTGGAAGAAATTAGATAAAAAACAAATATCTTACTCCATTTTAAATTATGCTAGGAGTTTCCAGGAGAAAAAAAGTCCTCTTGCATATTGTCTTAATTTGGCCAGATGAAACAAAGGGATAACCTGGTAAGAGATCATGATGTCCCAGCTAAAGGAAACCCCTTCCGAAGTTTCTCACCATGAATATCCAACTTGGAGTATTGTTTGCATGACATTTCCAAACAGCACACGCAATCCCACATGAATGCAGTTTCCCAACCATTAATAATCCAGATCCAGTTTGGGAATGGATTTGCAGCCAGTCTCGGATCAGTTTTCCATTGCCTGCTCAATCAGTTAAATCCAAAGTCTGCATAGAGATGAGTCCGAATGTCAGAAACCAGGTTTGATATGCTGGGATACATCCTTGAATCTTTCTCAGTGTGTCCTCTTCAGTGTAGATTCCCTGTGGGGAAGAAAAAAAAACAGAACAGAAATGGTTAGCTGATTCTCTGAGTCATCTTTTGTTCGAACTATCTGTCCTGTTTCCATTAAATTATTCCTTTTGATGAATTGTTGAATATAAAAAAAACCTTATCCAATGTAAACAGTACTCCACCTGTACGGTAGATTGATGAAGAGTTTTCAGTAAAAAAAAAAAATCTATTTGTTTTTCTTATATTCTTGTGCATGAAAAAACAACAGAAAAAAAAAAATCACAATTTGTTGACTCATGTCCTGACAAATGATTGGTCGACTCATAAAGGGGGCAGTCCTGACAAATATTTTGGCATTGCAGGAGCTGTACCTACATTGTGGCTAATTCTGAGCAGATACCGCAACACCAAAGCTGTCTGATGTTATATAATTACTCTGAGCAGTCCGAGATGACCTCATTCCATTGGATAGGACAGCTTCAGCATGTCAGGGTGTTTCTGATTGAGCTGGTAAACAGACAGGTAGTGAAGTGGAAACGACTTTTAGCAGGGGTCATGAACAAGCACACACCCACTCAATGAAGGCACTCTCACGCCAGAGTCTGCATACATGCTCAGTTAAAAAAAAAAAAAAAAAAAAAAAAAACACAGTGTGGAGAAATCAACAAATGTGACAATGAAATACAATCAGGCAATTAGGAATTTGAGCACATATGGCTGCCAACAGTTCCACCTCCTCTACGGATGAAGCAGCTTATAAAAACCAGCAGCAATGCATCAAGCTGCCAGCCAGCCTGCTCCTCTGTTTAAAAAAAAACACCCAAATATATATATTTATATCTGAGAGGAAGACAGTGAATCCATGCAGACACGAGGACAGCCCTTGCCATCATGCCTGTTTGCAAGCCCACTGCATGAGATATGTGTCAGACACACACACACACACACACGCACACTCAAACACACACACACATACACACAGGGTCAGGCTGCAGCATGTTAAAGAATAAAAACACACTCACCTTGATCGCCTCAAGATCAATGGAGAGATGGGCTGGACCTCGTCTACTTGCTTTCACTCGTCACCTTCCCCGCTGCCTCCGTCTCTCTGCAGACGATCAGTGTGTCACCACGGTGCGAGAGAGAAAAAAAAAAAAAAAAAAAAAAACACTTGCCGTCTTCATGAATATCCGCGGCTTCACCAGAATCCCTCCCTCCTCCCTGTCTCTCCTCTCCTCCCTCTCCCCTGCTACAGTGGTCTCCCCCAGTCACCCCCCACCGACTCCACCAAAACAGCCTCTGTGGAGAAGCCCATCTCCCCTCCCTTCGCAGACACACACACACACACACACACACACACACACACACACACACACACACACACGCTGTGTCCATTAATCTCATACAACAGCCTCACTCCTCCTCTGTCCATCGGTACCCCCATGCTTTTTTTTTGCCCCTCGTTAGCAACTACACGCAGATTCTGTGCTTCAATAGTCACGCGTGGTGCTCTCCTTTATTCACCCACACACACACAGAGCACATTAATACGGGAACACCGCGGTCATATCAACAGGGATCCATGGTTCCTGTTATTCTGCTTTTCTTTCTGCTGTGTCCTTAAGCAGTCATTCAAGGACATGCAGCACTTGTATCCATTAGAAGCCATGAAGCAGGAGTTATGCTTCTCCCTTTCTTTAAATGTCGATTCAAAAATAGATGTGTAGATTGATACTTAACAAACAAAGGCAGGAGAGATAAAAAATCAACAAGCCTTATGTGTTCAAGATACACTATGAATTTACAGAGCAAAAGACAAGACATGTGGTCCATTTATTCAGCTCATTCATTTACTCCAGCTTAGCTCATTCATTCAAAACTTTAATGTCAGAAAAAAGTGGATAATTTCCATCAGGGTATACATTTATTCTCCTACATGTTTTATTGTTTGTTGTTATTGCAAATCCTCACATTTGAGACGCTGCCTAGAATCACATTATAGTTGTCCCTTTCGCTTGAATAAAGCTTGATTTATTAAGGAAGATATGTTTTACAAGTGACTAGTTGGTCGTAAAATAAACAAAAGTAAAAACAATAAAAAGGAATGGCTGACCAAAGAGTCTTCAACATTTATTGAACTGCTAGAAATATCTGAGAAAATGTACAATAAAGAAACTTGTGTTGTTGTTTTTTTGATCAAGCATGCAATCAATAATCATCATTTCAATCTGAAGTGATGTCTTGATATCTAAAATGTTTGGAGAACTTTTTGACATCCTCTTACATGAGTATTGATGAGTTTTTGAGCAAGTAGAAGAATATTTATTTATTGAATATTTGGTCACCATCATGTTTGGGCTGCTTCTTTGCATAATAAGTGCTAAACAGATGAAGCTATAATTATTATTCAACAACAAAAAATATATTTTTTGTTTTTGAATGAATAACAGTTTAGGCTCCAATCGGATTTCCAATCCTGAATACTAAGGAATAATGTATTTGTGACTGATATACATACAGCTTTTTAATTTATTGATTTTTATGATTTTTATACCATATAAAGCATTACCCTCTACTTATGATGACTTTGTTCATTTCTTGACTGTCTGTTCTTTTTTTTTAAATTGTTACTTTTTAAATTTTTTTTTTGGGTGTGTGTGTTTGGGGGAGGAGGGGGCTGTCCTTTCCAAAATCATACTTGCCAACTTTAGCCTGTTCAGTTCTTGTTAAAACATTTAAATTCAATGACTAAAAAAGACCACACATCTCTAGATACATGGAAATAAACACACTCGAGCAGTTCTGCATGGCGCTGTGGGGCCTCTCTGTTCCACTCCCATCGGCTTTTATAAGCATTATCGAGATTTGATTTATGCCCCAGGCCTGTGCTGATTGTTTTCTATTTACAAAAGTGACTGCACAAAGAAGCTTTGCCTCAGAAATCCTGCACATAACCACTAAATCAAACCCACCAATTAATTATAAAGGAGAGAGAGAGAGAGAGAGAGAGAGAGAGGGAAAGAAAGCAACCCAGCAATTAATTATATAAGTGAGAGCGATTGAGAGCAGCAGTAAGGCAGAACACCAGGCAGGATTCACAGCAACTACAGTGGAAAAGTTCATAAATTAAACACAAACTAAGACTGATTTATTGTGGATGTTAAAAACTCCACAAAAAGTACTCTGACAATAGTTTCTGTATATTGTTATATTACTCATATATTGCCTATTTCTATATTTCATTACCAATATTATGTTATTACAACAATTTTACAACAAAGCAGCAATAAATCACCTTTATCTGGATTTATCTTCAAATGCATTTTAATCTACATTTTGGAGTTCAATCTATATTAATTGACGACCGTATAGTTTAAAAAAAAAAATTAATATAATATTTTAAGACCATTTTAATTTTCTGTCCCACATTCCTAACATGCAGCAGTTCATAAATGCTTTTCTGTTTTATTTGGTTGTACTGGACTTTATTTACACACACACACAAGTTTAAAAAAACTGCAACATCCCATCCATATTGCATGAACTTTAGGTTTTCTCTGGAGGTCTGCAGAACCTAACTTTGAGGCCACTTGCAGACTGGATAGACTGTGGTGGGTTTTGAAAATCATCAGCATTCAGGTTTCTTAAGAAGGTCCTTGTAAAGTCTGCAGGAGCCGCAAAGACTTCAGGACTTGAGGATTCAAACTCAGAGTGTTGGCCCACTTTGTTTGGGAATACAACACTCAGTTTGAGGATAACTAATACCAGCTCATATTGAATTTTAAATAGCCTGCCAGTGGTCTTAAATTCCATCAACCACAACATTTTATATGAGATAAGTAGATGGATTGTTGTTCACCATACAGACTTCTGATGTAATTTATGGGCTGTCATTCACCAAACAGCCTGAAGAGGGCACTGTTGGCTACAGTAGAACAACAAGAGCAGGCAGCTGATTTGATCAGCACATAATCATGAATTAATATTTAACTTTGTCAGCTAAAATATGAATCATTGACCTTTTTTGTATCTTAAAAGTTATACTTTAGAGGTGCAATATCGTCCATCAGATCTTGCCCAGTAGCTTAATCTGAGTTAAAGGAGTCAAGTGTTGTATTGTGGATTTGTATGAAATCAGCTTCTTGTGACAGAACTTCTAGTTAAAGGAAAAAATATTGCTTTTTTTTAAATGTATAAAGTATAAACATGCTTGTTTTGGCATTGTTTGTGCCTTGTACTCGTTTATTTCAATAAATAATTTAATAACTTCAACATGCTCAGTCAACTACCAAGCAGTATTGACTTTCAAAGGTCACGTCGGTCAAAATAAAAGCAAAAAACAGGTGTATTGAATTATCCCACTTCTTTATCACAACTCATGTATGTTCCTCCTTCTCTGATTAATCATCTTCATCTTCATCGTCTTCATCGTCTTCATCATCTTCATCATTGCCCTCTTCTGATTCAGGCACCCACAGTCCAGACTTAATGCACCTCGTCAGATGGTACTTTCCTTCCTGTAGAAAGAAAGAAAACACAGTAACGTCTGTTCAAGACAGAATGAGTGCATCAACAAGCTTACAAGTTGGTTGAATTTTGAGCCAATCAAACTATTTCTGGTTCTCTTTAGGTTGATTTTATTGACCAGCATTTACATTTACTTTTTGTTTTAGGATGAGACTCAGCTGCAATCACACTCACCACAGGGTCTAGTTTGTTTATAGCCTCCTGCAGCATCTGAATGTTCTTCTCATCAAAGCTCCTCTGTATTTCCTGTGAAATGAAACACACCAAAGTGCTTATGAGATGCTGAGTCAGCACTTAAATCTAAAAAAAACCCCAAAAATTAAATGACAATCACATCAGTTTATGATCACTTCGACCCAAAAACAAGTGTCCTTAGTGGAAAAGTGGACTTTATGTCATTAAATCAAAATGCTTCATGTCTGTGAAATCAATTGAAACTTTAAGCAATCTCATAACAAAGCTCAACGAAGAGCTATGTGTAAATGCTGTTTACCTTGCACAGTGAGCTCATGCCTGACTGCAGGAGTCAATTCTGCTAAGCTGTGTATTGACTCCTCTGATTATCCAAATGGCAGCATGGTTCATATCGATAGACTGCACAAATATTTACTTCCAAAACTACTGTTTTCAAATCTGTGAAAAATGGCAGCCTCTCTCACCAGACTCAACTGTCAAAATAAAAACATAATGTAAAGTACATTCCTCGTAACAAGCAGTTTAATCTACAAAGAAAGCCACATTCACGATCGATAGATAGATAGATAGATAGATAGATAGATAGATAGATAGATCGATAGATCTTTTGTGGTTTGTCATGATCTTATTCTTAAATTTGACTTAATATATTAATCACAATTATTTGTTTGTATTGAAATTATAACCATTGACAACTACAGTAATACAAACACATGTTACAGATGAAAAAGAAGTAACCAAACCTGTTTTAAAAATATGACAATTTAATATTGGATGTCCCAGGACAGACATTCCATTCTTTGTAAATCACTGTCTATAACAGGACCTCAGTGTTTGCTTGCATGTGTGTGTGTGTAAATGGTTTACCTTTGGCAGTGTTTCATAAACCTCTACAGGGTCTAAACCACCTGGGCCCAGTCTCTTCTGCTTCTCCTCTTCCTCTAGCTCCTTCATAGCGCTCTCCATACGACTCTGTGCACAGCTGCGGATCCTTTTCTTCAACAACTCCAGTTCATGGTCGAACATGTCCAGGTATTGCTTGTCCGCAGTCTGACAAAAAAGGAACGTTTAGTTTAACTACAAAAACCCCACAAATATACAAAAAAATACAACATGGCTACAGGTGTAAGTGAGTATGTTTTGCAACCTTGATCTTCGAGAAGAAGTCTCTGAAGCATCCTCTTGGGTCGACTTTTAGCGTCCGAGCCAAATCCAAGATGAACTGCATGACTATGGCCTGGTGGGCCACCTGCTCCATCAGAGCATGTTTCTGCAAGTACAAAGATTCTTTAGATGGCTTCATGTGATGTTGTTTTTTTACTTTACATGTACAAACTTTTCTTACAGCACTCACCTCATCAATCTCATAATCAATACAGATGACAACAAGGCAATTAGCAGTTTCTTCACACACCAGATGTGGGTTATCTGACAGATACTTCTGACTGTCGTCCCAGCGATGCAACATACCTGGTGCACAACACAAGCACATCCAACTTAAAGCCATAATCAAATGCAGCTCCATTCAAATTCAAATCCAAGCATTTTTTAAGTTTATTAATACTTAAACTCAAAGTTATCTTGGTCATCTTATTACAGAAAAACTAACCAATGATGATCTTTACAGGAAATGTTGCAAGATGTTTGCATAAAGCAAACACCCTTGCTTGAAGGTTTAGTTTGTGTTTGGATGTCGTGAAGATGTCTCTGTTTAGAGCATTATTGTACACCTTTGAAAACTGGAAACTTATGGCCAAATTAAGAAAGGAAGCCTGCAGACACTACAAGCAGCTCATAATGATGATTAAAAAAAAACAAGATGATGCAGTGCAGATGTGTGAGATGTTTGTGACTGCCTGAGTCAATACTCTCCAAGCTGTCTCGAGTAATCTTGTGTATGAAATGATTTGCCCTCCTGGTGCCTCTGAGAATTAAATCATCTTGGTTCTGTCCAACATCAGATACAGAACAGTCCGTTATCAGTCCCAGACAGTTATGGAGACATTGGTTCTGATGCCAGATTAAATTCACATAACACACAGTATTCTGCATAATGGCTGTTTGAACAAACAAATCTGAACACATTTATAATAACTGGCTGTAGTGCCAATTCAACATTGAAGAGTCACGGTACGATACTGATCCCTTTTTTTTCCTGTATATAAATTATGAAAAAAAATGATGTGCTTTGTTGATTACTATGAATCATGTTGTCTTTTATCTGGACCTTGAGTGTGTAATAACCTTTGAATGGAAAACATTGTAATGTGACTTAAGCTTCTTTCATTTTAACTTTTCTTTTTTTAAACTGCCTTTTTGAGTACCTCAACATTATATTAGAGCAATGTTTACAAAGTAGAGTCTCTATTTTAGAAAATCAGCGTACGTCACAACTAACCTATTTGTTGTTACTAGAGTTACAGATTTATTAATACCTTAATAATTTATTAGTGATGGGTCAATGACAGTGAAGCTCAGACTCTCTTCTGTTAAACTCTCTGTTTCTAAAAATTGTGCCACAGCTTGTATCAAAGGAAGAATAACGTGACTAATGAACTTTGAAGCTTGAAATGTTTAGGAAGAGCTTCATTTAGTTTCAGATGAGAAAGTTTTACAGTTTGTTTGTTTTGGCATTGACAGGGTAAAAAGAGCAAATAAATACTGAGAACATGTCAATATATGTATAAATATGTATAAATAACACAAGTATGAGAACATTTTGCCTGATATCAAATAAAAATGACATAAAAGAAATAAACTCTTGTAATGAATGTCACTCTCTGAATAACGTGGTATTGCAACAATAACATATTAAAGAAATACCACAATCAAGCAGTTGGACAAACTACAGCAAAAAGGTAGATTTATGTTGGAGTATTAAAAAATATTTGACCTTGCTTTGCTATTTTTTGACAGACTATGAAACAATAATATTTATTCATGAAGAGGAGTAAACAGACTGGATAACACATACTGACTTCTTGTCCTCTAATTGCTCACATGCGAAACTAAAACTATGAATATCAGCGAGTGTTTGTGGTGCTCTGGTTTGTGAAAGGAAAGAGAGCTCGAAGTTTTAAAAGCCACCGGATGTTAATCAGTGTTTGCTGAGTTTGTGGCCCTGCAGTTTTTGTAGCTCACATACAAAGAAGGGCCAAAAGCGTAGCATGGCTGCATCCGTCCATCTCCAGTTCTCACACATACATATATAAAGCACTGCACTTGAAGGCAACACATGACGTAGAAATAAAAAACCATCATCTTCAACCATTTTAACCCTGACATTCCCTCTCATTATTACATTCAAAGATTAAATTAGTCAGTATGTACGTACCAAAGTCTCTTATTAGGCTGTGCTGCACTAACCAAGAGCTATCAACCAATGACCACTAAATACACAGGGGGGTGTTGGTGGAACGACTGGGTTAGGCACAAGCCCTGTCTACATTTGTTTATTATGCTATTTGAATGTAACTGGGAATACTTTTATTTAGTGATAGTCTGGATGGAGTGTCATTTTTTGCACAAAGGGCAACTGAGATGTTTGATCTCTTTAAAATATTTATAAATTAGAAACATTTCATTTACGTCAATTGAAACTATTTAGAAATAGTACTATTTTTATTCGACTCTTTGTTTTTTTAATGAAAGCTATTTCTAAAAGTGGAATGGAGCTGTTTAGATTTCCGTCCTTGCACTTATTTGCATGATAACTGGGTTCTTGGGTTCACTTCGCTTTAGTGTGTGACGGTGTTACGGCTGTATGTTTCCCTGTAGTGTTTGTCTCTCCTCCCCTCCTGTAGTCTTCAGCTCTGCCCAGATGAAGCTACTGAACACTATAAGTGGAGCGCCTGGTCTCAGTGCTGGTTCAGGAGGAGCGAGGCTTTTGGAGTAGGGACTGCTCAGCCAGAAACTGTGTTTTGTTGTGTTCATTTAAATTAGTATTTGAGTTGATCTTCGTTTCCCACTAAGGTGAAGGTTGTCTCTCTGAAATTCAACACTGGTAAGAAACGGAAAAAGAGATTGTCGAAAAGCTGAACGCAAGTGGCGTAAAACTAATCTCCAGATTCATTATGACATCTACAAAGAGAGACTTCACATTTATAATTCACAACTGAGGAATGCAAGGCAATCTTTCTCCTCTGACATCATCACCAGAAACAATAATAATGCTCGTGCCCTGTTTGCTACTGTCGACAGCCTAACAAACCCTCCTGTGTCAATAGCATCTGAATTTCATTCTAGGGCCTGTAATAAATGTTCCACCTTCTTTACTGAAAAAATCCAGACAAACTGTCAGTAACTCATCATCAGGATCAGGATATGCTGTGTCCATTCAAAACCAACTTAAGCACCATGACACAATTTAATCAAATCAACCTTAAAAACCTGGAGGACATTATACAACAATTAAATTCCTCCTCCTGCTGTCTTGATATTCTGCAAACAGGTTTTTTCAAAAAAGTTACCCAAGTCATGGCTCCAGATCTGTTACAAATTGTAAACCTGTCTCTTCTCTCAGGTGTCTTCCCACAGGCCCTGAAAACAGCAGTCATCAAGCCACTATTAAAAAAGAACAATTTAGACAAGTCAATAATGAACAATTACAGGCCGATATCAAATCTTCCCTTTTTAAGTAAAATAATCGAAAAAGCTGTTTTTCAACAGTTAAATAACTTCTTGACATTGAGCGACTGTTTCGATGTCTTCCAGTCAGGTTTTAGACAAAATCACAGCACAGAGACAGCTCTTGTTAAAGTGTTTAATGACATCTGTTTAAACACAGACAGTGGCAGAACCTCAGTCTTAGTTTTACTTGATCTCAGTGCTGCGTTCGACACAGTTGACCACAATATATTACTCGACCGACTGGAAAACTTGGTGGGAGTTTCTGGCACAGTACAAAACTGGTTTGAATCCTACTTAAAGGACAGGGACTTCTTCGTGTCTATAGGTAACTTCAAATCTGAGCAAACAAATGACACAGATGACACACAAATATATATTACAATGTCGCCAGGCAACCATGGTCCCATAAAAGCACTGGGTAAATGCATAGAGCAAATCAATGAGTGGATGTGCAAAACTTTTCTCCAGCTAAACAAAGACAAAACTGAGGTTGTTGTTTTTGGAGCAAAGGAGGAGCGACTACGAGTCAGCAATCAGCTTCAGTCAGTAAGACTTAAAACCACAGACCAGGCAAGAAATCTGGGCGTAGTGATGGACTCAGACCTCAATTTTAAAAGCCACATTAAGACAATTACAAAATCAGCCTACTATCACCTGAAGAACATATCAAGAATTAGAGGACTTATGTCCCAGCAGGACCTGGAAAAACTTGTCCATGCTTTTATCTTCAGTCGTCTTGATTACTGTAACAGTGTCTTTACAGGTCTGCCTAAAAAATCAGTCAGACAACTGCAGCTGATCCAGAACGCTGCTGCTAGAGTCCTCACCAAAACCAAGAAAATGGATCACATCAGTCCAGTTCTGAGGTCTTTACACTGGCTCCCAGTCTGTCAGAGAATAGACTTTAAAATCCTGCTGCTGGTTTATAAAGCGCTTAATGGTTTAGGGCCAAAATACATTAGTGACCTCCTGATTAATTACGAACCATCCAGACCGCTCAGGTCGTCTGGGACAGGTCTGCTCTCTGTCCCCAGAGTCAGAACCAAACACGGAGAAGCAGCGTTCAGTTTCTATGCTCCCTATATCTGGAACAAACTCCAAGAAAACTGCAGGTGTGCTGAAACTCTCAGCTCTTTTAAATCGAGGTTAAAGACACACCTGTTTACAGCTGCCTTTCATTAAACAACTTTAATAAGATTTTAAACTTTAACTCTGCACTGTAACTTTTAACTCTTTTTATATTTTTACTTTATTTATTTCAATTAATTTCATTTGAATTATTTTTATTTGAACATATTTTCAGATTTAATAATTTCAGTGATTGTTTTAATTTTCTATTTTAATGTTTATTTTCTTTCCTCTGTCATGATGCTTTTGATGTCTTGTGTGAAGCACTTTGAATTGCCTTGTTGTTGAAATGTGCTATATAAATAAACTTGCCTTGCCTTCGTTTAATGATTTAGTTTGTCTGTTTATAACAAACCCCTTAGTTTTGACTTTGTTAAGATGTTTTATTGGGTAAATTTGTGATTTGTTGTCAGCCCCACAGGGCCGCCTTATGGTGGAGCATAACAGACGGTTGTAAACGTCTTTTTTTATAGTTTGTGTTTTTCTATAACCCTGCTTGTGTAGCTCTCTTGTGCAGGTCTCCCTTGAAAAGTGACCTGCTCCCCATTCAGAACTGAGACCTTGTAAAACTAACGAGTCACATGCCACTGGGGAGGGAAAATGGCTTATTGGGCCCAATTTGGACATTTTCACTTAGGGGTGTACTCACTTTTGTTGCCAGCGGTTTAGACATTAATGGCTGTGTGTTGAGTTATTTTGAGGGGACAGCAAATTTACACTGTTATACAAGCTGTACACTCACTATACTTCACATTGTATCAAAGTGTCATTTCTTCAGTGTTGTCCCATGAAAAGATATAATACAATATTTACAGAAATGTGAGGGGTGTACTCACTTTTGTGAGATACTGTATATATAAAATGTAAAGGTTTGAACACCCACTTGTCTACTGAGCCTGTTCGGTGCTGCACATGGATTAAAATACCACACAGAGTAGTGGGTCAAAGGGGAGTTACATTTGAGAGAAAGAAACAATAAAAGGGAGCAGTAAAGACAACAAACACACTCCGTCATATCAAGACAAAAGCTTACCAAAGTGTTTGATTTCCTTTGAATACTTCTCCACAAAAGTCTTGTGCTTCTCCACCTTTTCCTCCCCAGTCTGCTCCTCAGTCACAGGCTTGATGTTGAGAACACTCTGGTGAACAAGATTTCAAAACACAAACAGATAAATCAGCATGCTTACAAGTAAAGTGACACTAAATATTGTGACCTTGATGACCCTGGCTTACTTTGCTGAATCCTTCTTTACTGAGAGTGTCCACATTCCAAGGCAGTTTCTTTTCTTCTCGTCGGTATTCTTCGATGGATTTTTCATATGACTTTTCATCTTTTTTCAGTTTTTTCAGCTCAGCCTGGACCCTTTTCAACTCAACCTCTCTCTCCTCGTCCTCCTCGCCCTCCTGCTTTTCTTCTTCCAGCTTTTTAAGATGTCCCTGGACTTCATTTATAAGGGTCTTGCATTCTGCAAAGTTAAACTCCAGGTCTTCCCCTCTCTGCTGAAACTCAGCCATTTTCTCCTTCCTGGACTGTTGTGGAGAGTGCAAAGAAGTTAAGAAATGAAAATAAATATAAAGACCAACATTAGAAGTTATATCGATAAAACAAATACGAGACGAGTTGAGAAGAGGATGTTGGAGGGAAAACACAAATTTAAAAGATGCGCAAAAGAGAAAAACAGACTTAATACAACAAAGAACTTATATGCTTCTTTTTTTTGATGGTAGGACTTTCTCAGGAGCCAGACCAGTATAGCCTATTGGTAAGCGGTTAGAATAGCTGATGTTGACCAATCAGGGAAATATTGGTATCGTCATTTTTGTTACAATATATGCTGATTCTGAACTTTTTTGCAGAACATAAAATAAAGAGAAGTGCTAGACATGATTTAGATACTGTCTCATAATGAACTTTGTTCAGCAGAGAAACTTAAACTCTGACCCCATGCTTAACAAAACTCATAACCAAATCCCATATTGGTCCGGCTTTGTTCTTTTTATTTGAATATCATTAATTAATCAGGACCTGATGTAGGACAAGAATCTCAAATATCATGGGAACTAGTTAATAGAATAATAACAAAATAAATACAAGAGCATCTGTTATAATGACTTTTTCAGCTGCATGTGGTCATCAAGAACCCATACATGTTCAGGCGCCCGCATGCATTAGTTAAAAAGAACAATGATGGTAAACCTCATGCGACAGTAGGCCTTTAGAAAATCAAACATATTAGCCAATTGAATTATTCTGCCTTTCCCACATCTCACTCAGCAAACTTTGATTCCTTACAGACATAAGATTTTTATTAAAATCAGGAAAAAAACAGATAAGGGAAATCAGAGGTATTCTTAAGACTACAACACGAACTGGAGTCTAAACTCTAGAACCAGGGACATACTAATGGAGCTTGACCTTGCTGCTCAATCATAATAGATCCATTATTACTTGTGATCTATTGTTACAATCTTTGTTTTTTACAGATGACATCTCTCAGGCTTATGGCAGGTATGTCATAAACCACAGAGCCATTTTCAACAGTTCCCATGTGGACACTTTAAAGGGACTCGAGCCAAAAATGTTGGCTCTCCCTGATCCTGAGGAATATTGAAAGTGGATATGTGAATGTTTGATAGCATTATTTCTAGAGTCTGAACAAGTAACACAATTATCTTTTTAAAATATAAGTACACAACAAACATTGTTATTGAGCCTAAAGTTATTTCCTTAAAATATACTAACAATGAAATTATAATGCAGAAAAGTTAACTAGTAAGTGCTCTAACCCCCTAAGGTAAACTTTTACAAAGCCCTAGATTCAGCTGTGTCATCATCCATGAGTGGACAAAGACTGCCATGAAATGCAGTGGAAAGCTCTAGAAAGAGCTGGTTAAGCAACCATGCAATGTGACTGTAAGCTCTGGAAGCATCTAGTAAGTAGACCTTGAGAATAATATAACTTGAACTTGAGAAAATTGAAAATCAAAGCCCTACAAAACCATTACCAAAACATTTAGGCCATGTATTGCACGTTCCCTTTAAGCCTTGGAATAGCCTATCTTGACATTTAATTATACATGCTTGAAGGCTATATAATTTGTCCTTTAAATTGTGTTTTCATTTTCTTTGTAAAGCCTATTGTAATATCAAATTTCTTGTATATTGTAACAGTTATCATATACGCTAACTATTGTTTTAAACTGTAACAGTGTTTTTTTTACCTTTGTAATATTGTAACTCTTTTAATATTGTAACATTGTAACTATTGTTTTATTATGCAACCTTATGTTACATGTTACAATTGTAACTATACTGTATACAAGTTGTAACTGTTGTTAAAAAAAAGGACTTGATTTGGTATATGCTAGAAGATTTCATTTAGAGTGAAAAGGCCCTTTATGGTCACAGAATCAGAAGGTTACAGATTTCTGCATAACACCTGGGCTTGGTCAACTTCTTCCACAGGTTGTGGCTCTGTGTCACTACTACTAGTAACTAGCCTACTGGTAACTAGTAACAAGTTTCACTGCTGACCCGATGTCTCATTCTGAATAAACTCGGTGTGTCGACGTACGGACTGGTAACATCTTCATCGTCTGACACATAAATGTGATCCCACACGCTGTAGTCGATGCCCGCTTTGGTGCTCATCCTCCAGCTCTTCTTCTTCTTGTTCTCCTCAGGTTTTCAGTGCCAGTTAAAAGTTCAGTGGAAGATGGGGGGAAAAAATGCACTGCTGTTCCCCGTGAACTACAAACGAGACGGCTTCAGTAGCTACACGAGCCAGAAACTGATAGTTTCCCAAATCCTCTTAGCGAGGGAGGGAAGCTACAAGCTGTTTACAGAAAACGCCTATAATCCAATCAATGCACGTCATCAAGAAGCGCTAGTTGAGTCGTACATCTAGGCTATTTATTTGTCTCATTACAACGAAAAACTCGAATTGTAGGCTAACTGTAACACAATGAAACTATAGTGACACAGTAATATAATCATATATAGTGGTGTGTTTCTCTTTCTTAATTTAAAGAAAGCTGAATAACTATTTATTTTGATGAGAAGTTTGTATATAGGCTACAGTATTAACCTTGCTTATAGGCCTATTATAGCCTACATTTATCAATTTCAGTTTGAATGTTTAAACACTGTTATTATGATATTGCTATAGCTGGCATGTATGATGTCTCAAATCCAAGAAGATTTTTTTTCAAGTTCAAAATTCAAACAACAAAACAAGTGTATGAGTTCAAGCACAGAGTTCATGTACTTTCTCTACTCGTGGACTGGAAAAGAGGTCCAGTACAGGATGCACAGGTGTTTCCTGGACTGCTTTCAGTTTTAAGCTGCTAGTTGTAAACACATCAAAATATTTAGCTCTATTAAAGCTATGACTGGTCGAATAAAATGAAAGTGGTCATTCCTTTACAATTGAAGGAGTTTGTACACACATTACTGCAGGAGATCAGACATAATGGACATGCTTTCAATCCAGTCTCCAGAGATTGAAGAGTCGACTGATCACAAATGTATTCCCTACTGGCATTATCCATGAATGGATGTTTTGATGGATGCACTCTGTAATGAATTCAACATGAACACAAGTCTGATATCATGTAACAGTTTTTATCAGCTTTCATAAAAATAATTAATAATGTTCTTGAAATACAAATCCTGAAGAAATGTATCTTATCCTCCTCTTTACTTATCACCTCTAAGTTTCTTCTTGGCAGGAGAGTAGAGGTGGTATGTAAGGGAGAAAAATAGTTGGAGAGAAACATTTCTGGGATGCATTAACTCACTCCACCCAAGACAAAATCTTTACAGTGGAGTTTCCCGTAAAAGACCAAACAAAACCAAGAGTTCTGAAGGAGTAAAGATAGCCAGGCAATAGAGAATCTCATAAACAGGAAATCTGTAATTACTTTTTCCAGTTCTTGCAGCGGCTTTGGGTTTCCATTTTGTCACACTGCAAAATCAATGAGCAAGGCCACAAATCCTTCACACATGCTATGAGGCATTTAAGATCACACTCTGGATGACAGGAATATGTGACTACGTATATACTTAGAATTAACACAACTAAGAAACAGAAAGCAGTGAATGTTGTATTTTAGTTCAATGCCATTGTAATTACTTGAAATTGCAATGAAATATCACTTAAAGACACTGAATATAGGCTATTGTTTGTACAAAGGGTTTTCACTTATTCACATAATAAAATAAACAATACATTTTGGAGCTTAGTACTTTTTTCAAGCGAGCACATCACTACAGTGTTGTATAAACACACACACACACACACACACACACACACACACACACACACACACACACACACACACACACACGCACAAAATCAAGCTTATATAATTTTACATAATAACAATACACTTCCTGCACCTCTAGGAATAAAGTCCTTCAGAGTGATGAAACTAAACAGTAAGAATCACAAACAGTTACACTTTGTTTATGGGAACTTTCATATTGGCCAAGATGCACAACAGTTGTTGATAATTATAGCATTACACGTTTTTCTTTCATTTCACATTTTATATTTATTAAAAACATATGAAAAATAGCAAAGAAAATATACAAACAGACAAAGAAAATAACAATGAGAACTTCCTTTTGTTGTGTATTTTCTTTAAGCCCATGTTGGAAAATGGTGTAGGATGAAGTGAAAAAAACTAGTCCTACCCCTTTTTCTTTTTAGGCTTCACCAATACCTGAGCTTTCAAAATAAAATCATAGAATACAGTTAACTAGCTAAGCAACAAAACACAACAACAAATAGAATATATAACTCACATCAGCTGGTAGACAGTACAGACCTTACATCTTATATTATTCCATCTTACTCATTGATTCTTCAGTTCTACATCTGTTTCGTTTACGTTGGACAGAAACGTGGTTGTAACCCAACAGAGCAGGAAGCAGAGGATCCTTTTACATGTTTTAATTTCTTCACTACAGCTGTTCCATAGATTAATCCACTTTATTGTGATGAAGTTTCACATTGGTTTTCCCAGCTTGTTTTTTGTACATAAATAAACCTCTGAGGTTGTCTTTATTTTCCCTTTTCTCAACAAATCTTTGGATACTGTTCCGTAACTGTTTATTTTGAACTCTGGACATGATTTGAATAGTTTTGAAATTGACCAGGTCCTTAAGTTTCAATGTCTTCAGTTTGAAGAAGAGTGGTTTTATTGGTTTTGTAAGAGGATATATTCATGATTCTTATTGCTCATTTCTGAAGAAAGCAGATCGGTACTGTATTTGTTCTGTATGTCTTCCCCCAGACCTCCACACATGAACTCATGTGTGGGAATATTAAGGAGCAGCACAAAGTGTATAGTGACTGTTGACATATTATGAAAAATAATTTTAAAAAATCAACTTTTTCAGTGTTTTTGAACATATTTAGGTGACCTGAGTGTCAGCTGACCCACAAAATGTGAAATAAATTCATCCAGTCTTTTGTTTGTAGTCTGCATAAGTCTTACAGCACAGAGAAAAATGCTCTGTTTCAAATTTGCTCAACTTGTGACATCACAAGTGGGATTCTGGGAAAAAATAAATCCCCTTCCCTCCCCTGATATCTCCAACCATGGACTCCATCCCCAGCCTAGAACAAAACTTTATGTCTGCCATTTGTATTCTCGCTAGTGAAGGAGTGATGTCTACTAGGAAAACTCAGGGAGGGCTCATTGCATTTAAAGAGACACACACCCCAAAACCGAGCGCTCTGAGAGAGCTGGTTCATACAGGGTCACAAACCTCATCTGGTGCTTGATTCATGTTATATTTTGACCAAAGCACAGCACAGATGTTTCATTTAGACCACAGGGGACTGTTTGAAAAGGTACAAAAGGGGTATAATGTGTCCTCTATAACAGCACTTTCACTTTATATTGAAATTGATTGAGATTTGGCAGTGGACAATATTACAAAGTTCTTTTGGATCTAAACATCTGTATTTATAAACCATTTTCACTCTTGAGGTTTACCTCATATCAGTTCACATAAGAAACCTGTTTTAATGTGATAAGAGTGAACATCTTAACTTCAAACAGCGTCTTTCCATTTTACCAAACTATTAACAAACAAACTAACAAGTAGTTACTTAAACTCAAATCTGTAAAGTTTACACCAATACTAGGAGAATGTAGACATAGCCGGTGTAATAACATCAAATATATATTACCCTGGAGCTGAAAATAGTCTTTCACCAATGCCCTTTTATCCAATATGAATAATGTTTGATAAAAAATATAGTGGCCTGCTGAAAAGAGCAGTTAAAAATCATGTGACCTGTCTTTTATCGTTATTAGAAACAAATGAACTGACCACTACAGACACGGAAAGAGAGATGTCATTATTCAGTCTGACTGGAACATAAAAAGACAGCATAACCCTGCTGTGTCAGATAAGTTATCTGATAAACCGGATCAGAAGATATGAGCTAAGAAATGTTCACTCACTCACCAATTCACAAAATACTCTAAACTATGTACATCCCTCCTTAAACAGTGAACACAGTTTTCAACTGAGCTTTACCGAAAGTTAAGTTTCAGTGTGAATAGAGCAAGTTATTTTCTTTTCATTCAGTGCTTAGGATAGACAAATTGTCTGAAGACAAATAAAGACATTTGATCTAAATACATGACAAAGAGAGAACAGGACAAGGGGGAGTGGGAGATGTAGAAGAGGTTGCTCACCAGGCTCAAACAGGTGAAGTTGTGGCTCATGGTTTGCTTCAGCCACAGGGGAGCCTCTTGACTTACAACTCTTCACTCTACGGTGGGCACGGCAGAATGTAGTGAGCGAAAGCGGAAAACGCTCAAAATCAGGTCGTATTGTCCCATTCGTTTGTTTTTGTAGTAGAGGGTCCATATGATAACACCAATGATGACAAGTAGAACAACAGCAAATAGAATACCAACTATAATGTATACGATGTTGTTGGCTGTGAAGAGATGAGTAAAAAAAGAAAAAGGGGGGGGGGGGGGGGATTAAACGTTATTCAACAAAAACAGCCACAACACAGAGGTTCCACTGATGCCACGATATCAGATTTTAAACAACCTGTTTCCATACCACAGCAACAGTCACAGAAGTCCTATGCACCCAAATTTCTCGTTTTTAATGACTAAAAATTGCAGCAAAACTCTTGCACACTGTTGAAATGGCAGTACTCTCTCTCTTCAGCTCTTGGCAGCTGTGTGTTAAAATGTGACTGAAGATCTGTCTTTTTTTTTTAAGCTTTGGTACTTTTTGATACTATCTATGATTAAAATAATAGTGTTTCAAAACACATGGAATCAAAAAGTATCAAAGTATCACATTTTTAACAACCTTACAAAGTGAAGTTTTCCCTGAAATATTTAAAACATTTTTAAAAAGGATGCACTGTCAGAATAATGACTTTAGCTGTTGTTCGATAGATACTAATGGGTTATCATACTGTATATCCATTAATTTTTCAAGCCCCCTGGTTTGGAAGTTGGGAAATGATGAGGCTTTCTTAGATTTCTAACATCTATTCAATCAGAAACCTGGAACCCAGCAATAAGTCAATATAACGACTACTGACAGCTGGTGCATTTTTCCCAGGGTGGTGGATCTTTCTGGCAGATGGAAAGGGATGTACACCTGATTCTTAAACATAATGGAAATTGTCATTAACAGGCTAACAGAATTAGCATCTTGATAATTGTAACTATTGTATGTATTAGACTTCACAGTGTTCAGTAAAATAGATTGTGAAGTTAAGAGAAGATCAATTATTTTTTTATCATCTCTACAGTCTAACACTACAGTTGTGACATTGGTCAGAAGTCGGTGGCTTGTAGGCTGAATTAATTTGTCACTAATGATCAGCAAATCAAAGGGGCATGCTAAGACACCTGTCACACATTTAGACTAAGGAAGAAAATAGAGTGCTAGGACTGTAACACAATGAGCCAATTTACAGATATGACTTGTTTTGTATGTTAGAGTTTAGCTAGACCATTTATGCCAGTCGTCCATGATGCAGCATTAACCAATCTGAGCAGAATGTCAGAAGAAAATGGCTACTGTGTGAACATGATCTATGCAATGATACCTTCTGCTGTCACGTTCTCACCTGAAAGTAACATGGCTTTTCAGTATTTCTGATTTATTTCATTTAACAATCACATCACTGAAGAGAGGACATGTAAAAATGTAAAACTCACCATGGACTTTCACATGAAACTCCTCAGTGAAGTTCCAATAGCCGTTGCTGACAGTACAGGTGTACATGCCCTCATGTTCAGCAGCTGCAGATTCAAAAGTGAGGATGCTGCTCCAGGAGGGGTGAAGGCTACCCGATGGAAGCGTCCAGTTGTATGAGGGGCTCGGGTTTCCATCAGACGAGCAATCCAGTTTTAGCTGGTTTCCTTCATTGATGGTGATCAACCCTGGATGTTTTGACACCTGTAGCTTAGGCGCGTCTGTTTTTAACAAAATGTGGGTGAAACATAACACGTCATAGGATTAAAATGGGAGCAATTTTAAAATGTATACATATTAATTTAAACACATATACAATGAGTTATAAAGGAGCAGTGTGGGAGGATACCTCAACATTTTCTCCTATTTCTCCTGATTTATTCACTACTCAGGCATTTGCTTGATATATTTTTTCACAATTAACTGAATACCTTTATTGACGGACACAGATCTATTCAATAGCTATTTTGCGGATCGATACAAAATATGTTCATATTATTGTATTACAAACATTTGACTGTACAAAAGAAGAGGATGAAGCCTCAGTGTCTTAAACACAATGCCAATGTGGACGTGCCTCAAACCTGCATTCTTCTATTGACCAAAGAAGTCAGTGTATAATGTAACTCTATGAAAAAATGAGACTACCTCTGACTAGGTTTAATAAACCTATGGTCTCATTTGCTCGTTTCATGTCTTCTTCAACACTGAGAGATGATCATTTGGTATTTCCTGATTCAATGTTAGTAAAATTCATGATTCTCTACAACGTGTTTAGCTTGTGATTGAAAACGTGCTACCATGTCCGATCTTAACTAGAACATAAGTGTAGAAATGACTGTCTTACCCCTTTGTTCAAATATGGTCACTTCCTGCTTAAAAACTAAGATGGCAACAGCCACAGTGCCAAATTTGAGAATTCAACATGGTTGCCCACAAATCAAAGTTAGACAACACTTGACAAGACTCTACAGTTTGTAAATGTGAATGCAGAGTTGGGTAATTCAAATATGCTGGGTCATGATTACAAACAACTGGTTTTGCATACCAAGTAGTCATGTGACCCATTGCTTCAATAATTATTCAAGAAATTGATGAAAATCTATTTTTTTCATAACTGAAAAAGAAGATTTTTGTTATCAGACTCACAGTATACAGTGGTAGTCATGTTTTGAGATATCACCACTGGAGGGGGCTGTGGTCCTTCAGGTCCCAGGACAAGCTCTGCTGCACACCAATACGCAGCACCATCTTCACGTTTAAGGGGGACGACGTCCCAAGTATAGGAATGAGTCATTGGTTTTTTCACATAACTGTTGTTAACCTGTACTTGACCAACAACTGAATGTCCTCTGTAGAAGATTGCCTTGACTTTTTCAACAGGAGCAACATTATGTACTGTACACTGCAGAGTGTACGGATGAGCCTCTATCAATGGCCCGGTGTGGTTAGTAAAGCTGATGGACACCTTATCTGGGGGCTCTGTGGAGACAAACAGAAAGAGAGCTTGGGTTGAATACATTAATAGGCATATTATTTTGTTTCTCAATGATACAATTGTCACACAAGCAACAGTATTCTGTTCATTTAGTTCATCAGCAGGTTTACTTACTGTATAAGATTAGGGGCAGGATGGTACAACACTGGACATCAGGATCAGAAACATTCTCAGCAGCCTTATTGTAATAGCACTGGAGACGAGCTGTCCATTCAGTGAAGTTATCAATATTCCAGGAAATTGTGGTTCCGTTTATTGTTGCCTTTCCCACAGAATGCTCTAAGTTAAATAATTCGTTGAGGCATTCTTGCTCACATGCATTGCAGATCACAGACGCTGGGTCACCATACTTGACGACAAGCCGGGATGGAGTGAACACAGGTTTATCTTTACAGTTGAGAACTGTAACACAAACAAGAAGAGTGAAGATTTGAGAACTGAATGTAAAACAAATGTCTAAATCCAAAACTGTAATTTTGCTCATATTTATTTAAGAAGCCATTCAGTGTCTATCAACCATAACTTATGTTGTTATAACAGTGTTTCTGTCTGGTCTTTTAATGTAGGCCAGTTTTTTTTCTTCCTGATAGCTCTTCCTATTTAGTCTACTCATGGTGTTTCCAGCCAATCTCATCCATCTGCAAACAAACACAGTGCAGTCCTGCTAAACCTGCACAAGCCTCAAAATGCTTTAGTTTTACATTGCATTTTTAATGTAGGCCTATTTCTAAATATAGCCTATCACACTTGATATAAATGCCTATAGGTTCTGTTTTTTAGGTCAACATCAACAATGGCTAAGTAAGCCTGGGCACAAAAACACTAAGGAGCCCCATAGCTGACAGAAAGCTAAGAAAATATTCAGATTATAAGAAAAAGATATGTTTTAAGTCAATACAGTATCATTTTCACTAAACATTTTGTCTAAAATGTACATCCGGTCACAACTAGGCTATTGCTTAACTATGCAACAGGTTAACGGGGATGAGAAAACTAATTTGAGCCTATAATGATTTAAGAATAAAAGAAAACGTTTGATAAGACGTGAATAGATAACAATGACAGAAAGCAACAACTGTCCATTTTTACCTCATCTGATAAAAAGAAACATGCGATAAGAATATAAATAGCCTACGCAATAATAGCCTATGATACCGTGTTTGATAGCAAGTCTACCGGAAGCACAACAGAAGGCAAACGATCAGACGAACAGATAAATTACATTTCTGAAAACTTACCACAGCCCGACGCGTGGAAGTCGAGTAGAAATGTCATCAAAGACAAAACAAAAATCACTTCACAGAAAAGCATTGTGTGTTTCCTGATGGTATTGGAGGTAAATTAACGGAAAGGTTAACCCTGGAGCGAGAACAAGAGTGAAAGTTAAGGCGCTGGACAAACCCCCCCAAGTCCACTCCCTGCTTTTCATTTTGTTGAGATGACCGAGGTTACTGTAGCTTTTACAATCACGTCACTGTTTAGTGGGAAGGACTGGGACATGTACATCAGGACGTGAAATTGAAACTAGTCAGGGAGGATATCCGATTCGTTGTGACTTCTCGGAAATTCCGTGAGTTTTTTAGAAAAGCTATGAATGAATTTATAGCCCTACCCACCCACCGAGCTTCAGATAGTCTACCATTCAAAATGGAAACACTTGCCTACACAGGACCTCAAAGTCTAATCCGGCCTGTGTTTTGGTGGAGGAATGTCAGTTGTGCAGAAACACACTTGCCTTATCGCATTCCTGACTGTGTCAGCTCTTCAGATCTTCACATGACATCATCTTTTTTCAGCCTACAGCTGCCCCCTCCCTTCATACTTTAAATTCTTGATATCCAGCTGTTTATCATTTTTACTTCATCAGTGTTGCCTGCCTGGCTATTATTTATCATTTCCCCCTCAGTTAGGCCTACATAGCCCCCTCCCTCCACCCTTCAAGCTGGTCAGGAATCATTCAAAGGCCAGATTTTCTTATGGCAATAGCCTACTGTTAGGAAAAGAGCAGCAGAGCCATTGAACTCAAAAGAAAACCATCCGGGAATTGTAATATGGCCAACTATAGTCTACCCTTGAGCTCATTTTAATTATAGCCTAATTATTTATTGTTCAAGTTTGTTTTCCAACATGTCAGATTCAGAATCGTATTAACTTTATAGGCATATTTTTTGGAAAGAGCAACATGAATCAACACCATACAGGCCTTGCTCAGAGAAGAATATGCTTGACATTTCAGGAAGTTCAGCTCTTGTTGTTTAGGCTATTTTGTTGAGTTGATATGGTAACACACTCACAAAATGTATTACAGCTAACATAAGCAGCCCCTCAGCACAGCTTATCCTCGTGACAGGAAACAAGGGGAGAGAGTTATCCTGACCTGTCTGTCCAAACATAACATTTGCAGCTCCTCCACATCCCAATAGGTTAAATCTGTTTCTGTTTGAAATCCCTGGACATGTAAATAGAACAAGGGACATCTGCACACAACCATTATAAGTTAGCTGTAAATGATATCCTATAACCACAGCATGTTATATTTCATTCTCATTTTCTGTGTGGATTTTTCAAATGACACTAAAGTCTGTTTGAGAAGTCTTTTTTGGTTTAGGTTTTGTTCTTTTTTGATGGTTTGGTAGCTTTTTAAGTCCTGCTGTACTAAGCTGCTTGGGGGGTTATTTGTTTTTAGAGGGAGGTTTAAACTTTTTGATGGCATGTGTTGAATAAACAAGAAATCATTTGTTAATTTGTGACCTTTAAATGATCTGCATGTAAACATATCGGCAAAAAGGGGGAAATAGGTTCTTCCTGTTTCCTCATTTTAAAATGGAATTTTACCTAGCTTTTCATGTTCTAGTTCTTTTCACTAGATCCTGTTGTTAAGGTTACAGAACACTCGCACATTAGCGCTCAAAAGGCGCTCAAGTGTGAACACGACCTAATGCTGGTTGAGATATTCAGTTTGCTTACTGTTTAACTCAGGGGTAAATACTTTACTGATGTCCTTCCTGATTCTGCTTATTGGCTGCCAACACACATGCAGGCAGAGAGGGCAGGATGTCACAGCAAGACAGACTGAGCTTTTTCCACTGTTTACTGGCTGCTGGCCATAACTCAAGGTTGTAGCATACAGAAATGATAGTTTACACATTTCCAGTGAGAGTATTCCTGACATCACCCCAACATGTTAAAGACAGACACAGATTAAAAACTGGCTCAACAGGAAATACACACACACACACACTCAAATTCAATAGTTCACCTCCATGTCTTTAATCTAATTACTCATTACCCTTATTAAACTTGTCTGTGCATGTTCTTTCAGAGCTATAGTTGTTTGGGATAAGGTGGAGCAGTCAGGCATGTTCCAGTTCACAGTAATGATGTAGGCCAGCTCTTTGTGGAGATTGTAAGTTTAAACAGTCTGACACTTGCACATAAACAGAGGCAGGATGAAACAGCAGCTGGCTGAAGATCTCTCACAATCTCATGTGAAATAGGCAACATATAACCAAGCATGTTAACAAGGATGACATCTCTCCAGTGGTCTTAAAAGAAAAATGGAAGTGAAACAATTCTAAGAAGTTGATGTCAACTGAGGGGAAGTTGACTTCTGATGACGTTTCAGGCTGAGTGTGAAAGGGGATTTCGTTGGGTTACAAAACTAGACAGCTTGAGCAGAACGTGATCTTCAGATGAATCAACAAGCACATTTAGATCAGAGATGACAGAAACATGATCACTGTCACATGAGTTAACTGAGGAGGTTGGATTAGAATAGGATTAGTTCATGCTGATGGATACTTTACTTGCATAACTTTAATAAAGAAATGTAAAAGGTATGAATTAATTTGAATGAACTTCTCATGGCTGTCTGGTAATATTATTCCATGCTTGATTTGCTTTGTGAGCATATTGAGTCAACCTGAGCACATCTTAGCAGGTGAATTCTTAAGGTTGCCTTCAGGATGTCACTGTATACTCTATGTGACTAATTATTACTTTAAGTCCTTTATCCCCCTCTGCTGTCCACCATCTGCATTTCATTTTTCGCTAAATAATTTATTTAGTGCCCAAATATCTAGTGAATCTTTTTAGATTGTGAGTCATTGGAGATTATACATTTTTATTAAAAAATTCCACATCTTGTTTCCAATCGCTATAATCTTTAAATCTTAACATTTTGTGATTAATAGTATTTTCTTTCATATGTGTGTGTATCATAGACTGTATATAAACATAGATGTAATCTTGGTGGCATCACCCATTGGTTTCTAATACAAGCATTTGAAGCCAATCAATGGGGTCGCCATATTGGAAAATCTGTCTCAAATTTACTGCAGGGGCTTAAAAGGCAAAGAGCTGGAGCTGAGGCGGGCCTTAAGCCTCCTGACAAACAGCTATACTATGCCCACTGTTTAATCAGCTCAGCCAAGTCCGTTAATATAATTCTAATCAAAATGCAGTGTTGGTCAGTAAAAGCACTACAAATAGCTGCTTTAGTTGTTTAACTACATGTTCCAGTAGCTTTGTGGTAGTTTTCTAAATGAAATAGCTTTTGCTTCACTGTTTTATTGATCAAAGTGTGGTAGGGTCCAGGTAAGCTGCATTTTTCCCACAACAAAGTTGAAGCACAGAGGAGCGCTCTTTAATGGTCCGAAATCAAACTTTAAAGGATGAGTCAAAGACTCAGAAGTCTAAACATGGACATTTAGTGGAATAGTGTAGCAACCCTGAATGGAGAGTCGCTCTGAGTTTGGACAGTTTGTGGATCAAAAGATCATGGGACTGTAAATGTCCAGTTAGAACAAGTGTGTTAAAAACATTAAAGTCACTGTTAAGTCGTGTGGTTGTTAATAACTGATAAGTGCCCATTTCCACTGTGATACAGAATGTGAATTCAGTTAACGATTTTTACACCAAGAGTGTGAGAGATGACTCACTTATAGACCTCTGGCTAGTGTTATGACTGCATGTGTGAATAAAACTGTTCTCCTGCTATGGTTTGCACAGTACAGCAGCTGCGT
Organism: Labrus mixtus; assembly: GCF_963584025.1. Taxonomy (NCBI): domain Eukaryota; kingdom Metazoa; phylum Chordata; class Actinopteri; order Labriformes; family Labridae; genus Labrus; species Labrus mixtus. The sequence goes on from NC_083613.1 coordinate 19,404,873, forward strand.
GTGTGTTAAACTGAGATCGTCGCCTCTGACATGTTATTGACACAGCAGCTTGCCACAATACCTCCGCATAACGGTAACATCACTGTCTAATCCTTGATGTCCCTGTAGACAGGTGATCATCAGTTCATCTACTCTGGATCACACAAGCAGATGATTCTTGAACAAGCTAACATAGCCATCCTATATTCACTTAACCATCACCTGTGCAGACTGCAAACACACTCTAGAAACATGAAAAACAGCTAACTACAGATCATAAGCGGGGTATGAGGAGCACAATACATAAGTAGAGAAGTTGAATCTTAGATTATGAGAAAAAGGGACAAATGAGCCAGTTAGGTTAGTTGAGCCACCTCCGGTTAGAATTCAACTTTGACAGGTTTTGTTGTTGTTTATTTACTAAATAAATGACTCTTCAACTGTTTACTTTAACAAATAATTGTATTGGACAATATTGCCCAAACACAGATACATAACAACCTTGACTTCAAAGTTTGTTTTCTCAATTTTAAAAGTATTTGGATTCCTTTATATGACATTTTCTATAGCAATGAGGAATAAGTGGTGATCTTTGTATAGATTCTTATTTTATGGATTTTTTTCCACTGGTTTAAACGACTTATACAATTTTCTGACGTGTGCTCGATAATGCCTTCATTATGATCAGTTTTAAGAGGCCTCAAGTTGTTTTAGCTGATTTGTAACACCTGTCCTAGTTAGTGAAATTGCAACTTCTTTGAAAAAGCAAGTCTGAATAAATAGTCACAACAAAATCCATGGGGCTCTTTAAATGTATGTTGTTTTAGCAAAATAATCCTTTGTGTATTTTTTTCCGAATAAGGTTGTTATAACAGCAGCCAAAAGACAAAAACAAGTTTAGAATATGTGAACAGAGTGAGAAAGAAATCCCCTCTGTATTACCAACTTTCACTTTTGTTTTGACATGGAAATTACCTTAAATTTGAACCAGCTCTGACTGGAAACCCAAACCAAATGCTGCACTTTAATTTTCAACAACTTTGAAGACATGAAGAACTGAAGAGAACATGCATGTCAGTAGAGTGCATAATTTAATCCATTATAAAAGCAAGTAAAAACAGGAAGCATCTCATTCACTTTCAGAACACCTTATTTTCAACATTTTTATTTTCATTTTCCATCCAAAAAAGTAACAACTGATAATTTGGGTATGGGTATCTTTATCCAAGTAGCTACTTTGATGATTGTTCAGCAGCTCTTCCATCTGGCAAGTTGTGGTAAGTGAAGAGTTCATCTAAACTTCACCTCAAAAATACTTTTTTGTCTTGGAAACAAAAACAAGTTTAGAATATGGGAACAGAGGGAGAAGGAAATCCCCTCTGTATTACCAACTTTCACTTTTGTTTTGACATGGAAATTACCTTAAATTTGAATCAGCTCTGACTGGAAACCCAAACCCAATACTGCACTTTCATTTTCAACAACTTTGAAGACATAACTGAAGAAAACATGCATGTCAGTAGAGGCGGTACTGCATAATTTAGTCCACTATAAAAGCAAGTAAAAACAGCAAGCATCTCATTCACTTTCGGAACACCTTATTTTCAACATTTTTATTTTCCATCCAAAAAAGTAACAACTGATAATTTGGGTATGGGTATCTTTATCCAAGTAGCTACTTTGATGATTGTTCAGCAGCTCTTCCATCTGGCAAGTTGTGGTAAGTGAAGAGTTCATCTAAACTTCACCTCAAAAATACTTTTTTGTCTTGGAAATTTTCACTAGGTAATACAGAATATTACTTAAGCAGATCTGATAAAAAAAAAACATCAACCTTTTTTCGTTAAGCACCTGTTTAAGTCAGCTGAATGTTTACCGAATAAGCTTACAAAGTCAGAACTATTCTTACAAAAGTAGATTCGTTTTAATATGAGTAGATTTTATAGAGTTTAATAGGGTTCAAATTTGTAAAGGGTTGCATGCTGTTGTGTTCATGCAACCTGAGTAAGTTCATCGGCTTACTCAGGTTGTTTGGCTGCTGTCTGCAACGCTTGAATTTGTAGCTGGATGGTCAAAATAAAATGGTTAAGAGGGTTTTGTCAGTATCTCACAATTCCCTTTTTGCTTTTAAAGTTATTTAAATTCAGAGTCTTTATGAAACCTCCTTCAGTGCAGATTGTGTGGCTCTGCTGTTGTTTTCCTTAAGTTGTTAAACTATCTTCAAGATCTTCACAGGGCACCCCTAGAAAAGAGACCTTTGTCCTCCCTGCTAAAATAAAGGATACATAAAAAGATTGCTGCTATGATATTGAGTTGTTCCTGGTAATTTTAAAGAGAAGACTGTGTATAAGACAATAAGTGAGCCATAAGGAAACTACCCAAGATTACAATACACAATCCTGTATTCACATACAAACTGGGGGAAATGGCTACACTGGTTATTAAATCAGGAAATCTGTTTATTTAATTAATCCCAGTCATTTATAAATACACACCCGATTTGCAAGGAAAAACAATCAGTTACAGCAGATAAGAGTGATTCCATTGATTAAAAAAAAATTCCTCTATACATCTTAAAAGCACAGCCAAAGGCAACCCGAGCTCTGTTTTGTCTGTGTGCAGAATGACAGAATTAAGTGTTTTAAATCATCATACAAATATGAAATATCTGTTTGCTAATTTTACACAGTTTCAAATCTAGATTGTCTAAATAATGTCTGCATTATAGAAACTATATGCAGTCCATCCAGACCAGTAAGGAACATCGTGAGCCAAGCCTCAGGTAAGTACATTTCTATGCTAAACCTTTGAAATCTGTTTCCTTATTTTGAGTCATACTGTACTCCCAAACAAAGCTATACACAGCTTGACAGCCAACAAGGTTTTGTGGTCTAGCCGTTTTCTATGAATAAAGTCGTACTTCGGCTATTCCAAAGAAAATATCTCTGTAAATACAGCCCACTAATTCCCATGTTGTATCTTTAAACTGAGCCAGGCTAATTGTTTCTCTGTTTTCAGTATTTATGCTACACAAAGCTAGCTGGTGCTAAGCTAGCTGCAGTGGTCAATCTAACTTTACCAAAATATGACAACTGTTTGCTAACTTGTTTTAAGTGTTTTTCTTTAATAATGGTTGTTGTTTTGTGTATTTCCCTTCCACCTAAATCACCGCACAGATAAGCTTCAGCCGAAGTATTCATCATCTCTTGACACAAACCCCAACGAAGAAGGAAACCCTGGACCGTTGAACATCTCGAAGTTCACTTTAGTGGGTGTTGGGGCCATTTTTGGTGTTTTGGTTATTGGTGCTATGGGGTGGCACTTTAAAACGAGGCAACCGAAACTTATTTAAACAATGCTGATTAGCAGCAGGTGTCGCGCACAAGGAAGGTAAGGAATGGTTTTTAACCGTGGCACGTCATGGTGAAAGTTGAATACCGAGGCAAGAATCAAGCATTTTCTTTTCTTTTATTTACAAATCTTTATTATGTTGACTAATTAAAAGGATTGGCATATCCAACTGGAAGATTTTGTGTTTGTTAGTTTGTTTTTGGACTCACGCCAAGGAGCCACGCGTACTAAACCGATCCAACAAAGAAATGTGCGTCAACAGTGGGCCTTACCGCCCTCAGCAGAAGTGTCCTCAATCATATCAACTCTGTAGGCTGTGCTGAGGAAGTAGGCAAATCTGTTCTGTCAGTAACTATGTTGTAACTGTGCAATTTGGGCAAGTTAAGAATGCTTTGATCTCACACTGTGCCTTTCAATGGAAAAAATAAATAAATCATCTTTTGAATCTTAGAACATAACAAACAAAACAGAAACCATGAAGTACTGAAACCTTTCATGCAGTCATGTACATTGTCTGAGAATGAACCTAAACCTGCGCAGAGAATAAAAAGCATAAAACATTATGAACCTGTGAATTATTTGTAGCTGGTATTGTTGTTTGGTACAGTTGGTCTCTTTGTAGTTTTTGTTTGTTGTAGAGGTTTGTGGTTTGAATTGAGCATGTATTAAGCAGCTGTTTTGCTTAACCCAATTCAATATCGATTCAAGGAATCCTGAGATCGATTTTTTTTTTCCCGTTGTAATGACACCCCTCTCCACTGGGGGCACTGTGGGTGCTGTGAATTCAAGTCACGCACATTTTTGCACTCATACTGTACATTCATGTTTTATTCTAGAGTAATGCAAATATAAATTAAATTTTTTGAGTAAGTTTTTTTTAAACAAATATAAACATAATTATTTAACAAACATAAGAAGGTACTGTGATCTCAGTATTTCTCTCACCTATGTGTAATGTTGAATCGATATCAAAGCATATTGATCAATATCGAATCGTGACACAAAGAATCGAAATCGAATCGTGAGGTTGTGGACAATAACCAGCTCTCATATTATGCTGTGCTAAATGTGCTTATACTTTAGCAGTAATAAAGACTTGCCCTGCACCAACTAATCGCTGAATTTGAGTGTTCTCCCGTCTTACATGCCTGCAAGATGGCTGTCAGAGAGTAACAACTTTCTGTCATTAAAACTAAAACATACAGCACACCACCTTGTGGTGCTTTTTTTCTCTTTAAATTAGTGATATTCTGGCTGTTACATGGTTTAAAATGAGCAAATCACTTCCAGTCTGTTAAATTCTTCATCTACATTGATGTTTCCAGGTATTAGCTTATCTATTTGAAGAACATTTTATAACAGAGAGGTGATTTTAAACTCGGTGACAATCGAGTTAACATGTGAGCATGCCAAGTAAGAAGTATTGTTTGTTAACTAAAACGTATTACTTTTTATTCATTCATTAATTTTTTTATAATTTCAGAGTTTCATAATGTGATTATGGCCAAACCTCATATCAGGAACAGTTCAATTAGTTGTACAACATTAGTATGACTACCATCTGTTGAAAACAGAGATTGCAAGGCATGTAGAGCGAGACGCCAGCAGGGGAATGAGATAATGAGCCGTACATGCTGGAAAATAACTATTAGTGTAATGAAGATAATAAAACTAAACTCAGTTGGGACACTAGTCTGTTGCTTTTCACTGGATTCACTCAGGTGTGTCGGCCAGAACACCACTTCAGGCCTTATTCCAGAATATGAATAACAAGAGTGCAGAATTGGTTGAATGGCTGTTTACTTCTTCCTCATAGTGAAACAAAATACAGGCATCTCAGTGGCCATTCAATATGACAGAGTATTGGGTCTTGTTGTGGTTTTCTATAAGAAAAAAAATAGCAGAATATATACTTAAGGAACACAAATCTGAATGCTTCATCTTACCTCTATAACATACAAAACACTATACAGTAATGTAATAGGTTATAATATGTAAATAAATAAAGGTAAGCTACATGTCTCTTTAACCTAAAGTATTAAACACAGAAAGGCTATCGTAGGCTTAACAGTCATACAATCATTCCCCTATAAAAATACTACGATGCTTTTATTGTGAAGCACGGTAAAAAAATACTACGATGCTTTTATTGTGAAGCACGGACATCAAACTTTCATCCTCGTGCAGAGAGCAACACTTCGCAAACCTTGTAACTAACAGGCAACTAAAATAACATTAATATTAACACGGGAAAGAATTAGCACTAGGTAGGCTAAGCACAAACATGTAATGAATTCGACATGACTCTTTTTCAACTACTGTGTGGCTCCAACTAAGCCGGGGGACAGTTAGCAAGCCATGTCGGGGCCGTGACGTCAGCTAATTAGCATTTCCAGAATACGCCGAACCACTAAGCTCTAAACTCCGGCTCCGCGGGAGTTAACAACTTCGCCTCAACATTAAAGAACACACAATGTCACATATAAGACTTCAGGTAAGTACTCACTCTTTTCATTCACGCACAACCAATTTATGAAGTAATTACTCTGCACACTGATGGCTCATCTGTCATCGACTGATGCACACTGCTCATTACTACATGATGTAATTCACTATATGACCAGCAGGTGACACCTCTCCCCTATTGAGCACAATATCATCACATTAAACTGAACAGGAATCAAACACTATTTTAACATAAAGCAAAAACCTTAACATGTAACTTTGGGGCCTTTTCTACAATTAGCCTATTAGAATGACTGGCTGACGTTTTCCTGGTTAAATGAAGAAAATACATAGAACTACCCTGAGTGAACGTGAAAGTCTTAAAGAGCCCATATTATGCCCTTTTTGGGGTTCGTATATTTAATCTATGTACCTACTTTTGTACGTTCACAATAGCTGAAAAAAATGTCTGTTTTCATGTACTGCTCCTCCTTGCTCCCTAGTGATGTGTAGTTCGTGAACGATTCGTTCAAAACGAACGAATCATCTGGGTGAACGAACTGAACTGAATCACTTGTTCTCATGTCTCTCTCTAGACCGTAAGAGTCGCTCAAAGCCCGCCCTCCCTCCTCTCCTCAGTCAGTACAGTGTGTGTGTGTGTGTGTGTGTGTGTGTGTGTGTGTGTGTGTGTGTGTGTGTGTGTGTGTGTGTGCGACTGAGGCTGGTGACTCGCAGTCTCGCTTGTTCACGTTCAGTCAGTGTTTCGTTCACTGAACGTACTGAGAGGAAGAGAGTGACTCGGAGGTGGAGCTCTCGTTCAGTTCGTTCAGTGAATGAACTGAATGAGAGCTCCGACATGAATCACTGAACGAACTGAACGAGAGCTCCGACGTGAATCACTGAACGCACTGAACGAGAGCTCCGACATGAATCACTGAACGAACTGAACGAGAGCTCCGACATGAATCACTGAACGAACTGAGAGGAAGTGCGGAGCTCTCGTTCAGTGAACGAACTGAACGTGTACTGAACGTACTGAACAGAACGGTCGGGGAAAAATAAATGTGATTGTCTTAGCAGCTTTCAGTTTGCAAACTTTAACTTTATCCAACTAAATTCTCGGCTCATTGGTTTATTATTCACCACCGACTGTTCTCAGTACGATCGCGAGCAGAACTAAATGTTTGGCCGTGTTTCAGCTTATTAAATTCTGGTTCACAGACAGAGCTGCGGAGAAGTACTGAACGATTCGGTGAACAAATCTTTTGAACGAATCACTTCACTGAACTGATTCTACTGATTCAGTACACTGAAAATAACTGCTTTTCCCATCACTATTGCTCCCTCTACGCTCTGAGTCCGTCAGCTGCACTCTGTTGAGCCCACACTGTTAGACCCCACGTGGGCCAAGTCTGCTCTGATTGGTCTGCCGATCCGCTCTGTCGTTATTGGTCAGTTGCTCAGCACGCGTCTCTGAAATTTCAACATGAGCTGCAGGGCTTGCCACAATGAGCCAATGGACTTAGATCAGTGATCTCACACTGACAATGACGTCTGACTGACAAATTTTTATCGAGGGGGGCTAGAACCGAGCGTTACATGCAGCTAATGCTACAGCTAACAGGAGGACGTAGGAGAAGCCGCGTTTCCACGGACTTTGAATTTTTGCACATAGATGTGCCTAAACATGCACAGGACACTTGGAAAACACACTAAAGGGCATATAAAACCAGAAAAAGCATAATATGGGACCTTTAAACTCCTGATACAGTCAATTTATGCCTGTTGTACAATGATTAGAAGTAACTTACTAAAGAGCTTTGAATTAAGGTTCTTTATTTATTGGTACTCGAGTAAATGTGGATTACTCAAAACCTTCCTCATGATCCTAATTCCCCTAGTTCATCATAAATAATAGCCTACTTAGTCAGTGCCAAACATAGTGATAGCCTTTCTATCGTAACAAGTAAAGGTATCGGAGAGTTTCCCCCTTTTTTTTTACCTGAGACCGCAGGTAACAGCGATGATGTTTGCTCACCTGTGCTGCCAAGCAGCGGAGACCAGAAGCTGTGTGGTTTCACTGTAAGTTGAACCTGACGCAGACTGCAACCTGTCTGTAATCGTGAGGGACGCTGAGACGGGGATATTAATTGGAGTGCGGACACTGTGACAGACAGCTTGGAGATGACCAGAGACTGCAGATAGCTTAGATGATCAGGCTGCTTCCTGCACCGGCGTGACCTGCTTATTCCCGTGAGGCTGACAACGTGAATGAGTGGAGATTACTTTCTCCTTTTTGAGCTGACTCAGCAGCTAAGCTATTGCTACCACTGCCCGAATTAATGTATTGGTAAAGTGTGTGTTTGCAGTGGTTGCCCTGAAATGACAGAATGACTGTGGTAGAGAGAGAACTGTTTTAGCATTTTGCCGCAGCAGGATGATTGGTTGAGAGAGGTTGTGCCCGAATCTGGTTGGTTAATTACCGTACTTAAAGAATAAACGCCCATTATGAGCTGATCACCAGAGCAGGTAGACAGAGGAAGTAGTTTAGGTTGAAGTGAAAGGATGAATGAATTTGTGAATTGTGAATGAATTAGAATATAACCAGTCTTCCTATCTGAACTTACGCTGAGCTCCATTTTAGTTCAATGCCATTGTAATTACTTTAAATTACTTACAATATCTCTTAAAGACACTGAATATAGGCTATTGTTTGTACATAGGGTTTTCACTTATTCACATAATAAAATAAACAATACATTTTGGAGCTTAGTATTTTATTCAAGCGAGTACACACACACACACACACAAAATCAAGCTTATATAATTTCACATAATAACAATACACTTCCTGCACCTCTAGGAATAAAGTCCTTCAGAGTGATGAAACTAAACAGTAAGAATCACAAACAGTTACACTTTGTTTATGGGAACTTTCATATTGGCCAAGATGCACAACAGTTGTTGATAATTATAGCATTACACGTTTTTCTTTCATTTCACATTTTATATTTATTAAAAACATATTAAAAATAGCAAAGAAAATATACAAACAGACAAAGAAAATAACAATGAGAACTTCATTTTGTTGTGTATTTTCTTTAAGTCCATGTTGGAAAATGGTGTAGGATGAAGTGAAAAAAACTAGTCCTACCCCTTTTTCTTTTTAGGCTTCACCAATACCTGAGCTTTCAAAATAAAATCATAGAATACAGTTAACTAGCTAAGCAACAAAACACAACAACAAATAGAATATATAACTCACATCAGCTGGTAGACTAGGAAAACTCAGGGAGGGCTCATTGCATTTAAAGAGACACACACCCCAAAACGGAGCGCTCTGAGAGAGCTGGTTCATACAGGGTCACAAACCTCCTCTGGTGCTTGATTCATGTTATATTTTGACCAAAGCACAGCACAGATGTTTCATTTAGACCACAGGGGACTGTTTGAAAAGGTACAAAAGGGGTATAATGTGTCCTCTATAACAGCACTTTCACTTTATATTGAAATTGATTGAGATTTGGCAGTGGACAATATTACAAAGTTCTTTTGGATCTAAACATCTGTATTTATAAACCATTTTCACTCTTGAGGTTTACCTCATATCAGTTCACATAAGAAACCTGTTTTAATGTGATAAGAGTGAACATCTCAACTTCAAACAGCGTCTTTCCATTTTACCAAACTATTAACAAACAAACTAACAAGTAGTTACTTAAACTCAAATCTGTAAAGTTTACACCAATACTAGGAGAATGTAGACATAGCCGGTGTAATAACATCAAATATATATTACCCTGGAACTGAAAATAGTCTTTGACCAATGTCCTTTTATCCAATATGAATAATGTTTGATAAAAAATATAGTGGCCTGCTGAAAAGAGCAGTTAAATATCATGTGACCTGTCTTTTATCGTTATTAGAAACAAATGAACTGACCACTACAGACACGGAAAGAGAGATGTCATTATTCAGTCTGACTGGAACATAAAAAGACAGCATAACCCTGCTGTGTCAGATAAGTTATCTGATAAACCGGATCAGAAGATATGAGCTAAGAAATGTTCACTCACTCACCAATTCACAAAATACTCTAAACTATGTACATCCCTCCTTAAACAGTGAACACAGTTTTCAACTGAGCTTTACCAAAAGTTAAGTTTCAGTGTGAATAGAGCAAGTTATTTTCTTTTCATTCAGTGCTTAGGATAGACAAATTGTCTGAAGACAAATAAAGACATTTGATCTAAATACAGGACAAAGAGAGAACAGGACAAGGGGGAGTGGGAGATGTAGAAGAGGTTGCTCACCAGGCTCAAACAGGTGAAGTTGTGGCTCATGGTTTGCTTCAGCCACAGGGGAGCCTCTTGACTTACAACTCTTCACTCTACGGTGGGCACGGCAGAATGTGGTGAGCGGCGAAAGCGGCAAACGCTCAAAATCAGGTCGTATTGTCCCATTCGTTTGTTTTTGTAGTATAGGGTCCATATGATAACACCAATGATGACAAGCAGAACAACAGCAAATAGAATACCAACTATAATGTATACGATGTTGTTGGCTGTGAAGAGATGGGTAAAAAAAAAAGGGGGGGAGGGATTAAACGTTATTCAACAAAAACAGCCACAACACAGAGGTTCCACTGATGCCACGATATCAGATTTTAAACAACCTGTTTCCATACCACAGCAACAGTCACAGAAGTCCTATGCACCCAAATTTCTCGTTTTTAATGACTAAAAATTGCAGCAAAACTCTTGCACACTGTTGAAATGGCAGTACTCTCTCTCTTTAGCTCTTGGCAGCTGTGTGTTAAAATGTGACTGAAGATCTGTCTTTTTTTTTTAAGCTTTGGTACTTTTCGATACTATCTATGATTAAAATAATAGTGTTTCAAAACACATGGAATCAAAAAGTATCAAAGTATCACATTTTTAACAACCTTACAAAGTGAAGTGTTTCCATGCGTTCCCTGAAATATTTAAAACATTTTAAAAAAGGATGCACTGTTAGAATAATGACTTTAGCTGTTGTTTGATAGATACTAATGGGTTATCATACTGTATACTCATTAATTTTTCAAGCCCCCTCGTTTGGAAGTTGGGAAATGATGAGGCTTTCTTAGATTTCTAACATCTATTCAATCAGAAACCTGGAACCCAGCAATAAGTCAAGATAATAATAATGGAAATTGTCATTAACAGGCTAACAGAATTAGCATCTTGATAATTGTAACTATTGTATGTATTAGACTTCACAGTGTTCAGTAAAATAGATTGTGAAGTTAAGAGAAGATAAATTATTTTTTTATCATCTTTTATCGTTTTATATGTTAGAGTTTAGCTAGACCATTTATGCCAGTCATCCATGATGCAGCATTAACCAATCTGAGCAGAATGTCAGAAGAAAATGGCTACTGTGTGAACGTGATCTATGCAATGATCCCTTCTGCTGTCATGTTCTCACCTGAAAGTAACATGGCTTTTCAGTATTTCTGATTTATTTCATTTAACAATCACATCACTGAAGAGAGGACATGTAAAAATGTAAAACTCACCATGGACTTTCACATGAAACTCCTCAGTGAAGTTCCAATAGCCGTTGCTGACAGTACAGGTGTACATGCCCTCATGTTCAGCAGCTGCAGATTCAAAAGTGAGGATGCTGCTCCAGGAGAGGTGAAGGCTACCCGATGGAAGCGTCCAGTTGTATGAGGGGCTCGGGTTTCCATCAGACGAGCAATCCAGTTTTAGCTGGTTTCCTTCATTGATGGTGATCAACCCTGGATGTTTTGACACCTGTAGCTTAGGCGCGTCTGTGTTTTAACAAAATGTGGGTGAAACATAACACGTCATAGGATTAAATGGGAGCAATTTTAAAATATATACATATTAATTTAAACACATATACAATGAGTTATAAAGGAGCAGTGTGGGAGGATACCGCAACATTTTCTCCTATTTCTCCTGATTTATTCACTACTCAGGCATTTGCTTGATATATTTTTTCACAATTAACTGAATTCCTTTATTGACGGACACAGATCTATTTAATAGCTATTTTTGTCAAACATTTGACTGTACAAAAGAAGAGGATGAAGCCTCAGTGTCTTAAACGCAATGCCAATGTGGACGTGCCTCAAACCTGCATTCTTCTATTGACCGAAGAAGTCAGTGTATAATGTAACTCTATGAAAAAATGAGACTACCTCTGACTAGGTTTAATAAACCTATGGTCTCATTTGCTCGTTTCATGTCTTCTTCAACACTGAGAGATGATCATTTGGTATTTCCTGATTCAATGTTAGTAAAATTCATGATTCTCTACAACGTGTTTAGCTTGTGATTGAGAACTTGCTACCATGTCCGATCTTAACTAGAACATAAGTGTAGAAATGACTATCTTACCCCTTTGTTCAAATATGGTCACTTCCTGCTTAAAAACTAAGATGGCAACAGCCACAGTGCCAAATTTGAGAATTCAACATGGTTGCCCACAAATCAAAGTTAGACAACACTTGACAAGACTCTACAGTTTGTAAATGTGAATGCAGAGTTGGTTAATTCAAATGTGCTGGGTCATGATTACAAACAACTGGTTTTGCATACCAAGTAGTCATGTGACCCATTGCTTCAATAATTATTCAAGAAATTGATGAAAATCTATTTTTTTCATAACTGAAAAAGAAGATTTTTGTTATCAGACTCACAGTATACAGTGGTAGTCATGTTTTGAGATATCACCACTGGAGGGGGCTGTGGTCCTTCAGGTCCCAGGACAAGCTCTGCTGCACACCAATACGCAGCACCATCTTCACGTTTAAGGGGGACGACGTCCACAGTATAGGAATGAGTCATTAGTTCTCCCCCATAACTGTTTAGAACCTGTACTTGACCAACAACTGAATGTCCTCTGTAGAAGATTGCCTTGACTTTTTCAACAGGAGCAACATTATGTACTGTACACTGCAGAGTGTACGGATGAGCCTCTATCAATGGCCCGGTGTGGTTAGTAAAGCTGATGGACACCTTATCTGGGGGCTCTGTGGAGACAAACAGAAAGAGAGCTTGGGTTGAATACATTAATAGGCATATTATTTTGTTTCTCAATGATACAATTGTCACACAAGCAACAGTATTCTGTTCATTTAGTTCATCAGCAGGTTTACTTACTGTATAAGGTTAGGGGCAGGGTGGTACAACACTGGACATCAGGATCAGAAACATTCTCAGCAGCCTTATTGTAATAGCACTGGAGACGAGCTGTCCATTCAGTTAAATTATCAGTATTCCAGGAAATTGTGGTTCCGTTTATTGTTGCCTTTCCCACAGAATGCTCTAAGTTAAATAATTCGTTGAGGCATTCTTGCTGACATGCATTGCAGATCACAGACGCTGGGTCACCATACTTGACGACAAGCCGGGATGGAGTGAACACAGGTTTATCTTTACAGTTGAAAACTGTAACACAAACAAGAAGAGTGAAGATTTGAGAACAATGTAAAACAAATGTCTAAATCCAAAACTGTAATTTTGCTCATATTTATTTAAGAAGCCATTCAGTGTCTATCAACCATAACTTATGTTGTTATAACAGTGTTTCTGTCTGGTCTTTTAATGTAGGCCAGTTTTTTTTTCTTCCTGATAGCTCTTCCTATTTAGTCTACTCTGTGGTCTACTGTGGGCGGCAGTAGCTCAGTCTGTAGGGGGTTGGGATGGGTTGTTGTTGGGTTGTCTGTTGGGTTGGGAATCGGAGGGTCACCAAGTCCGGAAATTGGTCTGGTAGCTGGAGAGGTACCAGTCCACTTCCTGAGCACTGCCGAGGTGCCCTTGAGCAAGGCACCTAACCCCCCCCCACCAGCTCAGGAGCACCCGCTGTGGGCAGCCCCCTCACTCCGAGACCTCTCCATTAGTGCATGTCCATAGGATCCTGTTTGTGCATGTTTGTGTAGCATGTTAACTAGACAGAGTGTAAAAATGAATTTCCCCTCGCAGGACCAATAAAGTATAAATTATTTTATTATTATTACTCATGGTGTTTCCAGCCAATCTCATCCATCTGTAAACAAACACAGTGCAGTCCTGCTAAACCTGCACAAGCCTAAAAATGCTTTAATTTTACATTGCATTTTTAATGTAGGCCTATTTCTAAATATAGCCTATCATACGTGATATAAATGCCTATAGGTTCTGTTTTTTAGGTCAACATCAACAATGGCAATAATGGCAATAAGCCTGGGCACAAAAACACTAAGGAGCCCCATAGCTGAGAGAAAGCTAAGAAAATATTCAGATTATAAGAAAAAGATATGTTTTAAGTCAATACAGTATCATTTGCACTAAACATTTTGTCTAAAATGTACATCCGGTCAGAAGTGGGCGATATGGGAAAAATATCATATCACAATTTTTTTTCATACTGTTCTTTAGACAAATTTGCAAGTTACTGACCAGTTCAACCAAACTTATTTCCCTTTGTAATGTTTTTAAATGCACAAAAACTGCGCTGACAAGTTTAATCTATTTGAAAAACATCTTTGTAGGATGTCTGGAAGTCTCCCACCCAGAACAGCTTTAGCAACAGAAATGTCTTTCCCTCGATTTGATCGATGTTTATGCACAATTTGAAGGCTTTCCTCACCACTTTGAAATTAGGAGTTAGTTATGTGTCCTCTTTTTATGCAGTGATGCATTCATTTAAAAACATGTAGACTTCGAGTTCTTGTGTTTCTGTTCTATTTTAGCCCTACAGAGTTCCTACAGCTGTAGCTACATACAGGCTCTGCAGCCTTTGTTGTTTTTTATGACATCATTGGACTAACTTTAGTTTGGTTTATACATAATCAAACATAATACAGAATGTGTTCATTCTGTGACACATGATCAAAGTAAGTTTTACTGACAGAAGAGTTTAATTCATAGAGGGGGCGGGACATTGTTGATTGACAGACAGACAGTCACACTGCGGTCAAGCCAGCCACTCCTCGAGTTTACACGGTGAAGTGAGCCGCCCCTAAATTTGAAGTGCCCACGTATTCTGATCTTTATGGTAAATGCTCCGGACTCCAGAGCGAGCAGGAGTAACAAACAGAGAGAGCGATGACGTGAAATGCTAATGGCCAGAGGGCGCGGTCACACTGGCCATCCGTACCGTGCTGTACCCAAGCACGATTGCCCTCCCCCCCGCAGCGCCGTTGCCCCGCCGTTGTCTGCGTGGACTCGGCCGCGCAAACAACGGCCCGCACATCGGAGAACAACACAGCGCATGACAGCTACTTTGTGTCTTATATTGAGTCGTGTTATTCAGATACAGCCATGAAACTCTGGATTTCTCCATAATGAAGGCTGTCAGCATTGTGTACCCGCGTGCTTGTGCTCGTGCATAAAGTGTACCGTGCCGAAACACACCTCTCCGAAGTGTGCCAAAGCCAAGGAAGTGTACCGTGCCTGAGCACGATACGGAGCGGTCACACTGGTCAAACGAACTGGACTTTAGCATTGAAGCCTGCTTGGGCACGGTACGGATGGCCAGTGTGACCGTGCCCTAAATGCCTAAGTCTTACCATAAAACTGGACTAAACAGAATACTGTACAGGGAATAGCTTCGGAGGTCGGGGAAGTTAGTGTGAGAATAATTCTGCGAGTCTGCGGTAACTTCCGTTTTTCAAAATAAGGTGTTCACAAAATATTTTCTTACATAAGTAGACAATGATTCTGATATGGTTGGACTAAGTACTTCTTAGACTAAATGCACAAGTAATATGAAGTACTTTTACTGTGTACTTTTGGAGAAATCCACTGTCAAAGTCCATAATAAAGCACTATAATGACTTTTTTTCTGACTTTGATGTCTTGTAAAAACAAATTATTCCATAAGTACACAATGATTCTGATATGGTTGGACTTAATACTTCCTAGACTACATGCAGCTGTACTATGAAGTACTTTTACTGTGTACTTTCTGAGAAATCCACTGTCAAAGTCCCTTATAAATCATGAGTCTTCTTTTTTTCTGACTTTGATGTTGAGGAGCTGTGCAGTTGTGCAGATATGAGCATGATTTGCAGTCTAAAACAGAGTGCAATGTAAACAGAAAATAGTCCAGTGAGCGTTAATGTAACGCATCAAATCAGTTTCAGCCTTCACATTACTGTCATGTATTGAGCTGAACTGTACTTTTGGCACAAACCGGTAGCACTTCTATACAGAGATGTTCCTAAATTAAAATTTGGTCTCAAAGGCTGTATGTGCGACATTTTACACATACTGTAAATATAGCAGAAATTCAGTATATCCTCTGTAAATATCGCTGTGAGTGTCTGACTGTCTACAATGAGTGTGACACCCAAGTCCCCCCGTCTGTGATGTTGTCTGAGCCGTATCTACACCGTGTTTACATGGATGGGACGGGACGGCCGGCCGGCTCATCCCCTTGCTTATAAAAGTTGTTTGTAAGTGAGGGACTATAGAAAAGAAGAATAACATACTGTACTCACTGCTTATTTGAATGTCACGTAAGCATTTTTAGATCATGGTAATTTTGTGTCAATTTACATGCAATGTGAAGCTACAAGCAAACAAAAGAGTGCTACCATTAGCACACTAACAGAACAATGCAGCTCGAGTTGTTTTGGTTTCATGCTGGTGCTCAAGGGCGACATCTACTGGATCAAAAAGTCGCATATTCTTCCTTTAATGTATCATAAACATAAGCAATGTCATAAAAATCATACCTTTTAGAATACACATGCTCAAAAGAGTCAAACACATTAAATTATGCTATTCTAAAATAATTTATTTTCGAATAGTTAAGGACGAGACCTCTCGTTCAGTATTTATGAAGGATTTGGAGGGCCAAGGTCTTTGTTAGTTATAGATGGATGGATCCTCTATTGTCATTGCAGATCACTACACAATGAAATTCAGTCCAGCCTCAACCCCTTGATACTTTAACAAAATATTTTTAAATAATTCAAAGATATAGAAAGTAAGCAAGTTTATGGCACATATGGAAAAAAAGAATGCTTGAAATTACAAGGATTTTCACTAAATCAAGAAAAAGAAGCTGTCATGTGTTACCAGAGATTGTACTCTTTCAAAAACCAACCTCTTCTTCATCATCATCATCATCATTCCCCCCACAAATTAAAAAATAAATGCATATGCTCAATAATGATATTAGATTTAAGTCTTCTCATGGGAGATAGGAGCTCAGTTGTTGAGTACATAATACAATTACATTATAAGGAGTTGGATTTTATTGCAAACATGCTGCAAACAACAACTCCAACATGCAAGGGTGAACAATTGGGATTGTGCGCTTTGCAGTTAGGGCAGAAAATAAAACACTTAAAAATGTCATGTGGTCTTACCAAATAAAGACATGTGAGCGCTTGGGACAAAACGTATCTCATATTTTTAATTTGATGGCTGTATTTTATTTTTTATTTGTTTAAATCTTTGTTAATATTTGTATTGGTTCAAATTTGAAGAAAAAAGATAGATGTATATAGTTGTTGGTGTTCATAGTCTTTGTAATTTCATATGTATATTCTAAGAAAATGTCAATGTTTATAATAAATGTAAAAAAAATGTCAATAGTAATTTTTTATTCGTGAAAGATTATTAATATTTGAAAAATGCTTGTATGTGTGTTTATTGCAAAATATTAAAAGTGCAACATGTAGCTGTGAAAGAGCGTATCAAATTGGTACTGTCACATTCAAAACACTGCAGAGCTGTGCAGTGTAAGGGAGCTTGACGGTGGATTTCTCAAAAAGTACACAGTAAAAGTACTTCATAGTACCTGTGCATGTAGTCTAAGAAGTACTAAGTCCAACCATATCAGAATCATTGTCTACTTATGTAAGAACATATTTTTTTTTATATGTTTTTCCCAGGAAAACACCTTATTTTGACTCGCAGTATTATTCTCAAACTAATTTCACCGACCTCCGGAGCTATTCCCTGAACAGTATTTTGTTTGCTCCCGTTTCATACACGTGTATCTCATAGCCAGTTTTATGGTAAGAATTCGGCATTTATCACTTTTGCCTGGAAAAGGAGATTAATAACGGGTCAAAATCAGGCTCTCTCTGTCTGTTACTCCTGCTCACTCTGGAGTCCGGAGCATTTACCTTAAAGATCAGAATCCGTGAGCACTTCAAATTTAGGGGCAGCTCACTTCACCGTGTAAAAGCGAGGAGCGGCTGGCTTGACCGCAGTACAGTCACCATGGTTACTCACTCTTACCTGCCTGCTGCTTTGTAACATCGTTTAGCCTAATCCCTACAGATTCCGTTATCACAACAGGTGAGCTTCTGGTGGAGAGGCTTGATAAGTAACTTTTAAAAACTGAGAGAGAGCAGAAAACACCGACAGCAACATTTTAAACACCGGGGTTATATCTCCACTGACTGTCTGAGCTCCGCCCTGTCTGTCTCTGACTGTGAACGTCTCTCCGTGTCGCTATCTGAGATGTAGACTAATCTTAACTCTGCACACTATGCAGATAAGTTAACTGTTGCTCACAGCGTGTCGGTTTGGAAAAATATCAGAACAGTTGCATATAACCGAGATTAAGTTGTTTTTGCGGACTTTACTTTTAAGTTTCGTTTTCGTTTTCACCGCTGCGGAGCAAAAGAAGGAGTGTGATCTAATGTGATAGAATAAACACATTAGCCTGGTTCTACGATCTCTCTGCTTTGGCAGATCGTCAGCAAGTTAAAATCCTTTACGATATAAGATCGTTATATCGCCCACCACTACATCCGGTCACAACTAGGTTTTAAGAATAAAAGAGAGTGAATAGGCTATATTTTAATGACAGAAACATAAAGAAACATGCAATAAGAATATAAATAGCCTACGCAATAATATGAGGGACAAAAAATGACTAAAGAATAAATAAATAAATGTTGGGAGAAATGCATACAATAATGTATAGGCTAAATAAATGCATCAGTAAAGATATATATATATATAAATAAATGCAACAATAAATATAAAAATTAATATATGAATAAATATATTCATATATTTATGTATTTCTGTGTCCATGTTGTACAAGGAAAAGTACATATGTAAATTAAGTGGGCCGTCGTAACATTACTGAAGTAGGATTGGTCAATTTTGAAAAACACAGAAGCAAATTTACATATATACTTTTCCTCTTACAACCTGGACACAGAAATAAATAGATGTGTAAATGTAAAAATACAGAAATAAATTAATAACTCAATTAATGTGGAAATGTATGCATTGATACATATATAACTGTAGAAATACACTAATAAATGAATAAATACATGTAAAATATATAAATAGCCTTTTTCATTAACAAAGTGTATTTATTATTTATTCATTGATGTATTGTTTTCAGCATTTATATATTTATTGATGCATTTATTTAATTATAAATTATTGTATGCATTTCTCCCAACATTTATTTATTTATTTAATATTCTTATTTATACTTTAGTAATTTTTTGTCCCTCATACAATAATAGCCTACAAAACATAATAGCCTATGATACCGTGTTTGATAGCAAGTCTACCGGAAGCACAACAGAAGGCAAACGATCAGACGAACAGATAAATTACATTTCTGAAAACTTACCACAGCCCGACGCGTGGAAGTCGAGTAGAAATGTCATCAAAGACAAAACAAAAATCACTTCACAGAAAAGCATTGTGTGTTTCCTGATGGTATTGGAGGTAAATTAACGGAAAGGTTAACCCTGGAGCGAGAACAAGAGTGAAAGTTAAGGCGCTGGACAAACCCCCCCCAAGTCCACTCCCTGCTTTTAATTTTGTTGAGATGACCGAGGTTACTGTAGCTTTTACAATCACGTTACTGTTTTGTGGGAAGGACTGGGACATGTACATCAGCGACGTCCTCAGGCTGATCTTATTTTTTTTTTTAAGGACTTTTTAGAAAAGCTATGACCCCGAATGAACTTATAGCCCTACCCACCCACCGAGCTTCAGATAGTCTACCATTCAACATGAAAACACTTGCCCACAGCATGTTAAATTTCATTCTCATTTTCTGTGTGGATTTTTCAAATGACACTAAAGTCTGTTTGAGAAGTCTTAAAGGGGGCTGGTATGTAGGTTTTGTTCTTTTTTGATGGTTTGGTAGCTTTTGAAGTCCTGCTGTGCTAAGCTGCTTGGGGGGTTATTTGAACATGATGATAGTTTACACATTTCCAGTGAGAGTATTCCTGACATCACCCCAACATGTTAAAGACAGACACAGATTAAAAACTGGCTCAACAGGAAATACACACACACACACACACACACACACACACACACACACACACACACACACACACACACACACACACACTCAAATTCAATAGTTCACCTCCATGTCTTTAATCTAATTACTCATTACCCTTATTAAACTTGTCTGTGCATGTTCTTTCAGAGCTATAGTTGTTTGGGATAAGGTGGAGCAGTCAGGCATGTTCCAGTTCACAGTAATGATGTAGGCCAGCTCTTTGTGGAGATTGTAAGTTTAAACAGTCTGACACTTGCACATAAACAGAGGCAGGATGAAACAGCAGCTGGCTGAAGATCTCTCACAATCTCATGTGAAATAGGCAACATATAACCAAGCATGTTAACAAGGATGACATCTCTCCAGTGCAAAGATGTCTTCTCTATCTATACATTGACAGAGTATTCCTCTCCATTTCGCCAATATAGATTAAAGTTAAAAAAAACAAAACAAGTATTGTCTTCAAATTAGGTTTTTAATGAAAATAACTGTATTGAAGTCTTAAGATCTCCACTAAATGAGCAATTAAGTATTTATAATAAATTGTCAAGGTCTTAAAAGAAAAATGGAAGTGAAACAATTCTAAGAAGTTGATGTCAACTGAGGGGAAGTTGAACTTCTGATGACGTTTCAGGCTGAGTGTGAAAGGGGATTTCTTGCTTGAGCAGAACGTGATCTTCAGATGAATCAACAAGCACATTTAGATCAGAGATGACAGAAACACGATCACTGTCACATGAGTTAACTGAGGAGGTTGGATTAGAATAGGATTAGTTCATGCTGATGGATACTTTACATTAATCTAACATTTTATTTTTATTTGCATAACTTTAATAAAGAAATGTAAAAGGTATGAATTAATTTGAATGAACTTCTCATGGTTGTCTGGTAATATTATTCCATGCTTGATTTGCTTTGTGAGCATATTGAGTCAACCTGAGCACATCTTAGCAGGTGAATTCTTAAGGTTGCCTTCAGGATGTCACTGTATACTCTATGTGACTAATTATTACTTTAAGTCCTTTATCCCCCTCTGCTGTCCACCATCTGCATTTCATTTTTCGCTAAATAATTTATTTAGTGCCCAAATATCTAGTGAATCTTTTTAGATTGTGAGTCATTGGAGATTAGAAACATTATTAGTGAAACAAAATACAGGCATCTCAGTGGCCATTCAATATGACAGAGTATTGGGTCTTGTTGTGGTTTTCTATAAGAAAAAGAATAGCAGAATATATACTTAAGGAACACAAATCTGAATGCTTCATCTTACCTCTATAACATACAAAACACTATACAGTAATGTAATAGGTTATAATATGTAAATAAATAAAGGTAAGCTACATGTCTCTTTAACCTAAAGTATTAAACACAGAAAGGCGATCGTAGGCTTAACAGTCATACAATCGTTCCCCTATAAAAAATACTACGATGCTTTTATTGTGAAGCACGGTAAAAAAAATACTACGATGCTTTTATTGTGAAGCACGGACATCAAACTTTCCTTCTCGTGCAGGGAGCAACACTTAGCAAACCTTGTAACTAACAGGCAACTAAAATAACATTA
Source organism: Labrus mixtus (assembly GCF_963584025.1). Lineage (NCBI taxonomy): Eukaryota > Metazoa > Chordata > Actinopteri > Labriformes > Labridae > Labrus > Labrus mixtus. The sequence continues at coordinate 19,426,504 of NC_083613.1, forward strand.
ATATTAACACGGGAAAGAATTAGCACTAGGTAGGCTAAGCACAAACATGTAATGAATTCGACATGACTCTTTTTCAACTACTGTGTGGCTCCAACTAAGCCGGGGGACAGTTAGCAAGCATGTCGGGGCCGTGACGTCAGCTAATTAGCATTTCCAGAATACGCCGAACCACTAAGCTCTAAACTCCGGCTCCGCGGGAGTTAACAACTTCGCCTCAACATTAAAGAACACACAATGTCACATATAAGACTTCAGGTAAGTACTCACTCTTTTCATTCACGCACAACCAACTTATGAAGTAATTACTCTGCACACTGATGGCTCATCTGTCATCGACTGATGCACACTGCTCATTACTACATGATGTAATTCACTATATGACCAGCAGGTGACACCTCTCCCCTATTGAGCACAATATCATCACATTAAACTGAACAGGAATCAAACACTATTTTAACATAAAGCAAAAGCCTTAACATGTAACTTTGGGGCCTTTTCTACAATTAGCCTATTAGAATGACTGGCTGACGTTTTCCTGGTTAAATGAAGAAAATACATAGAACTACCCTGAGTGAACGTGAAAGTCTTAAAGAGCCCATATTATGCCCTTTTTGGGGTTCGTATACAGTACAGACCAAAAGTTTGGACACACCTTCTCATTCAATGAGTGTCCTTTCTTTTCATGACTATTGACATTGTAGATTCACACTGAAGGCATCAAAACTATGAATTAACACATGTGGAAATATATACTTAACAAAAAAGTGTAAAACAACTGAAAATACGCCTTATATTCTAGTTTCTTCAAAGTAGCCACCTTTTGCTCTGATTACTGCTTTGCACACACTCTGCATTCTCTTGATGAGCTTCAAGAGGTAGTCACCTGAAATGGTTTTCACTTCACAGGTGTGCCCTGTCAGGTTCAATAAGTGGGATTTCTTGCCTTATAAATGGGGTTGGGACCATCAGTTGTGTTGTGCAGAAGTCAGGTGGATACACAGCTGATAGTCCCACTGAATAGACTGTTAGAATTTGTATTATGGCAAGAAAAAAGCAGCTAAGTAAAGAAAAACGAGTGGCCATCATTACTTTAAGAAATGAAGGTCAGTCAGTCCGAAAAATTGGGGAAACTTTGAAAGTGTCCCCAAGTGCAGTCGCAAAAACCATCAAACGCTACAAAGAAACTGGCTCACATGAGGACCGCCCCAGGAAAGGAAGACCAAGAGTCACCTCTGCTGCGGAGGATAAGTTCATCCGAGTCACCAGCCTCAGAAATCGCAGGTTAACAGCAGCTTAGATTAGAGACCAGGTCAATGCCACACAGAGTTCTAGCAGCAGACACATCTCTAGAACAACTGTTAAGAGGAGACTGTGTGAATCAGGCCTTCATGGTAGAATAGCTGCTAGGAAACCACTGCTAAGGACAGGCAACAAGCAGAAGAGACTTGTTTGGGCTAAAGAACACAAGGAATGGACATTAGACCAGTGGAAATCTGTGCTTTGGTCTGATGAGTCCAAATTTGAGATCTTTGGTTCCAACCACCGTGTCTTTGTGCGACGCAGAAAAGGTGAACGGATGGACTCTACATGCCTGGTTCCCACCGTGAAGCATGGAGGAGGAGGTGTGATGGTTTGGGGGTGCTTTGCTGGTGACACTGTTGGGGATTTATTCAAAATTGAAGGCATACTGAACCAGCATGGCTACCACAGCATCTTGCAGCGGCATGCTATTCCATCCGGTTTGCGTTTAGTTGGACCATCATTTATTTTTCAACAGGACAATGACCCCAAACACACCTCCAGGGTGTGTAAGGGCTATTTGACCAAGAAGGAGAGTGATGGGGTGCTGCGCCAGATGACCTGGCCTCCACAGTCACCGGACCTGAACCCAATCGAGATGGTTTGGGGTGAGCTGGACCGCAGAGTGAAGGCAAAAGGGCCAACAAGTGCTAAGCATCTCTGGGAACTCCTTCAAGACTGTTGGAAGACCATTTCAGGTGACTACCTCTTGAAGCTCATCAAGAGAATGCCAAGAGTGTGCAAAGCAGTAATCAAAGCAAAAGGTGGCTACTTTGAAGAACCTAGAATATAAGACATATTTTCAGTTGTTTCACACTTTTTTGTTAAGTATATAATTCCACATGTGTTAATTCATAGTTTTGATGCCTTCAGTGTGAATCTACAATTTTCATAGTCATGAAAATAAAGAAAACTCTTTGAATGAGAAGGTGTGTCCAAACTTTTGGTCTGTACTGTATGTAATCTATGTACCTACTTTTGTACGTTCACAATAGCTAAAGTCCGAAAAAAAGTGTGTTTTCATGTACTGCTCCTCCTTGCTCCCTCTACGCTCTGAGTCAGTCAGCTACACTCTGTTGAGCCCACACTGTTAGACCCCACGTGGGCCAAGTCTGCTCTGATTGGTCTGCCGATCCGCTCTGTCGTTATTGGTCAGTTGCTCAGCACTGAAATTTCAACATGAGCTGCAGGGCTTGCCACAACGAGCCAATGGACTTAGATCAGTGATCTCACACTGACAATGACGTCTGACTGACAAATTTTTATCGAGGGGGGCTAAAAGTGAGCGTTACATGCAGCTAATGCTACAGCTAACAGGAGGACGTAGGAGAAGCCGCATTTCCGCTGACTTTGAACTTTTGCACATAGATGTGCCTAAACATGCACAGGACACTTGGAAAACACACTAAAGGGCATATAAAACCAGAAAAAGCATAATATGGGACCTTTAAACTCCTGATACAGTCAATTTATGCCTGTTGTACAATGATTAGAAGTAACTTACTAAAGAGCTTTGAATTAAGGTTCTTTATTTATTGGTACTCGAGTAAATGTGGATTACTCAAAACCTTCCTCATGATCCTAATTCCCCTAGTTCATCATAAATAATAGTCTACTTAGTCAGTGCCAAACATAGTGATAGCCTTTCTATCGTAACAAGTAAAGGTATCGGGGAGTTTCCCCCTTTTTTTTACCTGAGACCGCAGGTAACAGCGATGATGTTTGCTCACCTGTGCTACCAAGCAGCGGAGACCAGAAGCTGTGTGGTTTCACTGTAAATTGAACCTGACGCAGACTGCAACCTGTCTGTAATCGTGAGGGACGCTGAGACGGGGATATTAATTGGAGTGCGGACACTGTGACAGACAGCTTGGAGATGACCAGAGACTGCAGATAGCTTAGATGATCAGGCTGCTTCCTGCACCGGCGTGACCTGCTGATTCCCGTGAGGCTGACAACGTGAATGAGTGGAGATTACTTTCTCCTTTTTGAGCTGACTCTGCAGCTAAGCTATTGCTACCACTGCCCGAATGAATGTATTGGTAAAGTGTGTGTTTGCAGTGGTTGCCCTGAAATGACTGTGGTAGAGAGAGAACTGTTTTAGCATTTTGCCGCAGCAGGATGATTGGTTGAGAGAGGTTGTGCCCGAATCTGGTTGGTTAATTACCGTACTTAAAGAATAAACGCCCATTATGAGCTGATCACCAGAGCAGGTAGACAGAGGAAGTAGTTTAGGTTGAAGTGAAAGGATGAATGAATTTGTGAAAGAATATAACCAGTCTTCCTGTCTGAACTTACGCTGAGCTCCATTTTAGTTCAATGCCATTGTAATTACTTTAAATTACTTACAATATCTCTTAAAGACACTGAATATAGGCTATTGTTTGTACAAAGGGTTTTCACTTATTCACATAATAAAATAAACAATACATTTTGGAGCTTAGTATTTTATTCAAGCGAGCACATCACTACAGTGTTGTATAAACACACACACACACACACACACACAAAATCAAGCTTATATAATTTCACATAATAACAATACACTTCCTGCACCTCTAGGAATAAAGTCCTTCAGAGTGATGAAACTAAACAGTAAGAATCACAAACAGTTACACTTTGTTTATGGGAACTTTCATATTGGCCAAGATGCACAACAGTTGTTGATAATTATAGCATTACACGTTTTTCTTTCATTTCACATTTTATATTTATTAAAAACATATTAAAAATAGCAAAGAAAATATACAAACAGACAAAGAAAATAACAATGAGAACTTCATTTTGTTGTGTATTTTCTTTAAGTCCATGTTGGAAAATGGTGTAGGATGAAGTGAAAAAAATTAGTCCTACCCATTTTTCTTTTTAGGCTTCACCAATACCTGAGCTTTCAAAATAAAATCATAGAATACAGTTAACTAGCTAAGCAACAAAACACAACAACAAATAGAATATATAACTCACATCAGCTGGTAGACTAGGAAAACTCAGGGAGGGCTCATTGCATTTAAAGAGACACACACCCCAAAACGGAGCGCTCTGAGAGAGCTGGTTCATACAGGGTCACAAACCTCCTCTGGTGCTTGATTCATGTTATATTTTGACCAAAGCACAGCACAGATGTTTCATTTAGACCACAGGGGACTGTTTGAAAAGGTACAAAAGGGGTATAATGTGTCCTCTATAACAGCACTTTCACTTTATATTGAAATTGATTGAGATTTGGCAGTGGACAATATTACACATTTTCTCAAGTTGTTTTGGATCTAAACAACTGTATTTATAGACCATTTTCACTCTTGAGGTTTACCTCATATCAGTTCACATAAGAAACCTGTTTTAATGTGTTAAGAGTGAACATCTCAACTTAAACAGCGTCTTTCCATTTTACCAAACTATTAACAAACAAACTAACAAGTAGTTACTTAAACTCAAATCTGTAAAGTTTACACCAATACTAGGAGAATGTAGACATAGCCGGTGTAATAACATCAAATATATATTACCCTGGAGCTGAAAATAGTCTTTCACCAATGCCCTTTTATCCAATATGAATAATGTTTGATAAAACATATAGTGGCCTGCTGAAAAGAGCAGTTAAAAATCATGTGACCTGTCTTTTATCGTTATTAGAAACAAATGAACTGACCACTACAGACACGGAAAGAGAGATGTCATTATTCAGTCTGACTGGAACATAAAAAGACAGCATAACCCTGCTGTGTCAGATAAGTTATCTGATAAACCGGATCAGAAGATATGAGCTAAGAAATGTTCACTCACTCACCAATTCACAAAATACTCTAAACTATGTACATCCCTCCTTAAACAGTGAACACAGTTTTCAACTGAGCTTTACCAAAAGTTACGTTTCAGTGTGAATAGAGCAAGTTATTTTCTTTTCATTCAGTGCTGAGGATAGACAAATTGTCTGAAGACAAATAAAGACATTTGATCTAAATACATGACAAAGAGAGAACAGGACAAGGGGGAGTGGGAGATGTAGAAGAGGTTGCTCACCAGGCTCAAACAGGTGAAGTTGTGGCTCATGGTTTGCTTCAGCCACAGGGGAGCCTCTTGACTTACAACTCTTCACTCTACGGTGGGCACGGCAGAATGTGGTGAGCGGCGAAAGCGGCAAACGCTCAAAATCAGGTCGTTTTTGTAGTAGCAGGTCCATATGATAACACCAATGATGACAAGCAGAACAACAGCAAATAGAATACCAACTATAATGTATACGGTGTTGTTGGCTGTGAAGAGATGGGTAAAAAAAAAAAAAGGGGGGTGAGGGCGGGGGGGGGGGGGGGGGGGGGGGGGGGATTAAACGTTATTCAACAAAAACAGCCACAACACAGAGGTTCCACTGATGCCACGATATCAGATTTTAAACAACCTGTTTCCATACCACAGCAACAGTCACAGAAGTCCTATGCACCCAAATTTGGGGAATTTCTCGTTTTTAATGACTAAAAATTGCAGCAAAACTCTTGCACACTGTTGAAATGGCAGTACTCTCTCTCTTCAGCTCTTGGCAGCTGTGTGTTAAAATGTGACTGAAGATCTGTCTTTTTTTTTTAAGCTTTGGTACTTTTCGATACTATCTATGATTAAAATAATAGTGTTTCAAAACACATGGAATCAAAAAGTATCAAAGTATCACATTTTTAACAACCTTACAAAGTGAAGTTTTCCCTGAAATATTTAAAACATTTTTAAAAAGGATGCACTGTCAGAATAATGACTTTAGCTGTTGTTTGATAGATACTAATGGGTTATCATACTGTATATTCATTAATTTTTCAAGCCCCCTGGTTTGGAAGTTGGGAAATGATGAGGCTTTCTTAGATTTCTAACATCTATTCAATCAGAAACCTGGAACCCAGCAATAAGTCAATATAACGACTACTGACAGCTGGTGCATTTTTCCCAGGGTGGTGGATCTTTCTGGCAGATGGAAAGGGATGTACACCTGATTCTTAAACATAATGGAAATTGTCATTAACAGGCTAACAGAATTAGCATCTTGATAATTGTAACTATTGTATGTATTAGACTTCACAGTGTTCAGTAAAATAGATTGTGAAGTTAAGAGAAGATCAATTCTTTTTTTATCATCTCTACAGTCTAACACTACAGTTGTGACATTGGTCAGAAGTCGGTGGCTTGTAGGCTGAATTAATTTGTCACTAATGATCAGCAAATCAAAGGGGCATGCCAAGACACCTGTCACACATTTAGACTAAGGAAGAAAATAGAGTGCTAGGACTGTAACACAATGAGCCCATTTACAGATATGACTTGTTTTGTATGTTAGAGTTTAGCTAGACCATTTATGCCAGTCATCCATGATGCAGCATTAACCAATCTGAGCAGAATGTCAGAAGAAAATGGCTACTGTGTGAACGTGATCTATGCAATGATCCCTTCTGCTGTCATGTTCTCACCTGAAAGTAACATGGCTTTTCAGTATTTCTGATTTATTTCATTTAACAATCACATCACTGAAGAGAGGACATGTAAAAATGTAAAACTCACCATGGACTTTCACATGAAACTCCTCAGTGAAGTTCCAATAGCCGTTGCTGACAGTACAGGTGTACATGCCCTCATGTTCAGCAGCTGCAGATTCAAAAGTGAGGATGCTGCTCCAGGAGGGGTGAAGGCTACCCGATGGAAGCGTCCAGTTGTATGAGGGGCTCGGGTTTCCATCAGACGAGCAATCCAGTTTTAGCTGGTTTCCTTCATTGATGGTGATCAACCCTGGATGTTTTGACACCTGTAGCTTAGGCGCGTCTGTGTTTTAACAAAATGTGGGTGAAACATAACACGTCATAGGATTAAATGGGAGCAATTTTAAAATGTATACATATTAATTTAAACACATATACAATGAGTTATAAAGGAGCAGTGTGGGAGGATACCTCAACAAGAAATGAGAGACATGGCTGAAAACTTCAACATCGAGGTAAAAAACGACAGCAGGATACAGTCCTTGGAGCAATGGGCTACTGGAAAGACACAACCACACACTCACAGAGATCATCCAGAAGGTGAAACGAGAAAATGGATGCAGCTGGGACACTGCTCTGGACTGGGCTCTTATGGCGAAGAACAGCATGCTTAATGTTCATGGTTAGAGTCCACATCAACTGGTATTTGGACAGAATCCTAACCTTCCCTCTGTTCTAGTTGATAAACCGCCTGCTCTAGAGGGTACTACTGAATTACAAGGGTAGGGGAACACATATCAGCTCTGCATGCTTCTAGGAAAGCATTCACAGAAGCCAAGTGCTCAGAAAGGATAAGAAGAACACTCCGCAAGCAGCTTAGACCTACAGATGACAAATATGAAACAGGGGACAAGATATATTACAAAATAGCAGACTGTGCAGAATGGAAGGGACCTGGGGTGGTTATTGGTCAGGATGGATCTGTTGTATTTGTGAGACATGGGGGAATTCTTATAAGAGTACATCACTCTAGGTTATGTAAGGTAACCGCACAGGATCAGGTTAAAGAAACTGTACAAGATGATGCAAATAGAAAGACAGGAAGGGATAATAGCATTGCTAATAATGCCGCAGATATTGAGCAGAATACAGACAACGATCAGGAAAGCACCAGTGCAGTGAACACAGGTGAAGTACAAACACCCATTATGACACAAACTCAAGACAACACCAGTGATGAGGAAATTAATTCAAGGGTTATGCATCCTACTACAACGCAAAATGAAAAAAGGCTCAAAACAGGACAAACTGTAACATTTAAGAGCAGAGATGATGGTGTCTTACATAGAGCCAGAGTTTTAGGCAGAGCTGGCAAAGCTACAGGTAAGCACAAAAAACTGGTATAACCTGCAATATCTTGAGCCCGATGGCAGCAATGGACAAAAGGAGTCAGTTGATGTGTCAAATGTTGATAGTCTCAACATTGAATCAGAAGTCAGTAAGGCAGATGTTCTTATAACCAAAGACATCTCTTTTGGCGCAGCTAAACAAGAGGAAATAAATAACTGGCACAAAAATGATGTATTTGATGAAGTGGAAGATGCAGGTCAAAAGGATATTTCCACCAGGTGGGTCTGTAGTCTCAAAGACACTGCTAAGGGTATTGTACCGAAAGCTCGCCTTGTAGCCAGAGGTTTTGAAGAGCTTAATATCAAAGAGCTGCAGAAAGATTCCCCAACATGCGCTTCAGAATCACTTAGGATGGGGAGTGCTGAACACCGCTCTCAGCCTCTGGAAGACCAACTTTCAAAAAAGTTTCTATGTGCTACTGAGCCTCGAAAGAGATTGCTGTATGATGTATACCTGCACTCATCACTTGTTAAATGGTACGAACTGTCATATCAAGTAGCTATGTTGGTCTTAAGTGCTGTGGGGAGAAGTCGTTTCTAGTGCGCCGCAACTAACTAACTCCTGTTAGATGACAGCTAACGTTAAAACAGAATCTGAACTAAAGAGGGGGTTATAGCAGTAACCTGCAGAGTCCTCTAGGTGGCAGCAGAGTCACGTGTCTCTTTCTCCTGCAGACGATTCTCCTCCTCTGTGTTTTGATGTGATTCAAAAAGAGATTGCAAATTGAAAACCAACTAAACTAGCTGTTATCTGTCAAAATCAGTGGCAAATACATTCAATGGACATCAAATCTGCATTCTTGCAAGGCATGGAGCTGCCTAGGGATATTTATATCCACCCTCCTCCAGAGGCAAAAAAAGATGGTATCCTATGGAAATTAAAAATAATGTATATGGTCTTACTGATGCATCACTGTACTGGTACAACAAAGTGAAAGAAATCATGCTGAAGACAGGTGGTAGAGTGTCACATGTGGATCCAGCAGTTTTCTATTGGTTGGATGAGCAGTGTAAGGTTACTGGAGTACTTGCATGCCATGTAGATGATTTTCTATGGGCAGGCTCACAGCACTTTACAACAGAAGTTGTTCCTCAGCTGAAGTCTACATTCCATGTTGGACGTGAGGAGCATGAAAACTTCTGCTATGTGGGGATTGATTTTGTCACTGTTCATAGTGAGGTACAGGTGCATCAGCACAGCTACATTGAAAACCTGCAACCTCTTCACATGCCAGCAGCACGTGCCACACAGAGAGATGCCCCTCTTAACGAAACTGAGAAAGAGCAGCTTATATCTAAAATAGGACAAATCCTACGGGTTGCTAGACAGACCAGACCTGATGTGATGTTTGATGCTTGTAGTCTGGCCTCTAACACCAAAAATGCTACAGTGCAATCTATTCATGAAGTAAATAAAGTAATCCGTAAGCTGAAGTCTGAAAAGGTGACCCTAAAGTTTTAACATTTGGGTAACGATGATGCTTTGAACCTTATTGTTTTCAGTGATGCCTCTCTGGGAAATCTTCCAGATGGCGGTACACAAGGGGGAGTTCTTATTGCTCTAATGGGAGAAGAAGGAAAGTTTTCCCCTCTTTGTTGGCAGTCTAAAAGAATAAGACGTGTGGTACGTAGCACACTTGCAGGTGAAACTCTTGCTATGTCAGATGGAATAGACAGTGTCATTTTCTTAGGCACTCTCTTTTCTGAGCTCACTACTGGAAATACTGGACTGAATGTTCCTCCCTTGGTCTGTGTGACAGACAATCACTCTCTTTGATGCTCTGAAGTCAACAAAACAGAAATGACTCAGATTGGACATAAGCAGTATAAAAGAGCTCATTGAAAGCAAGAAAATCAAGAAGGTGCTCTGGTTGCTGACTGTCTAACAAAAAGAGCAGCTTTGGTGCTCTTGAAAGCACTAAGTGAAGGACTGTGGACACTGTTCTAAAGACTCTGTTATGACTTTGTTTAATGAGTTAAGTTTCAGGGATTCAACTCAACAAACCTTTTGTCTATGGTCAAACTATACATTTCTTTTGGAATAACTTGAAGTGTTGAAAATGGATATTTTATGTTTTTTGTTTAAAGTATAGGGAGATTGTTAGCTTGTATTTCTCTCTTACCATGTGACTTACGGTAAATATGTTTGTTCAATGTGAACCTTGAACTGGGGCGGCGCATGCACAGACTGTTGTGTATGTGCGGCGAGACTGGCTGCAGGCTGTTGTGTGTGTCCGCCGGGAGTTGAATAGTTTCGACACCAAATTAACGTTGTGTTTATTACAGTTAACAGATCTATTCAATAGCTATTTTGCGGATCGATACAAAATATGTTCATATTATTGTATTACAAACATTTGACTGTACAAAAGAAGAGGATGAAGCCTCAGTGTCTTAAACACAATGCCAATGTGGACGTGCCTCAAACCTGCATTCTTCTATTGACCGAAGAAGTCAGTGTATAATGTAACTCTATGAAAAAATGAGACTACCTCTGACTAGGTTTAATAAACCTATGGTCTCATTTGCTCGTTTCATGTCTTCTTCAACACTGAGAGATGATCATTTGGTATTTCCTGATTCAATGTTAGTAAAATTCATGATTCTCTACAACGTGTTTAGCTTGTGATTGAGAACTTGCTACCATGTCCGATCTTAACTAGAACATAAGTGTAGAAATGACTATCTTACCCCTTTGTTCAAATATGGTCACTTCCTGCTTAAAAACTAAGATGGCAACAGCCACAGTGCCAAATTTGAGAATTCAACATGGTTGCCCACAAATCAAAGTTAGACAACACTTGACAAGACTCTACAGTTTGTAAATGTGAATGCAGAGTTGGGTAATTAAAATATGCTGGGTCATGATTACAAACAACTGGTTTTGCATACCAAGTAGTCATGTGACCCATTGCTTCAATAATTATTCAAGAAATTGATGAAAATCTATTTTTTTCATAACTGAAAAAGAAGATTTTTGTTATCAGACTCACAGTATACAGTGGTAGTCATGTTTTGAGATATCACCACTGGAGGGGGCTGTGGTCCTTCAGGTCCCAGGACAAGCTCTGCTGCACACCAATACGCAGCACCATCTTCACGTTTGAGGGGGACGACGTCCAAAGTATAGGAAAGAGTAATTGGTTTTTTCACATAACTGTTTAGAACCTGTACTTGACCAACAACTGAATGTCCTCTGTAGAAGATTGCCTTGACTTTTTCAACAGGAGCAACATTATGTACTGTACACTGCAGAGTGTACGGATGAGCCTCTATCAATGGCCCGGTGTGGTTAGTAAAGCTGATGGACACCTTATCTGGGGGCTCTGTGGAGACAAACAGAAAGAGAGCTTGGGTTGAATACATTAATAGGCATACTATTTTGTTTCTCAATGATACAATTGTCACACAAGCAACAGTATTCTGTTCATTTAGTTCATCAGCAGGTTTACTTACTGTATAAGGTTAGGGGCAGGATGGTACAACACTGGACATCAGGATCAGAAACATTCTCAGCAGCCTTATTGTAATAGCACTGGAGACGAGCTGTCCATTCAGTTAAGTTATCAGTATTCCAGGAAATTGTGGTTCCGTTTATTGTTGCCTTTCCCACAGAATGCTCTAAGTTAAATAATTCGTTGAGGCATTCTTGCTGACATGCATTGCAGATCACAGACGCTGGGTCACCATACTTGACGACAAGCTGGGATGGAGTGAACACAGGTTTATCTTTACAGTTGAGAACTGTAACACAAACAAGAAGAGTGAAGATTTGAGAACTGAATGTAAAACAAATGTCTAAATCCAAAACTGTAATTTTGCTCATATTTATTTAAGAAGCCATTCAGTGTCTATCAACCATAACTTATGTTGTTATAACAGTGTTTCTGTCTGGTCTTTTAATGTAGGCCAGTTTTTTTTCTTCCTGATAGCTCTTCCTATTTAGTCTACTCATGGTGTTTCCAGCCAATCTCATCCATCTGCAAACAAACACAGTGCAGTCCTGCTAAACCTGCACAAGCCTCAAAATGCTTTAGTTTTACATTGCATTTTTAATGTAGGCCTATTTCTAAATATAGCCTATCATACTTGATATAAATGCCTATAGGTTCTGTTTTTTAGGTCAACATCAACAATGGCTAAGTAAGCCTGGGCACAAAAACACTAAGGAGCCCCATAGCTGACAGAAAGCTAAGAAAATATTCAGATTATAAGAAAAAGATATGTTTTAAGTCAATACAGTATCATTTTCACTAAACATTTTGCTAAAATGTACATCCGGTTAGAGGTGGGCGATATGGGAAAAATATCATATCACAATTTTTTTTTTTCAAAATCCCAATCCCATCACGTTTTTTTTTCATACTGTTCTTTAGACAAATTTGTAAGTTACTGACCAGTTCAACCAAACTTATTTCCCTTTGTAATGTTTTTAAATGCACAAAAACTGCGCTGACAAGTTTAATCTATTTGAAAAACATCTTTGTAGGAGGTCTGGAGGTCTCCCACCCAGAACATCTTTAGCAACAGAAATGTCTTTCCCTCGATTTGATCGATGTTTATGCACAATTTGAAGGTTTTCCTCACCACTTTGAAATTAGGAGTTAGTTATGTGTCCTCTTTTTATGTTCATCAGGAACATTTTCACACAGTGATGCATTCATTTAAAAACATGTAGACTTTGAGTTCTTGTGTTTCTGTTCTATTTTAGCCCTGCAGAGTTCCCACAGCTGTAGCTACATACAGGCTCTGCAGCCTTTGTTGTTTTTTATGACATCATTGGACTAACTTTAGTTTGGTTTATACATAATCAAACATAATACAGAATGTGTTCATTCTGTGACACATGATCAAAGTAAGTTTTACTGACAGAAGAGTTTAATTCATAGAGGGGGCGGGACATTGTTGATTGACAGACAGACAGTCACACTGCGGTCAAGCCAGCCGCTCCTCGAGTTTACATGGTGAAGTGAGCCGCCCCTAAATTTGATTAGCTTTGAATAGCTCTTCCTATGTAGTCTACTCATGGTGTTTCCAGCCAATCTCATCCATCTGCAAACAAAGACAGTGCAGTCCTGCTAAACCTGCACAAGCCTCAAAATGCTTTAGTTTTACATTGCATTTTTAATGTAGGCCTATTTCTAAATATAGCCTATCATACTTGATATAAATGCCTATAGGTTCTGTTTTTTAGGTCAACATCAACAATGGCTAAGTAAGCCTGGGCACAAAAACACTAAGGAGCCCCATAGCTGACAGAAAGCTAAGAAAATATTCAGATTATAAGAAAAATATATGTTTTAAGTCAATACAGTATCATTTGCACTAAACATTTTGTCTAAAATGTACATCCGGTCACAACTAGGCTATTGCTTAACTATGCAACAGGTTAACGGGGATGAGAAAACTAATTTGAGCCTACAATGATTTAAGAATAAAAGAAAACGTTTGATAAGACGTGAATAGATAATAATGACAGAAAGCAACAACTGTCCATTTTTACCTCATCTGATAAAAAGAAACATGCGATAAGAATATAAATAGCCTACGCAATAATAGCCTATGATACCGTGTTTGATAGAAAGTCTACCGGAAGCACAACAGAAGGCAAACGATCAGACGAACAGATAAATTACATTTCTGAAAACTTACCACAGCCCGACGCGTGGAAGTCGAGTAGAAATGTCATCAAAGACAAAACAAAAATCACTTCACAGAAAAGCATTGTGTGTTTCCTGGTGGTATTGGAGGTAAATTAACGGAAAGGTTAACCCTGGAGCGAGAACAAGAGTGAAAGTTAAGGCGCTGGACAAACCCCCCCAAGTCCACTCCCTGTTTTTAATTTTATTGAGACGACCGAGGTTACTGTAGCTTTTACAATCACGTCACTGTTTTGTGGGAAGGACTGGGACATGTGAGAAAAAAATGTTTCCTGTACATCTTAGATCTTTTTTTTTAGGACTAGGGAGGATCTGTATGGAGGACGAGATCTGACAGAAGTATAAATAAATAAATGTATAAATAAATACTGGAATAAATAAATAAAAAATGAATAAAAAAGAAATAAATGCGTGAATAAATAAATAAAAACTGGTAAATAAATGGGACATAAATAATAAATGTCTTAAATTTATTTCTACATTTATCTATTTACACATTTATTTATTCATTCTTTTATTTATTTATTCCAGTATTTATTTATTTATACTTCTATCAGATCTCGTCCTCCATAGTATCCGTCGCCTGATCAGTCAGTGTAATAACTCTGTGTACAGCTCAGAAATTGGCTAGTAATGCAGCTATGTTAGCTTCAGATTCAGACAACTTTATTTAGGCCTATCTAAGAGGGGCAATTTAGTTTCACAATCTACCTAATTACTTTCAAAACAAAAATAACAGACACACCCTGGCAGTGACAATAGATCTGCAGAAGCACAGATCTCCAAAGCTGAGGCCAGATCATGAAAAAACACTACAAATAACAACTCCAGATAACAGTTGACTTAAGTGTACAGGAGCTGAACATAAATCAATTACAGCTGTCAGCATTCAACAGCCTGAAAGCTGAATGAATAAAAGATTAAGAGAATATGTTTGTTCTCCTCGGAGGGGCATGACAGTGTCGTTTTGAAGACTACATTACATTCTAGTCCAGACTGTCCTCGTAATCAACAGGCAACCTATAAAAGGCTTTCAATATAAGAATGATAAAAACTACATGAAATGTTCTCAGTGACATGAAACTAGTTAAGCTTCCAAATCAAGTGAATACTTTGTTGACTGTGACTTACATTCAACTCTGTTTTCTACACCAATCCTTCAATTTAAAGGAAGAAAGACATATTGAAAGTAATGAATGAATAGCAAGAGATGAATTCTAAACAAATCTGTTTACTCTAATCATAACCCTCGATCACTGTCAAGACAGAAACTACAGAAGACAGTTTACAAAAAAGACATTGAACAAAATGAATAAATGACAACATTATTAATTGTTAAAACGTATGAAGCAGTTGTATGTTTTAAATTTGCCATTGTAATGTAGCCTGGAAGATTAAAAATAAATGAATAAGAGTAGGTTAAGCTTTGGAACTCCTGATCAAACATACTTTCCTGTGTGAATTGAAAACAGGGCTTCAGCCAAAAAAGAAACACCGAAGTGTATTTATGCAAATTCTGATTTATTTGTATGATAAACATTTTTCATTTTAAAAGAGATGGTAGGAAGATTTTATTGACTTTGGACTGAACAATTGATGCAAAATCTAGATAAATGGTTGCTTAGTGTAGCTCTAGCTTTAACGTGGACACATGATGGGGTTAATATCATAGACTTTTTTACAGTCTATGGTTTATATCCTTTCATCTAACTATAAGCCAAACAGTCAACGATTGGATTTTTCTGAAATGGGGAACTTTAAGATTAAGTCAGGGGAACAGGGAGACAAAATATAATCTGTTTTAAAAATCTGTTATGTAGCACAGTTAATGTATGTAGGCTTTTGTAGTATGTGTCAATTTTAAAGTTATTGATTAATTAAGTAATTGTCACTTACAGTTCACAGTAGCTGTCTTTTTTGTACATCACCAAGTGAGGTGTCTGTGGTCCTTCAGGTCCCAGGCCAAGCTCTACTTAAGACTCAGCACCATTGTCTTCTTTTTGCAAGATGATTTCATGAAGGGCGGTGTCAATGGTTTATTTTCTTTGGTGTTGGTATTTGACTTATCAACATCAACAGCTCTGATTAAACAAAGGCCCTTTCTTTCTATGAAATCATGCCAATGTGAGCCAAACAAAAAATTGGGACTGAAACCACTAAATAAATTCTATCAAGCAACTAATACTTAAATACAGCAGTATTGTTTTTTATATCTTGACGACAAAAATATTTGAACAGTTTGTGAATCCAGATCTGAGGACATAGTATCTGAACTTCAGAGCCTGTCCACTTATCCGCACACTGATAACACTGTACAAGTCAGGTTATGTGACATTTTTATTAATGATTTTGAGGTAATAATATGATAAGAGAAACAGGAACACAAAACTTAAAATATTTACAACAAAAGTTCTGTAAAACCAGAAGATATACCATATCTTTCAAAGAAGCTAATGACATGAACGTATTTGTAAAATTACATTATTTAACTTGTTGCTTAAACTTCTATAGCTTTATAATGCACCCATTCGCCATATTCACATGATGGTTTTTTTGCCTCTGACGTCAAACTCTGGTGGAAGATCAAATGCTTTGTTATGAGGTTGTATTGCTGTGTTCTTGGTTGGCAAATTGTTTAAACAAATAGAATCTGACAAATTGTCCTTTCACATTTCATCATTTATCACCAATAAATGACAAATGATGTGGAGTCAGTGGAGTGTTTTAAGTTAAAACACTATATTTTAAAACGTGTTTGCTAAAATGTAACAGCTGACATTAGCATTCAACAACTTCTTAACATTTGTGTTTGCTTGTTTTACAGGATAGAATAGGTAGGAAATGTTTTACTAGCAAACTTTTATGATAGCAAGGAATTGTTGAATACCAGTTAGCTGTTGTGACTTACTTGTTTGTATTTTGTAGGTTATTAAATATGTTTATTTTTTAACTTAGCTGCATGCTAATTAGCGACAGTTTAATGACAGCTAACATTAGCAGTCAACCACTTACTGGTTATCATTTCCGTTTGATAGTTTTACAAGACACAATAGGATACTAACAGGATAGGTTACTAACGCTAACATGAGGTAACAAAGTTATTGTTACCTAGCTAACAGTATGACTAGTTTACTAACAGTTATGTTAGTCAGTAATTGTTTAATACTAGCATTAGCTTTTGTGATTTAGCTATTAGTATCTTGTATGTTATCAAATATCTTTTATTTTTTTCTAAGATGGCCCTTTGGATTTTTAAGTTAAAACAACATTCTTTATAACCTATTACAGTAGGTACCAACTGCTAAGTCTGTTAAACATACTAGCCTGTTTTATTGTGTAATTCTATCAAATGGTGAGGAAAGCTAGGAAGTAGTTGTAATGACGTTTAACTGCGGCTATTTAGTTATCTAATATATTTTTTCATCTTGAAATATAGCCTGATATTCCTTCAAATTTTACTATGTTTTGCCGCAGTGAAATTATGACAATTTGCAAGACTCCTTTAAAGGTTTTAAAACCTGTCACACAGCAGTCCAACTTTTTAATAGCATATAAACTCTCAACATTGAGTGTTATTTGACAAGGAAAATGGCTGCTGTGTAACTTCCAAGCCAGGTCCAGTAAAACAAGCGCAAGCCATTTGAGGTCCCTGAATATTCTCATGGTAAACAATTGTTCCAGTGTCGTTCGTTGGGAAACAACTGAGCGAGCCGGAGGCAACAGCTGATGGTTGGCTCATAAAACACAGTATCTGGATCTTCAATCTTCATTAGTCTTTCACTTCTTGACTTTGCGAAGAGCGAAGGTTTAGGAGCTTTTACCAGAGTTCTCTTAGTTACACAGCCCATGCTTACGAGTGCCTGTGGAAGAAACGGAGGGTTTTAAATCAGCCATAACGCCATTTGCAACTTAACAGCATTATCTTAAACTCTGCTTAACTGGCACATGACATCTGTGAGTTTTGAAATATATAAGCTATTGTACTGCCAGTGTTGTAGTAGTCACCAAACCTTGTGTACAGGTTGAGTCCTGAGTCACCAAGTGTTCAAGTCTGAGTCACCAACAAAAAATCTGAGTTGAGTCAGAGTCAAGTCCCCATTACCTGAGTCTGGGCCCCAATCGAGTACCCATTACCTGCGTCCAATAAATTTTCTGCTTTGAACACCAAGCGATATCCCCCCCTCTCATCCGTTAAAAAAGGGAAAGCTGTAGATATGCAGAATATAACAGAAATCTGCAAGTAGTAACTATAAGTAGGTTATTTAATAATTTGTGTTTACCTCTGCTAGGTCCAGCACTGCTACTGGCTGCAATATATCTTTGTAATGTTCCACCAGTGACTTCTGTGTGAGTCCAGGCCGATACATGATGTGGTAAAGAAGGCCTTCCAGCATCCCCTTACACACCGGCCGGTTCAGGTTCCCGTCAACCATTCTCCACGGCCGGCTGATGAAACTCACATTTTCATAACTGTGAGGATCAGAGGATTTTGATAAAAACAAAGAGGTGAAAGAGTCGACGTACAGGAAAATGCATCTTTAACTACAATAAGTTCATATATGTGTGTACTTACTCATCATATTCATCTTCTTCCTTTTCAGCATTTGTACTGCCCTTTCTGGCTCTAAGCTCTCTCGTATTTCCCGGCCTTTCCTCAGTGTCCACCTTTTCCTGTTGTGCTTCCTCCTCTCCTTTCTCTTCATGCTGCATCTGTTTTCCTCCCTCCGTTACTATGCTCAACTCTTTCTCTTCAATCTCCTCATCTGGACTCTCGTTTTGCTTTTCTGGATGTTCTTCCTCATCCATTTTCTCTCTTGTTACATCACTGGATGCTGTCTCTACATCCTCCCTTTCACCCCCCTCTCTACCATCCACAGCAGATTTTTTTGCAGTTGGTTCCTCTTTCTCACGTCGCGTTCCTCGCCGGCATCTCTTGCGCATGAAGGGGAGGTTGTCTGATGAGGCCCGTGACTGGGACCATTGCTTAGAGTTTAGAGTCAGCAGCCACGGATCAGCGTGCTGTGTGAGGACCCAACGGACGCCCAAACTCCCAACTTTAACCACCTGGCCTTCTTCTTGTAA
The DNA here is from genome assembly GCF_963584025.1 of Labrus mixtus. Classification (NCBI taxonomy): domain Eukaryota; kingdom Metazoa; phylum Chordata; class Actinopteri; order Labriformes; family Labridae; genus Labrus; species Labrus mixtus. The sequence continues at coordinate 19,445,407 of NC_083613.1, forward strand.
CTCCTGGAGAAAATCAGATCGAGGGTAGAAAATACATTTGTGTAGAACCAACTAGGAAGCTGATTTTTCCTGAAACTGTCAAAAACCAACAAATGTTTGACCCATTACACCATGTTTTGGCTTTGTAGGACATTATAATTGCACATGTATTTACCTCCAAATACTGCTGCAGGCTCCTGGTGTGTCCACACTGTGGCTGCTGAAGGTGTAAGACAGTCTTGTGGAGATCCTGCATATCTATGCCCTTCTCACCAGATTCATCTAAGCTGTTTCTGATCAGAGCACAGGCTTCTATGTCCTTCAGAGTGTATCCTCTTTGCTCAGTCAAATGGTTCTCACAGGCCCTCACATCGAATGGAGAGGAAATGGAGGAGCAGGTGGAGTAGGTGAGGTTGGAGGGCACCAGTGATGGGCCACATTTACTCAAGTCCAATGGATGAGGGTCTGAAACTGAAGGTGACAAAAAAGGGATTAGATCTGCGGTCTTTTCTTTGCAAATGACCGGTGTATCTACATGTCTTACATGTGTTTATACTTACTCTCCTGAGTGAACAGATAGTGAGCAGGTGAGTTACGTAGCTGCAACCTCATATTACATGATTCCAACACGATGTTATCACTGGTGTTGAGGTTACGTAGTTTGACTGGAAACAAACCAAAACAAACCAGAACAAAACAACATTAAAAAAAAAACCCAAAAAACATTATTAAAAAAAAAGAAAACAATCTTTAATATTATTTTATGAATAATCAATGTATCAATACAAATTACTTTTCAGTTACCGGTAATATATTTATAGAAATTAAACTGATAGTTGGTTTGTCTTTAAAAAAAAAGTCATCATCTCTGCTGCACTTGATAACTTTTTATCTCTTCCATTTGATGATGTGAAATGTGTTGCTAAAAACCATCCATTAGGTGGTAGTGAGACAGATTTAAAAATCAAATCAAATGTATCTGGCTAAGAAAAGTAAGGGGGGAAAAAGCACCTATGCCAGGACTGCAGTATCCTCTCATCATCAGGTAGTTGGTATGAGACGCTTGATGGGCCTTCACCTCAAGTTTTTTTTTCCCATCACAGTCCTCACCATCATCATCATCCTCTTCATCTTCATCCAGAACTCCCATACTGAAAAGTCGCACATTTTAACAACAATCGTTTATAATGAAAACATCTCTGTAGAAGTGCTTAGATTCTATACATTAACTTTTGCACCGTTTAAAATTGTATTGTAAGTATTTTATCACTAGAGTTTCATGATGCCTCACACTGATGACTGTAAAGACCCCATCAAACACTTTGAGTCCCGAAAAGAAATACTCAGAATCAGAAATACGTAATCATCAGTTATGTAAATTATGGCTGGGAATCTTTGGGTGTCTCACGATTCGATTTCGATTCTTGGGGTCACGATTCGATTGAGAATCTATTTTCGATTCAAAATGATTCTGGATTCATGGATTAATGATTCAAAGTCTATTTATGAATCAGTACATAATCAGGATCTACTCCAGTCATCTGTGAGACTGGCTGAATTTCTTGCTGCTCTGTTTGGCATTCTACTGAGTTAAAGAGCTAACCTTAGCACTTAGCAGGGAGTGACTGATAGGCCAAAAAAAAAATTGATTCATGAATCTATTTAAAATCTCAGAAGATAAGAATCTCTATTTTTACATAAATCGATTTGTAAATACAAACTCGGCTCCGGACATGCTTACACATATGTTTTTTATTTGTAGTTTCACTATCCTACCACAAGATTCTGAGTGTCACAGCACGCATTTAGTAATCTCAACATCCAGGTATGTTCTGGGAATTTTTAATAAAAGAATACTAATACTAGTTTGAAACAGTTACTTTGTCGTATTGGTGTCAAAACCTTTCAAAGGCAGCTGTGACAGGCTTTTAAAATATAGTGCCGTGGCTCATCTTGCCTTATTAGAAGAGAACGCATTGATCTGTTTGGCCCAGCTTGTTCTGTTGGCAGTATGTCACTGTCTACTTGGTTATAAATCCCAGAGGGAACCGTGTTGACGATAATTCTGGCAATTCAATTTCCAAGTCTGAAAACTGAGTGGTATGAATGTTTTTTTTGTTTGTTGCTCCTCATTTGTTATTGTCTTGTGGCTACCAACTGCAAACCGCTGCCTACTTTAACATTTGTTTATGTTCAAAAAGCCCGTTGCAGCCTTATAACACTAGCTTAAAAATCTGGAAGTGTAGCGTCATCAAAACTATTAATGTCATTAATCAGAGTTGGTGTGATAAAAATCATTTTTAAAAGTCTGTATAGCCTTGCCCTTTCTGTAAATGTGTTGCGACTCACCTCTTGACAACATCATTGTCCACCATGGTGCTGTCGACCACCACCATCCGTTTTGGAATGGACAGGTGCACGCTCAGCAGTCCCAGAGACATCAGGCTGAGTGAGAGCACACAGGCTCCGCCCGGGGAGTCTAAGGAGAATCGCAGCATGTCCGACACATCTTGAGGCTCCTCTGAAGCTTCAGGTGAGGAGTTTGAGGAAGCAGGTTCAGGCACATGATCTTCTGTTTGCTCTCTGCTGGATGGATCTTCCGCCGAATCGGCTGTCGAGGAAGTTTCTTGGTCTTTCTGTTTCACAGCTTTGCTTGTTGTCTCTGTTGTTTCATCATGTACCTCCATGGACTCCTCTTCTCCTTCCACTTTTCTTTGGTCGTTGCCTCCTTCCTTTGCTGTGTCACCGTTTGCTTTCTCTGGCTCACTCACCAATCTGCTAGCTTCCTTCCCTACGCTTGTCTTTTTTTTCCGTTCAGAAACTTTTCTCTCCGTCTCTTCCTCCCCCTGCAATGACCTGTTCTCAGTTTCATGATAGAACATGGTGAAAGGTTTGTCATCTCCTGCCCCGTTGTTAGTCAAGCTCTTCAAGAAGCGGAAAGCATCGGTGCACAAAGAGTGAGGGAAACGCCACGAGAAACACCTACCAGGACAAAGAGGGAAATGTGTGGTCAATAATAAACCAAGAAATGTTCAAATATTGAAAAAGGACGGAAATGTTAATAGGCTTTTGGGCAAAGATATTCCCAGGAACTCCAAAGTGACATCAGAAGGTAATGAATTATTTTATGAAATTTATATTTTTGTATCGAATAAATCATAAAGAACTTCAATTTCATTTGAACACATGACATGAAATGAATGGTGCACTTCTCAAAAGTAACTGATCTGAAAAGTGTTGTTGGTGTTTTAATAATTGTTCTGCTTTCTTCAAACTACTCACAGATTTGGCTAGTCGGTATACCAACATTTGAAAGTCCAACATGTAGGGATTTAGTGGCATTAGGCTGTGAGGTCACAAATTAAAGAGGAAGGAAAAGGCTAAGTTGGTTGAAACCAATGAATTGATCAGAGTGTCCACACAACTGAAGAAAAATAGCAGGTTTGGCTTGTCTGCTCTGAGATAGCTCAAAGTGAAGCCCAGGAATTTACACACTGATCCTAGGAGCGGCTTTGACTCAATGGTAGAGTCGGTTGTCTCTCAGTATTTTTGGGAAAGACACTAAACCCAAATTGCTACCGCTGCTGCATCCACAGTGTGTTATTGTGTATGAAAGGATCAATACTGATGGACACTTTACAGAACAGCCTCCGCCATCAGTATGTGAATGTGGTGTAAATGGGTGAATCTGACATGTGGTGTAAAAGCGTTTTAAGTAGTCAGAAGACTAGAAAAGCCATCTCAAGTCCATTTTCCATCCTTTATAACACAAATAACACAGGGACAAATTCACATCCACAATAAACCGCATCCTCCTTGAGGTGGTTGTGTACCTGTAGTAGGACTGGGACAGCTGGTAGGACATCGGCAGAATGGGCAGCGCCCGATTCTTCTTGGGTCCAAACGGCTGATTAACGCGACGCCGATTGACCAGACCTCTCTTCCTGCACTGGATGAACACTTCGCACAGCAGCTCCTGGTTATACTTACTGTACATGTGGAAGGTCTAAGAGAGCAGACAAATGGAGAAGAGAAGTTTGTGTGCTCAGTATCTGTGAGTGTTGAACAGTAAACCTAACAGGAGAATGGACAAACAGGATAACAGACTCTATGACTTGTGTTATTCATTATTGATTCTAATTCATAATTTTTTTTAATGTAAAAAGGCTCTGACACTTTTTTCACATTCAGTTCATCAACTCTATATTTGAAAAAGGGAAGAATCCCCTTTGTGTGTATAACATAAAAGAAAACTTCCAATAAAGCTTTGATGATATGTTTGAAGAAACACAACCCAATCAGCAGTAACCAAAGGTTAAGTGTTTGCAAAGGTGTTTTGAGTTTGCTAACCCTTCCTCACACAGAGGCAACAGTATGTCAACATTCACTTCACAAAAGTTTCATAGAAAATGTACTGAGCTTTTGTCTTGAATGTTGGGGATAGCATTGTCTGTACAAAAAAGGATCAAACTGGAAAATCATGTGAAACTACTGTCGGTAGCAAGATAACTGGAAAATAATCTGCAGTATTATGTTACTGGACAGACCAGCACACTGAGAATTGGTCAACAAGACCATAGCAGACCTGCAGCACCCCATTTAGTCTAAGTATGTATATTAGGCCTCAATGTGCAGGTACAGAATGCCCAGGATGAGGACTAAAAGAGGCATCACAACCTTTGTACCACGTAGCATTCAGCTGCTCAACAAGCTCTGATAACAAATATGAACTTGGCACTGTGCACTTTTTTGACCTTACTACCTGAAATGCCTTACATGTAATTATTCAATGCCTTAATTATGAATTAAAAAACAGTTTGTGTGTTATTTTTGTATTCAATTCCATTCAATTATGTGCTGTCCTGTATAGTTGTTGACATCTTTTGGCATGTTTTTCTGCTCGCGGTGTAAGAGACATTCTGCTCTTGAAAAATAAACACAGAGGTGTACAATGAAATACGGTCGTACCTGAAAGGATCTTGAGGACTTCATCTGGATGTTGGTCATGGCCAGAGTGCTCTGGATCAAGTTATGCAACACTATGGCATGAATGTCATTGGTGCTGCAGTCGACACAGGAAAACACACAATTGACGACCACCATAAAACTTTTGATTTAAATCTGTTTGAAAACTATGGATTGTTATTGGGTCCTCACCCGCTGAGAGTGTCTTTGCATGATATCTGCTTTCGGTTTTCTATCGCTGTGACCCTGAACCTGCAACACACAATCACAGCCATACATTAGAAAACATCCTGACTCTTTTTTTCCCAGCCTTCACTACTTGTCTTAAGCCCACACCATATGGGACAAATTAACAATACAGCAATAAAATGTTTCCCTGACTCCTGTGATACAAATACCAAATCTCCATATTTCAATAATATAAAAAAACCCCTGACGGACTAAACACATTTTCCTGCTAATTCAACTAGTCCCCATTGACACGTCTTTATTACTGTGTCACTACTGAATGTCTCATCATGATGATGCTTAGAACATAAACGATGGGAACGTTAGCAGAAGTTAATTTGAAGAAGACTTTAACAGCAGCAGAAAAGAAAGATCAGAAGACAGCAGGATAATGTCAGACAGCATCATGATATGTTATCGTTTGGTCGTGTATCTTATCATAGTGTACCATATCGTAGTGTATATTATCGTCAGTAAATCTGCGATTCCATCAATTAATATATTAATTATCAAAGAATTGCTGTATCCTGATATTATTATTATTATGGAGGGCCCATATTGTATTGTGAGTTACACCATGATCTCCCCCCCCCCCCCCCAGTCGACACAATAAACCTGCAGCTCATTATACCGTGAGAAGAGCTGATGCTTTGTGTCAGGCAGGACCGCTTCACGAGCACTCAGGGAAGAGCTGAACTTCTCTCTGAGCAGCCTGACGTACTCAGAGAACGCTGTCGCACAATCCTTAAAAGACAAAATAGAAATAAACAGTGAAATCAGAAACTGAAAAACATTGAAAAAAAAAAAAAAAAACATATTCAATAGGTAAACAAAAACAAAGAATTACCTCTGGATTGTCAGGATCAGCAGGTTTTTTTTCCTCTAACAGCTTCATCAGAGGTTTGTCCTCGTACACCTCAGCCAAACAGATCCTGCAACATTTTTATCATGATGAATGAAACAGTTACATTTTAATAAAGGTGTGTTTGTTTTTTTTATTTGATTATTTGTGCCTACCTGTAGTTTAGAAGTGTTTGAGGGTTCTTGAGGATGTATCGTGAGCGACGTCCGACTGCCACAGATGTTTTATCGGCTGACATCTCAAACTCTGTGTGAAGCAGATCTCTTACCACGCAGTGAGCAACAAACGGCCTTTTTAACTGCAACACATTCACAACGCACAGGGCAGAAATACAGTCACTGCAACGAGCTGTAAACATTTTTGACTCCCCCCTAAACGTCAGAGAGGCTGAACACAGAGACAAAAAAAACCAAACAATTTTTTAATTGATATCCAAATTTTCTTACTCCTAATGACTGAATGTTTTACATTTGTGGGAGACTTCTCATTATTTTACAAGTACAAAGCACAAAAGTAAGGAAAGAACGAGAAAGAAGATGGATGACATGAAACAGTGGTTTCTGTCTGGCCTCAAACTGAAGATGTTGTGATTGGGTTCATGACCCCTCTGACACGTCTTTATTTCAAATATATGGCCCGAGAACTGAACAAGTTGGAAGCAAGGAATTATTCTTTCTTTTTTTTTTTCTAAATAAATTGCTTATTTAGAGGCCTGAACAAGCCTCCAAATCTTCAAATTGGCACATGTTTCAGGCCTTGCAAAAAATGGTACATTTAATGGGCCTCATGCAGGACTATCTGAGAGGGAAAACCTCACACTGTCAGGGACATGTGTGAAAAAGCAACTCAGGGGCAGCCTGAAATTTTCAAGAGATTTCCAGAAATGCATGTGTTAAATCAGCTTGTGTTTGGCATCAGCTGTAGTAGATAACACTAGTTCTTGTCTGCTTACCTTGCTGTTGAACAGTTGTGAAGCCACGCTGCAGAGCATCATCAGAGAGTCTTCCTGTACCGACCAGAGGACTCTCTGTCTGGTCATCATTTTCAAAGCTCGGTGGTCAGCCTCGTCGTGGGCAGGGGTACGTTTCTTGGGCTCTAAAAGTGAATTTAAAAAAATCTTTCAGCTGTGCTTCTGCAGTTTATCATTTACAAGTATACATTTTCCACTCACACTGTACCTTTCTTTTTCTTGCGTGGCGCTTTGACGACTTCCTTTTTGCTCCTCTTCCTCTTTTGGCTCTTTCCTCCGACCACCTGCTTGTTTCTGGATGCAGGCTCTAACCCCACCTGGTTACAAACACAGAAAACAGATAACACTGATTTAAGCCTGAACTAAAACAAGACTAGCCTGGGAGGCAGACGCTTATGTTGTTGAAAACCACAACTTTTAAACCAATTTGAGGTGGGTTTAACACCATGATTGAGTGTGGAGCTTAATCAACTAGCTTCTATCTATAAAAACAATAACAGAGATCAAAGTTAACCCTTACCTCCACATTTTCCAGCATCAGTGGCCTCTTGGTGGTCACAAATCGAGGTGTAGTAGATCCTCCTGTTTAGCAAATTATTGATGGGTAGAAAAAAGACGAGTTAAAATCGCACAAATCCACTTATATATTAAACTATTATTTTATTTAAAGGAGAGCTTTTCATTTTTTTGAAAGCAACTTATTCGTTAAAACCCTTTGTCCTTACTTCTCTGCTAATATGGTAATGAGGTAACTTAATGTTAATGTTACGCCTGTGAGCCGTAATATGTATATTTTCTTATTGGCTGTGTTGCTTGCGTCTGCAGGTCTAGGGCTTCCCCTTGACGGGGCATAACAGTTACACTGTCAGCTCTGTCATTTGTGATTTTTTTTTAGCTTGATTCAGTCTTCATCTCAAACTCTTACATTTTGTGAAGCTTATGATGTTTTGTTTAAAAAATATTAGAAATAAATACATTAATTCTGCATTTTATCTTTTTAGGGGCATTTTCTATTCTTGAGTTGATTAGATTTTGTGCTGTATCATTATATGATTGTCCATCAATATATAAATTATTGCAGAATCTGTGCATCGTATCATGAGATTCCCTTCCATTCTCGCCCCAGAATTGAAGCAACTCTCATTGTACTTTTAGATGTCTGATTATTTTTTTGTAAACAGAGAACTCTAAATGAATGAGCAACAAAAAGAGTCCAAGGAAAGAATTTCTCAGGTTCCGAGCAGCAACTCACCAGCTTTTACTGCAATCCTGAGAGCATTTCTACTCAGCAAGCTCTTCAGTCGGATTTTGGTATTGGCCTCCAGACCACTTGGTGTCTAAAAGTGAAAGAAAAAAAAAAAACAGTTACATGTGACGGAAAGCCCAAGACCACAAACATACTGTGAGGTCAGACTTGACACCGTCTTTGTGTACGCACAGTCTTGATAGCGAGTAGGTGATTGGTCCACAACCAGTTTCGCTTCAGATGCCCAAAGAACTCCGAGTGCAGACCTCCTGCTCCTTTAGCATCACCTGGTATTAACCCTTCGTCACACATTTCACGGCTGCCCCTGCGTTTGTGTACAGGAAAATATGTTTTACATCGCAGTTTTCTTTGTGAATTCTACAGAAAAAAACATTCCCTGCTTACTTTAGCAAGTACGACAGTCCCACAAACACGTAGCGATCATGTACAAAGGAAGGAGCCGTTTCATCCTCTGCTGCATTTCTCTTATTACGGATGACCCCTACAATATAAAAAAAAAAGAAACTGCATGTAGAAATGATTATAAATAATAGAATATTCAATGTTTGTGTGAGTGCCACAGTTCTTTTACTGTTAAGTGTGTGTACCCAGTGGTGTGTTGAGGCAGACACACATAAGGTCAAACCAGTAGTTTTCCACATCTTCAGCTGTGTTGAACATGTAGCGACGCCTCTCAAACGGTTTGTCTGGTGACTCTGTGACCAGCCAGTAGTGAGGTTCAGCACTGGTGGTGTCAACAATGGTGGCATTGCGCTTCAAGTATAAAACCACCTGGACGAAACAGAGAATTGAAAGACTACTTGCATCACTTTGATTTTCTTTGATTCAATAAAAATAAAGTGTTCATGGTGTTAATACTGGTTATAGCTGATTAACAGAAGATGATAGCACATGAGCATTTAAGTAGAACATGTGGTGATGCCAAAGAAATGTTCTGCTGGTGGATTTACATACAAAAAAAGGTAAGATTAGAAATTAAGATTCATAGCTGTGTTTTTATTTGTTCTTGTAGCACAATTCTTTTACACAAGCCGACAGCCATTCGAAAAGAGAAGCTGAAACTGATGCTTAACTCTTTTGAATCACTCGGAAAACTTTGCTGTTTTTTCCTTGTGAGGTTTTTTGTTGTACTTAAGTAGATACAACAATCTTCCTTGCATGTTTGGATTTAAAAAGTTAAATAATCACTCTTCACTGATTAAAACAATAGAATTAAACATGTTTATTTAAATTCAAATAATTAATAAAAAAAAGTCTTTTTGCTTCTCTCTTTCCATGTGCGTTGTTTGAGGAGTGCTTTTCTTAGGTGGATTCCTGCGTACCTGGTCTTTGTCCTTGAACTTCTCTACCGGACCAAACTGCAGCAGACCCATGTAGACCAGCCTCTGCAGGCTCTCGAAGAATAAGAAGATGTATTTCCTGATACAAAAAGGTTATTTGAATTATTTCAGATTTTCAGTTATAGAGAGGGCAATAGAGAAGGAAAGTCACCGTTTGTAAAGCAGCTGTCTTTTGATTCTGGCAGGCAGCGCTCGAACCAGGTGGTGTTGCTTCACTGGATCGTTGAGATATTCCTCCAGTCCGTCCACCTGTTGGAACAGGAACACAAATGAGTTTCTATGCACTGTATAAATATCCTCTTGTTCTGTTCTGTTCTGTTAGCGTGTGCCATTAACTGCACCATAATTGCTTAAAAGCACAATTTACCAAGAAAGATGAAATGTACATCAATTAACCAATTTATTTATTCACCTCTACCAACTGTCATTCAAAATCGAAGTTATTTTGATGAGGGTAGATTAAATTGGAAACATTTCTTGGTGTCAATGTACTTTTGCAATTTAGACTGTGCAGGAGAGTGCCTGCTGTTTTTGGTGATTAAAAACAAGAAATAACTCAAGATGTAGTGCCTAGGACTTCTATTTCTGTTTCCATAGTATCGAGACAAGTATCATAATTACTTGTATTTTACTGGTATCATAAAGAAGTTTTTAAAATGTGGTACTGTGATGAGCCTAATGCGCTTACCTGATAATTGATCTGTATGACCTGAATGAAGACAGAGAGAGGCAGGCAGAGGAGCACGTCGCCCACCATTGCCCAACCAGTGCCAAACTCCTTGCGCACACGGACAGGAGGCATAAATCTCCTCCACGACTCTTCTTCAGCATACACTTTCAGAGACATCACAAAAATCAGAGTGTTAAGTTGGGAAACATTGTAGAAAAGCCTAACCTGAAAGAGCGATCAAGTCCCAATAATCAGTGATAAATAACACAAGTGCTCACACAGGGAGCTCTCTCACCTGTCATGTCAGACTGAGAGGAACCAGGTTCAGATTTTTCCTGCTCTTCCTCTTCATTCCCCGACAATGAAACATCCAACTTAGACAATGAACTATCTGCAGTTTGGGGGTCCACAGAGCCTGAGGCAGGGGTTTCAGATGACTGTGCTTCTGTGTTTTCCGATTTTTGATTGGTTGAGTCAGAGTCAGAGGCGTTATAGCTGAGCGGGTGCCCGTATATCAGGTACCAGAGGAAGTTGTGAATAACCCTCAGACGGTGCATCTTAGGCTGGAAGCCAAGGCTTTTGCCTAATCCCCGAACTAAACAAACAGACACAGAACAAAACTATGAATAACATAGATTAAGACTTCCAGATCTTGTGCCTCCTCCTATTTAGCTGCTCTTAAAACATAAAGTGAAACAGGACCTGTTGTGGGCTTGAATTCCTCGCTGCTTAATTTCTTCTTGTCTTTTTCTTGTTGTTTGGCTTTGTCTTCAGCTTGCTGCACACTGAGGGACAGAAGTTTGATAAAGAAACTGTCAAAGTTAAGCACAAAATCAGAGAATACAAATTGCCACTACACCATGTCTGACCACTATAATCAACAGATCAAGCAGTTTACTGGTGTTACTGGTCACCGCTGAGCAGATGATGGTCCAATCTAAAATACATACTGTAGCTTTCACACACGTATAGAAACCCCCCTCTGCTTTTATTTCAGCTCAAAAGGCCTCAGTTTTTAAAACGCTGAAGGTTCAGACACAAAGCAAATATTGACCTCTCACACAAACTCTCTTTCTTTCTGAATCATTCTAAACATTTGTTATGTGCTCACCGACTGGCTGTGTAAGAGCTGGAGATCCTGAAGCGGACCTGTTCAATCACTCGGTTCACTATGTCATCTTGGGGCTGAACGGACGGGTGAACATACATCTGAATCTGAAAGTAGAAAGCCATCAGACAGACAGGGATGTATCAGAGGTTCACAAGAGTTGGAAAACTTTTTAACCTCTTCTCTTTTCTGGTTTTCTTTGTTGTCATGTGTTGTGAGGGTGCATGTTCATTCAATAATACATGTGCTGCATTTTGGATAACTTGTTGTAGTGAATGAATGAATTAGTTGGTTAATAAAAATAATAGAATATACAATAATCAGGGATGTGCACTTTGAGTCTACAATGCAGGTTAAATGTTGTACCTAAGCTGTAATGCAGCCTCCCACCACTAGTCGGGGCTGTAGCTCCATCTAATGAACCTACCCTCCCCGCTCTACTGCCCAGAAGTAAACAAGCACAGTGGACAGATTGTGTCCATAGCAGCAGCTGTGTCAGGTTAAACTGCATACAACCACTTTCAGCATGTGGAGGTTAAGCTGCTAGGAAAACTGAAGGCTTGTGGTGCTAGAACTGCTAACGTTATGTTCGCCTGGCTCTGCTTCAGGAGGACCAGGATTCAGTCTGGGCAGTCGTCTCTTACAAATCATCCATTTAAGCTACTATTATTTACTACTGGCCACTGTGGCTAGGTTGAACACCCACTGGCATTGGTGCTGCCTCATGTGTGCACTACAACAAGTTTACAGCCCACCGCTACATGAAAGGGGATTCTGTAAATGATTCATGCTGTATGGGAATACACAGCAAGAAAGCCAAACCTTAAGAATACAGATTTGGAAGTTTAACTGAATATGAAGGTGTGACATTTACATTCTTGGTGATCCCGTCCTGTATGATAGTTGTCATGTAAATCTTCAGTAAGCCTTCCCTGGACAGACTGTGGATGAGACGCAGAATAGTCTTCTTGCAGCACTTTGTACTGAGCCCGTCCTGCTTCTCTTCATCATTAATCATCTTCTGTATCCTGGGGAAGGACAGCATTTTCTCGTTTTTGTCACTTCTCATTTGCTTTGCATTGAAATGAAACCCCAACATTTGAAGACACACTTACGGAAAGGTACCCTCGATGATTTTCAAGTTGCGGACAGCTTCAACGATGAGGTTCTTCCTCTTCAGCATGCGGTACGTCTCATGAGACCGATCCAAAGCTCTTTTGGACCATGTGACACAACTAGGAGCCTGAGGGAGGTGGATTGAAGGTCAGGTTTAACACCCTCATCTCAAACTGAAATAAATGGCAACAACCAATAAGACCGACCTGCAGCTCATAAGCGTCCTGTACAACCTCAATATTGTTTTCTGCTGGTTTATCGGTTGACTTCGACTCGTCACTCTCAGGAAGAGGACTTGCGGGATCTGAGTTGGATTCTTCCTCCTCCCCCTCAACTTGACCTGGTTCTGATGGAAAAGACAAAGTCAATTAAATAATAATAAAACAGATTGTAGGAAAACAAGCAGTTTACATCTGGGGTGAAAATCAACATTTTAATTTATTAACATTCATTTGTTAATAAAAGAGGTCTGGAAACACTTCAGTGTGTGTCTTAGAAAGATGACTACAGATTTCCAGGTAAGCAAGATGATATGGATTAAAATTGTGTCAAATTATCATCAATATGAGGAGTACTGATTCAGTCCTCAAACTCACAGTCTCAGTAAGTTTAGTGTTTCAATAGCAAAACACAAGTTCTTTCTTAAATCAGATTTCTACAATCGTTTAAGGGCTGACCACATCAATCAATAATTCATTTCAATGTATGGAAGTACATTATGTGAATAGTGATGTAGAAAAAAATATTTATTGTGATATTATGTATAAGCCATGTTACCCGTAAACCCTTGGACAGAATATTTTTGGTTACAGATGTTTTGCTCCAGCCCCTAAAGGCCACATCTGCAACTGCAGTTTAAAGCTTTTTTTTTTTTTTAAAGTGTGTTCATATTGTGCAAAGAAAGACAAAAACTATCAAAACAAAAGAAAAACTATACTTTTCCTACAAATCTGAAGTGTATATTCTTTTCTATTTCACCTACCGGCTCTGGTATTGGAAACTGAGTCTGGAGCAGTGACTTTACTGGAGTCTGTGTTTTCACCTGAGTGATGGTGTAAAGGTAATGAGAGAGAATGAACAACAATAAAAGCCTTAAAATGAAAAATGATGAATGCCTTTTAAAAGCAATACTTTGATTATCACAGGTCCCACTGAGGAGTTTCACTTTTATTTGAAGTTAAATGTGCAAAGGTTTACGATGGAAACTCACTTTCAGCTGTTGCAGGCTGTGAAACAGGGATCACAGGTTGTTTCTGATTCGTTTTCGCACTACTTTTCCCCCCTGCTGTCTTTCCTTTTCCTCTTCCTTTACCCGAGTCTTCATTGACACACATCGGCCCAGTCTCTTCCTCATCTTCATTTCCACCTTTACCTGTTTTAGGAGTCTTCTTTTTTGCCGAGGTTTGATCATTTCCTTTTGCTCTGGACTTTGGAGTTGATGGTGTTTTAGGGGTGGCGGGAGCACCATCAGATGTGTGAGTCCCGGAAGAAGAGAGCAGCTTGCAGCGCTCCTGCTCTTTAGCAAAGAGTTGGAGTTGATCACTCACCCCCACACACCTGTCAGAAGAAATGTTCAGAATAGTATTCGGCAGAAGTATTTTATACGATGAGGTTTGAAGGTCGTCTAGTTTATCGATACTCACTTATGGCTGATATATTTTGTCGTCCTCTGCCGGCCCTCATCCACCATGAATCCCTGCAGGGTAAAAGACATCACAAGCACAAAAATAAGAGATCTGAGAAATGAAAACACCATTACAAAAGGTTGAAATAACAATAAAAACACATTTTTCTCTTAGTCAATCCAGCAAGATTTGTTTTTTTTTTTACAACAAGTAAGACCTACAATGAAAGGTTTTAAAAGCTCATAAGTTATTATAAAGAGCCACGGCCCACCTTAGTCACAGCAGCCCTCTCCAGGCTTCGGCAGATCATTCGGGATTCAAGCTTACCAACATTCATCTTCAACCCAATAGCAGTCTTTGCGATCCCCTTTGTACCAGAGGACAACACTAGAGGACATAAAAAAAAACACACACACACATGGGAGAATGAAAGTTAAGCAGTTTTAGTGAGGATAAAGTTATTTGTCAAAATCATGCACAGAGCCAAAAGACTGTGTTCTTCCTTAAGTTACTTCTCATTTTCTTGTGTTTTGGCTCTGTTCCTTAGAAAGATGATCTTGAAATTGTGTAAAAACACATCAGGAGAGCTATGAACAAATCTTCATATGTTCATGTAACAACACAAAGCCAGGCCAAATCAGTTTGTCTTATGTATGTAGAGAAAGTGTTCAAACTCACCCATCTGATAGGCCTGTGACAGGATATCAGTCTCCATGATTCGCCCCTCTGCAGGCAGACCTCGTCTCCTCGATCCAGAGTCATTGTCTTCCTCGTCGTCTTCATCATCGTCATCATCGGCAACACCCTTCTTTGAATACGGTTTTAACAGTTTCAAGCAGCGAACGTGCACTTTCTTCCCTGGAAATAAAAAGAGTAAAGTTTGAAGCACAGGCCAAGTATGCTGAATATAATCTTCATGAAACTTTGTTTTCAAACTGTACTTTAACAGTAGCGCTTACATTAGCGTCTTTTAATTGTTCCCAAAAAAAAGAGAAAAAAGGAATGGCAATTCCATCTCCAGTCCATAGCTTATTATTCTGAAACTTTGAAAAGCATGGTGGAGTGTTGACAATGAGAAACAGTTCTAACAGCTCTAAAGACAACAAGACACTCGTCTTTGAAATTGTTCAGGCAAACTTCTAATTTTACATCAAGTAATTAACTTTATTTTTTTAATTTAAAATATTGAATCTATAAAATTACCATTGTATTCAAAAAGCCATGTCATCCTTTGTGTGTGTGTGTGTGTGTGTGTGTGTGTGTGTGTGTGTGTGTGTGTGTGTGTGTGTGTGTGTGTGTGTGTGTGTGTGTGTGTGAGACACATTACCTTTTCTATTGGTGCAGGGCCCTGCGCTGGGGTCTAAGTCCTCCAGAGGATACGAGCAAAACTCAACCAACTTGGCAGCTCGCATGTAATGAAATATACGCTTGTAGGAATTCTCATTTAAGTTCTGCAAAAAATTTAATATATATATATAATCATGTATTAGTGTATCACAAACAGTGAGTGGAAAACACACGCACCAACAGAAACTGTCAGAACAATACTCACGAGTTGGTCTCTGAGTGCAATCAAAGTGGTAAACTGACCAGGTGTGTGCTCGAGGAGGTCGCACACGTGCTCCATCAGCAAGTCATACTTACTCCTCCTGAAAACACACATGGGGTAAAACAGAATTTCTCTGACTGACATATTATTTTCAAATGAGAAAGGAAATGATGGTTTCAGTTTGCCCATGCTCTGGTGAAGACTTAAAGTTGTTTACTTTTTCTTGAAATGTACAGCACTGATTGTAAGAGTCCTTGATGAGAAGCCTCCCTTTTTATCCATTTACATGAAGTATGAATGCTTTGTGTCACTTTAATGCAGTCATTATCAGTACGCTATCTTTACTGGTGCAGGTTAGTGTTGGGAAACCTTTCAATAAACGTTGTTACAGGTACAGAAAGGATTATATTCTGAAACCTTTTTTCACAACTAAAAAAAACAACCTCTTTAAAAAAACTCCAAAGATGTTAATAGTAGAAGGTTGAAGAAAATACAATGCAACATTTCTTGAAGAAAACTTCTCAGAGATCCAGTTTTCAAGGAGTATTATAAGTCCATCTCTATCTCTTTCCCTTGTTATCCTAAAGTGTTTCTTTCATGAAATGTAGTTTTTTTAAATGTGTGGATTAAAGAAAAAGTAGAGAAAATCCAATGAAGAAGCAGCCCCTCCCCTGCAATGCGTCTTGATAGCTCATCATTGAATTAATGTTCAGAAACCTGACCTATTGGTATAAGTAATATGACAACCTCACTTTAACACGACAGCGTTTTAGTGCTTGATAGATAAGCTTTGACGTAATATCAGAGTACATTATAGGCTTTAACATATTGATAATTAAAGGATTAACAGAACTAAACAACCTGTCACTGAGGTAGGGAGAGAGAGCAAGACAGGTAAGAGTTTTTATTCTACAATAAGAGTTTCCAAGAGGATTTAACTATCTGGGGAGTGTATGGAAAAAGACATCCATTCATGATAAACACTGTATTAATCTCCTTATTGTGGTACAATGTCATAAGTATCGTGTTTGGCATGTCATGTAGGATTTGTGACTTTGGTTTGAAACTCTGAAATTCATTATTTAATTCAAATGTTAAAGCAGTGAACAGATTTCTCTCATTAGTCTTGTGTTTTCTATTAAACAACTCAGTTTTTTTAAATGACCATGTGAAAAGTAACTTTAAATCATGCAACAACATGCAGGAAGTAGCATTGTTTTTTTTGTTAAAACCTGTGCCTCACTATGTTTAAACAAAACTATAAGTGCATATGATAGAATAATAATCAGAGTCATAACAACCATAGAGGAGT
Organism: Labrus mixtus; assembly: GCF_963584025.1. Taxonomy (NCBI): domain Eukaryota; kingdom Metazoa; phylum Chordata; class Actinopteri; order Labriformes; family Labridae; genus Labrus; species Labrus mixtus. The sequence goes on from NC_083613.1 coordinate 19,462,398, forward strand.
AAGTTATTCTCTATTCTGTGCACAGCAGTGTAAGAATGACTTGAACATAGGACATAGAATCATTATCATCAAACCTGTTCACATGGAAGCGTTTGAGCTGCAGGAGAATTGAGTGTTGCTGTTGTCCAGATTTCATTCGGGTGACATAGGACTGCATGCTGATCAGTCCATGTCTGACAAGAGACTTTCTCATGTAGTGCAACTTGCGAGCATCGATCCTGTTGAAAAACAAAACAAGTTGTTACCCAGTAAACACAGAGCAGAAGTCACACTGTGCTAAGTGAGCGTGTATAAGTGTCCTACTTGAAAGAGCGTCCGTGTAGATCCTTTTGCAGCTCCCCTTGCCATCGGGCTCGGCCGACTCGTTCCAGCACACAGTACGAGTCATCGGTGAGTTTCAAATCAGGATCGCTCTCTATACCAATCAGGGTCCTGAATCGCAGCATCTGAGATGCCATGACGACAAGCTTTCGGCCATATCTGGAGAATTGAGGGAGAAGGGCAAAATGTGAAACATAAACATCAAGACGAAAGGAGTTTAATAATTTAAACTTGTTTACATGCACTGCATCAGAAAATACATTTTATTTAAATAAGGAATATAAACTTATTTTGTCTGGTGTACTGATCAAAACATCAATATATATATATTTTGTTGCAAAAAGGACATTTTAGTGTTTAATTACCGTAAAAGCAAGCTCTAAAATAAAGAATAATTATTCATGATTTGGATCCTTTCAGTCATAATGGTCAGCAGTCCATGTGTCATTTAATGGTAAACTATTATTTTAGTACTGTAATTATTTCCAATGGTACAATCATGATAAAACAAACAACCCCCCGTGTTGTGACTATATCTTATTTATATGATTCATACTGTTCATGTAATGCTGCCTTAAATTGTTTTTACATGTATGAATTTTACCTGAAGTACACTGAGTCAATGATACACTTTTTTTGTTTTTTTGTATTACATTTGCAATATAAACAAAATTCACTGGATTGAACTTAAATGTTTTTGTCAGCCATATTGTGGGGGTGCTGCTCTTCTTAGTGTCTGGCAGCTCTTGACTGTCTTATGTGCGGGACATTGAAGGTTTGAGTCATTTATCTTCTGTCCTGATTGTGAATCTGTCACAGTCCTGTTAGTTCATGTTTTGCCTTGAGTCTGTTTATTGATCCATCTGTTTGGTGTGAGGGGAAACTTGAGTACATGTGGACTACAATCTCCAACTCACTAGACATCTCTGATTACTTCTAAATCATTTCATCAGCCTTCAAACTGAGGACTGATGATGGATTTTTATGACAGTTTTGCATTCTGTTGTCACTAGTATTACTATTTTTGGAAGTATGTATTTCAAAATGTATTAGTCTGTAAGCCTATTTTGATGGTTTTACCTGGTTGCAAAACAGATTTCCCCCTGTGCACAATAAAGTCAATGTAATTAAGATGAATGAGAACCTTACATTTACAGGAGACAAGCCTTTCATGTGATTTTTATTTTTACAAAGTTTACGTGAGCTCACTTTAGGAACACTCGTGTACAGTGTGGTTTGTAAACATTCACTGTTAGTTAAATTTTCATTCTATTGAACAAACTCTTCAAACCTTTCCAAAGCCTCCTGCAAGGTAAATAACGGGGTGAGGGACTTGGAGCGGACGACCTTTGTGACATCTCTCCTCTGTTGAAAGAATTCACATGAGCCCTGTATCCCGTCCTTGTTGTCTTGGAGGATGTGGACCGGGTAGATGATTTTCCGTGTCTCAAAGCCCCTTGGCGTTGTCTCAATGCCTGTTTCTGGGTCAATGTCTTTAAATCTGAGAACACACATGAATAAAAACACAAACTCTAAGACAAGGGCGTACAAACAGTAAACCAAGAGGCACATTTGATGTCTTTTTTCAACTCTCTCACAAAGAATGCTCTCTACATATAAAGCTCACATCAGGCACCCTTAAATTTCCAGCAAAAATCTGCATCTGCAGCAGTGGAGGAGGACTTGTTCAGACTCTTGACATAAAGTAGAGTTCAGTTCCCATGCTGGATAAATAATAAACAAGCTACAGTGAAAATATAGCATAGGGAGAAGTTCAAGAGTATTAAACATCAGGAGTTCAACTGACTATGTGAGTATATCTATATTTGTTTTTCGGATTACATTTAGCTTTTTATGAGAAGCAAAGTGATGACCTCACCTGTCAAACAGTTCAACATCGTGTCTCTCACGTGGGAGCAGGTGAAAGGTGAGGTCGGTGTTGCTGATCAGTGACTTCCACAGCAGCTCTTTGGTACAGTCGTCGAGCTTCAAGGGAAACTTGGGCTGTCTACCCTTGAGTCTTATCCACAGAGAGGGGATAGTTATCCCGTCTAACCCCTCCAAAGCCACTTCATCTGCAACTATACTTAAAGCATCCATTGCGTGCCTCCCCCCTGGTCTAACGCTGTCAGCGAGCTAACATGCTAATTTGGCTAAACAACAGATACCGAAGGGGGTTTGTACGGTGGCCGGCCGCTCCGTTCGCCGAGACTAGAGCGCGTAATCGCGTTGTTTTAGGTCGGATAATTTTTTGGAAGGACTTAAGAAATTAATAAACTTGTATGGAAAATGCGTTCTCAGATTAGGTTTTCAACTATTTCGTCCCTGTACGTGCTTGCGTCATATTTCAACTTCGACCTCTCGTCTTTTTGTTAAAGCAAGCGTCCACAAGATGGCGCTAAAGTACAGTTGTTGTTGTTGTTATTGTTGTTGTTGTTGTTATTTTACAGAGGTTTTGGAATTTGCCTCATTTTCCCATAGGATCATTAAGTGCATCGATTTAGGATATTTCTACTTGTAAAAAATAAATAGAACTATTAAAAAACTTGATGTTCTAAGGACTTTTGGAATTTTAAAACTAGGAGGAAAACATTATTGATAGGCTACATGGCAACAAAATGAAACTTCAATTAATGCCTAATTTATGTCAAAAACATAAAGACTATAGATGAGCCAGCATCAACCCTTACACAACTTTACTGTTTATATATCAGCCATTGATTAGGCTGTTCAACTCCTATTTAACCTAATAATAATAATAATAATAATAATAACTTAGATTTATATAGCGCCTTTCATGAAACCCAAGGACGCTTACCTACGCGCGTTATGCTCTTTGGCTGAGTTCGGGCGTACATGACATGTTTTTTTCCCACTCACACAAATCATGCTTCAGAATAAGCTTTCTAGATAGTAATGGCACTGGACAGGCAGGCACCTAGACTGAGCTTGGGAGTTACACAAACCTACCTGCAAGACTTTACTGACCTGGTGGATGAAATATACCTCTAGTCCAGTTGATATCTTGCCAGCTTCGCTATTCAAAAATGTGCTTAATAAATAGGTCCTTGACTAGTATGTTGCGGTTATACATATCTTATTGCAATCTGGTGGTGTCTCACCCTTTTCTTTTCTTTTCTTTTTAAATCTGCTGTTGTGCACACTCTTAAGAAAACTAACCTGTCCCTAAAAACTACCAACCTATTTCTAAACTGCTTTTCTCTGAAAGTTGTTGCTAAACAGCTCACTACTGTTTTAACTGCACACTCTGTACATGAATGTTCCAGGCAAAGGTTCTTTGGGACCTGCTTTATTACACACTGGCTCTCTAGTTGGATTCAGGACCAAATAACTAACCTTGTCTTTTCTCCCTGTTGGGAACAACTCTCCTCTCACCTTTGCACACTTGAACTCCACTGTTAAAGTTATTGGCTGTTGGAGTATGCCTTTCCCAAAGACCAGCAGCAACATCAACCTAGGAAATTGTCTAAACTGCAGACACCACAGCTTCAACTTGGCCTGGGAGCCCTGACTTATTTTTCCATCCTAGCTCCGCTGCAACATTTTCCTCAAATTGTTTTATCTGTTCCCTGTCACTCAGGTCCACATTATACCACCTACCCAAGCTCTCCACTGACTTTTCCCATATGGATGGACTTTGTTCTTCATCTAATAAAGTCTTCCTCTCGATTATCTTCCCTCTGGACACTGTGATGCTTCTAGGTGTATTTATTTTAATTTTAAAGGGACAGTGCATATTAATCAACATTTCTGTAAATATGCCAGTTAGCCAAAAGGCTAGTTTCCATATGTAGTTTAGAATAGGCTCCCTAAGATTTACCAGGCTTAATCCTTATCCTAGCCCAGTTAATATTCTGATTCAATCTCTCAAGTAACCTTTTTTTTTTTTTTTTTCACATGCCACTGTTGTGGGTACCAGTGTCATGTAATCCATGTATGCTCTAATTGGTGGAAGGTACATCCCATCCTGCCGTGTCTCCCCACCTACCACCCACTTAGCTCTAATGATTACTGCCATCACCATTGAGAGTGCTAGTGGGAAATGATGCACCCTGTCATAATGCCTATTTCCAGGTGCTGCCAACCTGTTATGAAACCTGCAGTATGTATACACATTCTAGTAATGCAGACATATGCTTTCATTATGTTTATAATCACCCCAGGCACACTAAAGAACTCAGAGGAATTCCAAATAAGGGTGAGCAGCACTAAACCAAACAGATTTGCCAAATCTAAAATACCACATTTTAATCGCTCGCCAAAATGCCAGAACATTGGTAAACCCTAAACTCCAGCCTCTCATTGTCATAAGATCTATCACTACAAGGATGACAGTGAATCTTTAGATTTATTTAATCAAATATTTGCTTTAAACCACCTCCAAAAATTCTTGACTCACGCCAACACTCCCTCTGTGACAGAGACCCATTAGCAACCCTTATCTACAATTATTAAATAAAGTCCAATGAAGGACACCATTCAAAGCCCTGGAAAGGTTCCAGTATGTAAAGAAATCAGCTGCCAAGGTTTACCCCCCTTCCCCTCTGCTCAAAAGTTCCTACCAGACCCTCTCCAGCCCTTCACACGACGAGATCTGTGGTTGATTTAGAAACAGAAAAAATGTTTTTTCATGTGATGTGCCTCTCTCTGTGTTGAGTGTCCTTGGGTCCTTTGAAAAGCACTGTAACGTTTGACTATTGTTATAACCCTGAGAATGATGACAGAACAATATATATGATGTGAAGCAAGAAGTGTGAGGCAGTTTTTTTTTTTTTTATTCAACATCTTTATTATGAAGTACCTTTTTAAAAGAAATGTACAAGTGGAACCAGCACAGTGACATCTTGGCGTTTACCTTTGAAAAACAGAAACACCGTGGACATGTGGTGCAGGTCTGAAGACACATATGAAATGATAATGTACATATTTACAGCAGAGGTTCTAACAGGAGTGAGCGAGAATGACTGCAGCTAAAAAAAAAAGAAACGAAAGAAAAACAACGGGACTGAGTGAAAGTAAAAAGTTCCATTAAAAAGTATGGATTGGTTCAATAAAGATATTTATAAAGATAACATGATAAAGGCACTGTGTTTCACACTAACTGACAACACAACAGACGTAGTTGTTTGTTTTTTTCCCCCCATCAAATCATTATCACAAGAAACAACTCTCAACAAATGTTGTCATTCAACTGTCCCTGGGCTTTCTTTCTCACAAACATAAAATAAATCAGAGGGCCTTAGCAGTTCGCACATAAACATTAAAACAAAATAGATAATTCAACTCATCAGGAAAACATTCCTTATAAAGAACATGCTTGGTGTTTATTAAAATTACATTTTTTTTTATAAACAAACATATCTAATATTTTGTTTTTATATTGAAGGCATAAGGGGTTGAAGCAATGACATGTGTTTTTAGGATCCTATGCTTCCCTTGGCGGGCAGCAGCCCTGGACTCATTGTGTTTGACATTCCTGCACAAAGTTTGGTAGGATCTCTATGTTTGATGAACACATTCATTGAACTACCAGCATGGATAACACAAAACAATCAGCATGAGATCACAACTGAGAACAGACATGATGATGTGACCAGCGAAGGGATTTCTGTTGAGGTTTAAAAGTTTTTAAAAAAGTCAAAGTACATTCAGCTTACATAGCTGGTGTGTGATCAGTGCATCAGCTGCACGGTGCTTTGTGGTGTCCTGGCCTCGACGGCCTTTCTGTAGTAAAGTTTGAAGGAGTAGATTGACATAATTAAAAAATATGCTTATGAGTTGTCTCGCTGAAGCAACACTGATAAAATTACTTATTTCTTTGAATTTTTTTATGAAGCTTCAGCCCGCTAGCGTTTAGATTAAATTAGCATAGACACTGAACACTTGGAAACGGCTAGTCTGGCTGTGCCAATAGGCTACAGACCCACAACACATTCAAGAATCTATAATTTACTTGTCTTACCACTTATTTGATGTAAGGAATCTCAACTTTTCTTTTCAATGATGGCAAATAAAAAAATCCTTTGGTTGTGGACTCTTCAGGAAATTTGAAGTGGTGGCTTTGTGACAGGGATGAGCTTTTTTTTCCTTTTTTACAGTATTTTGAAGTATAATCAAACTAAAATTGTAATCTCTAAAATAATTTGCAATTTGATCAATAAAATTATCACATAATCTATTCCGTTGGGGTTAAGAAAACTGTGGTGAAATAATTTATGGATGAGTTAATACGTTCAGAAAATATTAAATGATAAAAATAAAGAGTATTTGCAGCTTTATTTTACTTCATGGCAGAATCCAGGCTTGCTGTGGTTGGTTGGTTGGTTGGTTTGATACTAGCTAAGCTAAGAGACTACTGGCTGTCGCTCAGCATTTGCGATACAAACTTGAATTGTTGTGAATCTTTTCACCGTTTCACAGCGAGAAAAAAACACTGAGCAAGTTTCCCAAAATGTCATGTATACTTTCAGAACAAGATGTAGATTTTAATTCAAGTTCGAAGACCAAATAATTGAGGAATCTGCAAGAAGATGAAGATTTCATTCTGCTCATGATGGGAAAATTGATTTCAAACTCGCAGACTTGGACTGCACAGACAAAAGCATGACGCCAGCTCAAGGGACGCGCGTTATGCTCTTTGGCTGAGTTCGGGCGTACATGACATGTTTTTTTCCCCCCTCACACACATCATGCTTCAGAATAAGCTTTCTAGATAGTAATGGCACTGGACAGGCAGGCACCTAGACTGAGCTTGGGAGTTACACAAACAAATGAGGTGTGAGCTGTTAGAAACAATAGATAGTGTGGTCAAAGGTGTCACACATTTTAGTGTGTTTTTATTTTTCATGAGTATTTTTGAAGGTTTACTGTAAAATCCGGTGTATAAGACGCATTTTTAAGAACAATTTTTTTCATTTAAAAAGTTGGCTACGTCCTATATACCGGTGCGAACCAATATACCAGTATAAAAGGCTGACACACGTGCCATCATTACAGTGAGTGCCGCCGCCACCATCAACATTGCACGCCACCTGACGCTATTGAAAATTTCCCTCTATACATTGTGTACTGCAAGCTGTGCTGGGATACATGGCGTCCAAGACCAGGCTGGCAGCCCCACTTTTTAACCTTTTTCCTCCCTCATGAAGTCATGCACTTAAAAGAAAACAGTGGTTTACTGTTAAGTATAAAAAACTTTGTGGAGTGCTGGTTTGATAGAAAAGACTCCCCAGTAACGTCAACGAGTGACCAGCTGAGCTGTGCAGCATGATTGGTGGGCTTTGGGTCCAACTGTCACCGTAGCTCAACTATCGCACTGTAGCTCGTAGAAGTGGAAACTCCACAAAGCAAAAACAACTGCCGACTTCAGCTGCACAGGAACGGCACGTTGATGACTTTGCTGAGCACGATACAAATCGCCACGCAGGAGACAGTTTCAACCATTTTCCTCTCTGGGAGACCCTCAAAAACAGACTTCTTCTTACATACCATACTGGTGCGACTTGTATTCCGGATTTTACGGTAATTAAAATCCATCACTTAGGAGAACAAAACTGCACACTCAAAGTTAACAGTACAGAACTGAGGTGAAGATATGTTATAAAGAGGAGAAAACAAAACATTGCTGCCCTGAAATGACTAATGAACTAGCTTCAAAACATACACAATAATACAACATTAAAGTCGAGATACAACGAAATTAGGCTTCATTAATAAGTAATAGTACCTGCCTTGTACATAGACAATTCAAATAAAATGAAACAAGTAGCTAGGGTACTTGCCTTATCAAAAATATGTAGCTTTGGTAAACAAGTTGTGTGGAGAACTGTTGTGAGAACATGTCGGTGTCAGAGATCACTACATGACATCTAGGAATCACGGTGAGAAAAGTTTCTCCTTTGAGGCTATGACGTCGACAAGAGGAGAAGCAGGCTAAAGTTCCACTCCCCCCAAAATCCTCTGTCCTCTTCTCTCCTCCCCCCGCTGATGAGGAACAGAGACAGCAAAAGGCAGCGAGACTCCCGAATGGAACAACAACAAAAAAAAAAAATGCTTTATTTACTGTCCCGAGCACCGATTGAAGAGTTTCCATGGTAATGTAGCAGCATCAAAATGGTCTGCGGAGGACAGACTCCTCCAGAGCAGAGATGGAAGACTACTTACTCCTTTTCTCCTCCCCCAGCAGCCCCCTCACTCTTTTCCATCCATCGTAGAGGAAGACTGGACAGACATCAGATTTTAACAGCGCTCCTCATATATCCACAGTGGAGACAAGATGGTGAAATAATTAAAGTTCCTCTCCTTTGCTTCTGTTTCATCTGGCCGATCTTCTTCGCAGTATGTGTGTTTGATCCAGGCATGATGCAGATTTCCAGATATGCCGTGAAAATGAACCACTTCCTTATTACTTGAGCTTTTACCACGCAGCTCAATTCCCTTCTGTCACACATTGCTCCTTCCATCTTTCTACTTTCTGTCGTACGTTTTCCCACAGCTGAATCTCGGTCCAATCCCAAAGTTCTCTTCCCATCTCCTTTTCTTTTTCAAATGATCCATGTCATCTTCCTGTTCCCAAACATTTCAGTCAACCTTCTCCACCTTCCCGATGATCTTCTCCTCGAAGATGGGCAAGATGGCGTCATCGTCGCGGACCTCCTCAAACACCACACCACAGTCAAACTCGTCGCTCACTTTCTTGAAGTAGAACCTGCAAACAAATTCAGACAAGCATGATAATGTTAGAGGGAAGTGCTACAAAAAACTCACCATATTTCATAATAAATGAGTCAGATGTTCTTACCTGTAATGGCCCTTTTTGGTAAGCAGCTCTTTAAACTGGCCCAGAGTCACTACACGGCCTTTGACTGATGTTCGGTATGGGATAGGCTCTCCACAGAAGTAGTAAGCAACGGTCATGTTGTCACACACTTGGCGCTTACCAGACTTGTGCCTTAAGAGAAAGAAAATCCATGTCAATTTAGAAAATAAGCCAACAAAGACACATTTGATTAGTGGTAAGAAAATTGTACCTCTGCTTGGCCTGCTGTATCGCATTCCTCCTTCTCTCCTCCTCAAGCCTCCTCCTAGCCTCCTCTAGCTGGGTGAGCGGGTTGGGAGCCGGGTTGGGTGGCATAGCTGGATCCTGGATGAATGGGTGAGAGGGCTGGACCTGCGTGGACACAGAGCCAGGGAGGGCCGGGGACACGGAGGAGGGGTTGTTACGCAGCTGTGCAGAGACCCAGGGGTGCACAGCTCCAGGTCGCTCCACTGATGTTGGACGCGGTGATTCGCTGCTGGCCCCTGTCCTCCTGGAGCTGCTGGTGCTGCCGCTGGGAAGACGACAGGGAGAGGGAAGATGAGCATCAAGGCTTAACATTAAAAAACAAAAAAAGGAATCTAGAACAGTATTTAATCCAGCTTCTAGAAGTGAAGTCCCCCAAACATGATTTTTAGCCTGCTTTGTGGAGAAGTGTGTGCATGTTTGTTTTTTATATACTGTATGTGGACATGACAACAAAAGTGACTGATAGAGCCTACTGATACAACCTATCAATTGGAAAGCATAAGGGGAACACAAATTTGTGGTAAAGCAGTATTAGTCAATATTTTCTATTAACAGTGGATGAATTGAATGTGTTTAATATGAACAGGCTCAATTTCCTAAAAACTTTCTGAGTGAGCTTTTTCTGTGAACAGCAACATGAGCTTCCACATTCTTGGATATGTTGTACATTACAGTGTTTTATTGTGTTTTCTGTTGTGTTCCTTTAACATCATCATCACCATGAGACCCCATACAACACGTCAGCATTCACAGATCTAGTGAGTCCACTTCTATTGTCCTGCATTTTGAGTGCTGCCTCTTGTCTAATACTTTTTCTTGAATAACTATCCTGGCACATCCGTTTGGGCTTGTAAATCAATACAATCGCAATCAAATAAAAATATTTAAAAAGTTGATTCATTACTCAAACTATCAATATAAAGCCAAAAACACAATTTAACCAGTCGTAAGACATTAATATAATACTACTCACCCATGTGAGCTCTTCCTTTGTCTATCTCCTTCCATCATCCACTGCAGGATCTTCTGATTTCTCTCCAGATCATCCAGTGGTACCTGGCCCTCCATGCCTCGCCCACTGTCATCCACTTTCCCAGGTGTCTCTGACGACTTCTTACAACCTCGCCGAGATAGTGTGCTGCCTTTACTACTGCAGAACAAACAGATGACACAAACCAGGTGAGATAATCGGAACAAAAAACAGCATATATAGATTGCTTAAGACCAAGTATATGTGATAGAATTCAACCACAGTAGCCTACCTGTAACCCATGCCCTCCAGCGTGCTGGCTCCCGCTCCATCGGCGTAGTTACGACTTCTCCCTGCATACTGGCTGGCTGGGTCTCCATTCCATAAGATATTGGCCTGGGACCTAGAGCCGGCCTCCTCCTGCCCTTCTCTTCCTCTGTGGTGGTACAACGGTTTGTGGTGATGCATACCTGAGACACACATCACAGCGAGGCTAATTAGTAGGGGAAGTTAATCTCTCCTTTACAAGACGATTCAATACGATTGGATCTTCTAGAGCGACGATCCAGATTCAGATCGGTTTATCCTTACACCACTGCTAATTAGTGCGATAATAGACCCTCTCAATGAGATGTCTATGGCTTTTGCAATTTCTCCAAAGCTAACTTGAGGGATGGCGGTAGAACGGAGAGTTCTACCAAACATAGAAGGCAGAGGAAACAAAGCAGTTAACATGGTCAGCCTCATAGCAAAGCAAGACCATCCCAGTGATGGTGGGAAAGCGACAAAACACTTTGAATCAAGAGACAGTTCAACATCACATACGAGAGTACTCTGCCTTCCCTCTACAAGAACATACGAGAAGCCGAGTGAATGGATGTTAAAGCTAAAAGCTTCACCACAGACACCTGGAGCTCTGATGTTACTGCACAGTGGGGTGCTACAGGCTTCAAACTTACACAGAGCACACACCGATGATTCAATTTCAACCGCAATCAAAGAAATGCTTTATCAGTTCGTGAAATTTCAAGAGATGATGTTAGCCACAAAAAATACATTGACAACAAGGGAGTGCACAGCTTCTGCTGCTCTGCACATACAATGCAGCTCATAGTCAACAAGGGCTCACCGTGACAGCAGAGTATAGATTCTGTTCACATGCCAGACTATTGGTGCACCTTTGATAGAAATACAAGTTTGATGTTGAAAGACATTTACCACATAAGGTTAAAGCACAAGGAGAAACCACCAGAGACAGACAACAGGCAGTCTCACATCAAGATATTTGACAACCCTGTTAGCATGCTGTTGTGATGATACCAGAGCGGAGAAGATTAACCTTATGCCCAGATAAGATAAAAATGGAAATATGCTCCCATTAAGTTTTTATGGAAGGAGAAGGCTTCCTCAAGCACATGGAGGAAAGATTTATGAGTAGCAGAATTTTGCAGAACAGTAAAGTGTCTGTACTCGTTCATAAGGTTATGCAAGTATCAGAGAATTTGGATTACTAGAAATGTCCATCTCTTCCTGTTTCTGGACATAAAAAAACCCTTATCATCACTTGCAAAACCAGTGTAGACTGTCTGTATTAAAGATCGGATTTAGAAAGCAAATCTGATTTGCCAGTGACCTGAGGAAAACTTAAGTGAGGGCAGTGAGGTCGGAAATTAATGGTGGGATGAGCTACTGTTCAGTGTTTGTCTCTCTATGGGATTTGTTTCTAATCGGAAAAATGCAGTCACTTCAATTTGACAGCTGCAAAACAAGGGGATGTGGTACAATATGAGCATATAACAGCATCTTATCTAATGAGAACAGGAATACGTACAACAGAACTGTAATTAAGAGTTAAAGTAACAGAAAAGAATCAGTCCATGTGCCCCTTCAGCCCCACAGCCTCTTACCTTTGACCCCGGGAACAGGCAGAGTGTGCACTCCCCCTCTGTGAGGGGGGAAGTGAGGAGGGCCAATCCCCCCATCAGGCGAACGTGATGATTTGGGAGGAGAATGTCGACCTCCTCCTAAGGTGCTGTTGGTTGCCCCTGGCGACTGGCAGCCTGGCGTTTTCATCACGCGCTGCACGTGCTCATCCAGGATAGATTCTGGGTCGTCGTCAAGGGAATCCTCCATGGCAACAAGGCCGCCATATGTGGCAACCGTTGCTGTGTTAGCAGTGGTCTCTGAGTAACGGGCGCCGTAGAGAGGTTGAAATGATGAGGGGAGGGGGAGTGGTATGCTATGAGAAGACATGGAGGTTGTCACGGAGATGTCAGCATCATCACCCTCTTCTTCCTGTTTGAATAAGGGGACAAAGATTTTAAAGTGTGACCTCACACTCTTAAAGCAGTAAGAACTAAGTTGGTTGGTTTAGAAACGGTTGATATTCAATATTCTCTTGGATACGAGACGTTATATATGATACAATCTGCTTTATTCAGTATTGAAAGTACCTAAGCTCTAACAAACAACAGATCTACAGCCCTATTTGAAACCCAATACAGCAGTGGTAGATAGACATAGAGAGGCATTAAAGAAAGTGATCGCCGCTGATGAAAATAAAAATGTGAAATAGAGAAAAAAACTTTGGAACTAACCTAAATAACTTTTAAAGATGTTAGACCTCTGCTGACTGTATTATATGCTGCTTGCAATTAGTCAGGAAACATCAAATGATCCATTACAATGCCAACCAAAGTACAGAAGCCATTTTTTAAATACAATGTTCAGGAGAACTTTGTTTAGCTCCGTGGTCAAATCTCAAAGGCAGCCCAACACAAATAAAAGAAAACCCGATTAAAACAGTTTCAAATAAGGACTTTCTCCTGATCAGAACAACCCTCTTAGTGGCACAATACTTGAATTGCGTTGTAGGAATAAAAATATTTAAAGTATCCTTTTTTTGGTCATGTGTCGGAGGTTTACGCTTTTTCTGCATTATGATTTCAAAACACGATATTTCCATTTTTAAATATTATCATCTTCTCCTTCATCAGCGAGACAATTTGCAATCACACCATCCGTACTCTTAAGTAAAAACATAAAACGCAAAATTTGATTCAATATTAATCAAGTGTTTCTGAGGAAACACCACCAGCACGCTGTTATGAACTCACCAGTCGTACTCTCTTCAGCCTCTCTTCAAGTCTTTCCTGAGCCTCCCTCTCTCTGAGAACCGTCTCTAACTTGCTGATAAGCTCCGCAGCAAACCTCTCAGGCTGTACATGGATGTCCTTTGGCATGCGATACGTGCGCTACAGAAAGACAAAAACAAAGAAATTATTTAAAACAAGTTTGCACCCACATCTGAAACTGAAATATAGGTGCCCTCTTAATAAATTCAAATGAGAACAATAGTCAAATGTATCCAGGAAGAATTGTTATAACTAATGTATCAAATGGCTCCAAAACAAACACAAAAATGCCCCCCAAAAAAAAGTTAAAAAAGGAAACCTGAAATAGAATATGCTTATTCCAATTAGGAACAATATTGGGAATCCATTATATTGATATTTTGTTATTGATCTAACACAGCATTGTGTTACAAGATTAACTTCTCTTAGCTATTTGTAGTCTGCAACAGCGTTTGTTACGCACATATTGGAATAAAGTCATCAGGGATCATGTTCCCATTAATGCTACATGAATGCCGATATGAGGCTAATAAAAAAAAACTCACAGGTATATGAGGTAGGGGCACACGTCCATTAGCTTTGGCACTTTCATGCATCTCTTTACGATGCTGCTTCCGATATCTGTATGGAGGAATACCATCTCTGCAAACAAAGACACACATACACAATAATCAAACATTGACCTCAGCAGCAAATTAGTGTTGTGATTTAACCTGTGTAAGTCCAGAGCGATTGATGTAAACAATCTGTATGTGTACTTACACGCTGCTGTCGGGGAGTGACAGTGTGTCCGCATCGCTGGACATGCTCTGCTGCTCACTGTCATTGGCACTGGTCGCTGGAGCACGAGCATAGCCCATGTTTGCGTAGTACGGGTTAACCGGTTCCCGCCATGTTCTGAGAATGAGAAGAGATTATGAGCTAGTTAGTTTACACTGAAGTGTTGTATTTGGGACAAAGAAGGCTTCAGCATATCCCCAGGAATAAGTGAAGAGGGTATTTGAATCACATCAAAAATCACATTTATGAAATAGACATGTCTCCATACTTCTGAAACACGGTTGCGTCCAACGCAGCGCCCATTTGGATTGCTGTTTTCTTAGACTTAATTACTTTTCTCAAGTATTAAAAATTATTCTTTTTTAATGAACTTTTTTTTTGGGCATTTGCCTTAATGGTATAAGACAGCTTAGGACAAAGAGAAATACTGAGAAGAGAGAGTAGTCGCAGTATAAGAGATGAGAACTAATATATAGACATCTAAAACAATCTCCGGTAAAAAAACAACCCAACTTAAATGAAATTCCTTCTAAAATCAGTTCAAGTAGAAACTGCTTGGGTAAAATAACAAGTTTTAAAAAGAGCTGAATACATTCAAAGTCATTTATTCATTCATTCAAGTAGTTGTTTGTTAGTGGTGCATGCATATGTACGTGAGGAAACAATATTGACTTCACCACATAAGTGGCTTGTCATACACACATACACACCTGTACTCCCTGCTGTCCGGCTTCCTCCTGTTCGTCGTGGCTCTCTGCGGTGCTGTCTGCATCAGCAGGCTCTGAGTCAGCCTACTAGCTGGTGTGTCTCCACACTCGTCTTCATCTTTCTCTTCCTCCACATCCCTCACACCTCCTCCTCCGCACCTATGATCAGATTTTAGATCTGTTAGTTAAGCATCATACACAATATCATATCACACGTTACGAGAACATTTTTACGTTTTTTTGAGTGTGGCATCAGCTCACCTCCACTCCTCATCCTCAGCAAGTGTGGGTAAGTACCCAGGCACAGGTTTTGCTAGACCCGATGAAGGACTCTGATCACTTGGGTTAGGCTTGGGGCTCTCCCCTCCTGTCCGTGTGTACTCCAGGTACAGATCAGACTTCAGAAACAAAGGGTAGGTGTTCTCCTCCATCATGGCCTGGATCTCTGTCTGAGCCTGAGACGAACAAACACAATGGTCACGGAAGGTTAGATAGTTTCCAAATAATGTCTCAAGATGTTGCCGTTTTTAAATACAAATTTAAATATCATAATTCAAGTTTAAACCCAGCTTCTCATCGACACACAGCCTATCACAGCCTTAGTTTTGATCAGTCTTAAAAGGTTTCACCTAACTGTTTGCTTGCAACTTCTTTTATTGACTTAAGCATGACACAACAACAACACAGCTTGGATTCCAGCATACAAGTGAACACAGGTTACTTATCTTACTGTCTTTCGCAAACAAATACACACTCCAGGCCAAAACAATTACATATGGTGAACATTTATGTAACCTATTATCTATCCAGTCACTCCTCCCAGAATGAAACAGAAAGATACATATAGAGGTAAAACCCAATGTAACCATTCTAAAAGCTTTTCTGACGGTCCTCATACAAAAGGTTTGAGTTAAAGTCGCTCAGTAATTTGCTTTGCTGACATGTTTTTAACTAGAAGCAGAAATGTATAATTACTGACTTCTTAACAACTTTTAACCAACTCATAAATCCTCTTAAAAACAGCAATAGGAAAGAAAGCAAGAGAGTGTAGGAAATAATTCACTGCAGAGAAAACTAAAATCAGCCTCAATTGGTTCATTATTGAGATTATGTAACCTCTATCTGTGACTACATTTTGTTTAGCAGTGATGTGTTATGAACTGCAGTTGTAAGGAAATAAAGTTGGAGGGGCCAGGTAGCTGAAAGGGTAAAATACTAACCTCCAACCAAAACTTAACCAGAGTTAGTATTTAGTTGTTATTTACTTACAAAAGCAGCAAGCCAGAAACCTCTGCAATCTTTACCCCCCTGTTTACAAATATGACTTTAATTTCTACTACAGTCCTTATGGCCACGGTGACATATGGGCAACAGAAGAATCATTTTAAGTACTCAGGTACTGTAAGCGCATTTCAAATTCAGTAACCTAGGTCCAGTTATAGATCCTGGGCCATAGTTCCTGCCCCCTAAAGATTCTTTCCAGCAGGGAAACAACATTCCTGTACTGAATATGGATGGCATATCCATCACAAGCACTTGGCCTGCCTGAACTATTGAGCAGCTTTTACATTGGATGCAAATCTCCCAGAGAAAACATACACCAAACAACATGCTATACTGAAAATGAAATGAGATTTGACTTATGCATGACATCACTTTTCAAAGATAATCTATACCAGTTTTAATGGAAGCAAACTGTACAGCCCGGACATCACAGCTAATCGGGGTATTTTCAGGGTGTAATATATGATCATTCCAACAGCCACACTTCAGTTTCAATTGCTGTATACAAAACAATAAAATATAGCATGGGCTAAAATTGTTACTGCCTAAAATTTCAGTACAAGCCTGGCTACACCAGACCTATTCAAAAAACTAAGATGGAGCACAAACACAGATTGTGAAAAATCTGTGTGTAATTCAACATACACTGCCCATAGTATGAACCTTTACACATGATATCACTGATTTTATTACCTGTTCAAACATGGCAGGGTCTGGTTGTGGCCTTCCAACACAGTCTCTGATGAAGCTCTTGGTCGCTGCTTTGATCTGCCTGGAGACAATCCCACCGCCGTCCACAATGTACTTCCTGTAGATGACCTTGGCAAGCTTTGCCCTCCTCTCCTGGCTTGTCTTCCTGAACCCCGAGCAAGCAAACCAGAAGTCAAGAAGGTCCGCACACCCTTCCTGGCAAAGGAAGTTTCGGAACAGCTGGATGCCTTCCTGGTCATCTAGGAGAGAGTGAAGTGACTCTGCCCACTTCAGGTAAGGTGGAGTTGGTGAAGCCGAGCCCTCGGGTTCATATCCCAAGTCCAGATCAGGGCGGCGCGGGGTCGCTGACGAGGAGGAGGGTGTGTAACTCGATGGATCCCCCATTTTAGAGGATGAGGATGAAGTGGGATACCCAAGAGTTTGGGAAAGGGCGTTAGGACGGGTGTTGGCTGACTGGACTGGGGGGTCCACATCAGATCCCTCCTCACCAGGAACCGGGGGTCGCGGAGCATCCTCGGTAAAGTGGGTAGGGCCGCTCAGAGAGGCCACAACCCCACCGCCGCCGCCGCCGCCCCTGTACCCAATCCCATGTAATTCTCTGACAACACTCATGTCTCTGGTTGCACAATGCAGAGGTCAGATCTTCGCCTCTTGCAATGATTTTGCTGGAAAACAATTCACCCTGTGATGAAAATAAGAAGAGAAGGTAGTTATGACCCTTGAAGTTGATACAAGGACCTTAAAGGTGGCTTACTCATCCAACCACATTAACTGTGTCAGGTCATAACAACAAAATGATATGATGAGCAGTAAAGATACAAACACATAAAGTATTAAATGAGGTCACAGACGAGTGTGGTAAACATTGGGAGAAAAGTCTCAATACTTAAAATAACACACAATCACACACAAGGAGTTAGCATTGGATGTAGTTAAAACCCCTAACACACTTTTAACTAGCAGCTGAGACGTCTGTCCTATCAGAAACAGCTCAATAGTTTGTTTGAATTCATATCTGAAGTTCAACTTTAAGTTTTAAGGCGTTAGTTTAGCAGCTATCTGAAAGCCTTGCGTCAACAGTTGTCAAAATAAAGCTTCGCCTCGATGGACACGGGTTTCTAAATTACCAAGTAATGTTAACAAGCTAAGACAGCTAGCTAGCCTTTTAGCAATGCCACCACCAATGCCATCGCTTTGAAGTGAGAATCTCATTCATCTTGGCCTGCAAAAGACTGTGGGGGGATGGGTACAGAAACAAACTCTACAACCACACAAGACGGGCCTGCGTGCAAAAAACACACTTCAACCCAAGCGCACTTTGTAAATCCATTCATGCTGAGTTAACTCGCGGAGAAGGAAGGTAAACTTTCGTACCGACAAACACCAACAAATCTGCCCAATCTAAGATCAATCAAAACAAGAAAGCGAAGGCACGTTTTCCACTCTACTGGCTGCAGCGCCAGCTAGCCTGAGTGTTAGCTTGTTAGCTTAGCTAGGTACGTGAACGTCCCGTGTTTTCCCACAAAAGTATTCCTCCTACCGTCTCTGAAAGCCCGGTCCCCGTAATCCACTGCATTGGGGATACTGGCGTGAACTGTGTGCCCCAAAACGCAGCATATGGATAACTTTCTGATATTAAATATTAACGAAAATAACCCGTCGAGTATCCCCTTAACTCCCCATGGTGGCTGCTTTCTGAGCAATAATACTGAGCCACAGAGACGTCGTGCGTGCACGTCGACGTCGTGCGTTACGTAGAACTTACACAGGCATCAACAAGCCCTCAGTCTGACAGAGGTGAAGTACGAATTTACATCATTAATCTTAGTTAACTTAAAAGTTGTAATATCACAAAGTGCTGTGACGGCATTATGCCTTCAAATAACTTTATTTAATAACGACTTCAGTCAAAGCGAATTAAAGAAAATTCAATTTAAAATAACCTAATAGTCATGGGACATTTCCTTTGACTCTTTTATAGTCTACTTATTTGATCTATCATGAAATGAGAATAAGTTAATGTTGTTAATACACGTTTTGAGAAAAAGGAATGTTAAATAGGCTAGATTCCAGTGATAGTGAGTTTCTAATTTGAAAAGTATATTGCGGTATAGGCAAGAATTAGGCCTATAAGATTCCTCATTTTGGTCCAAACCTTTTCATTCGCACTTATCTCTTACAATATTTCCGATTATTATGTCATTCCTCTATTGCCCATTGTTTGATTCCCATTTGCAACCCCAAATGTGTGACAAGGCCTATTAGCTCACTGTCTGACTTAATAAAGGGATCAGTACACACATGTTAATAGTATCTAGGCTATATGTTGCCTTTGAAACTATATAAGATATATAAGCTATTCTTTGTATAATTTTAATTAATATAGGCTCCCAACCTCAGTTAAAATCACAGGTAATAGAATAGATCATAACGGTATATGGCAGAGAGAAATCATCCAATTAGCGCCCTCTACGGACACCAAAAGGTCATTACGCAATTTCACAAAATAAAGTGAATGGTACAGGCAATCCGTAGCCTTTAATTGAGTCTAATTAGTATTCTTAACTATTACCCTACACTGTTTACGGCAAGCTTTTAGTACCAAACGTCGCCGTCAATTTAAATGTCATTGCATTGTAGCCTATTGAAATAATAATAAAAGCACCAACACAGGCTACGACACATATCCTACAGCAGGAACAGCACTGTACTCGGATATTCACACTGCGAGACAAATCTGAGACTCCCTCATGTCAGGTAGAAACTGTGTGACAAAACAATCAGACAACCCATCGCGGCTTTTCTTACCTGAGTAAAAACAGGTGTTCAGTAAACGGATCCCATCTCCGCTGACGGTAGGGTGAGTGACAGGACACAGAGAGCACACCGCCGCCGACACCATCTGAGCATCCCGCCTGTCACTCGCCTTCGCCGGGCTGTCAGTCAGTCAGTCAGTCAGCCAGGAGCTCCGAGCTGCCACCACCGCTGTGAATGTGTGTGTGTGTGTGTGTGTGTGTGTGTGTTTGAGAGAGAGAGAGAGACACAGAGAGAGAGAAAGAGAAATGAGGAACAGTGGACAAAGACACGAAAGAGAAAGATCTTATCCCTAAAAACATGTGAAACTAATATAAAAAATATTTCTTATTCAGAAGCTGTTGTTTTCATTTGTGATGCAATACATTTTTCACATTAAATTAGTCTTTTTAAAAACCTATTTTTTTTTCTAATGTTGAATGGTCTCAACTTAACTAATGTTTGAATCAGACCAGTTGTGAGGAAATAAAAACAATACTTGAGAAAGAATGTCATGTCAATGTCATTTCGCAGCCCCACCAAAAGGACCATTTAGTAGTTGCCTATTTTTTTGGGTGAGCTCTGCCTCTTCCAAGGTCAAAATCAAATTTGAACTTTAAGTCAGCAAATTACATGCTTAAAAGAAATATTATTTTAAGTGTATTTGGATGTGTGTGTTGATTCCTAAATGCAACCTATATGGACTATAAATGATCTTACTTTTGGATTAGTGCTGGCAGTGGCTATATGTACCAGAGCAGCCCCTGTCTCTACTGCATTTCTTTGGCTGTAATGGGGTGGCAAAAATGAATACGGCTAAACATCACAGTAAGCACTGTAATAAAGTTTTTCATCCCTAACATCCTCTGAACATTCTCATATTTTCTGTTCAAAGCTTTGTTTTGTAGCAAGTTTGCAATTCAAGCAGAGGAGACAAGAAGTGCTGTTCAGGGATAACATCAAAGAAGTGCGCTGGTGGCCAGAGATGAAAAATGTTGCAGCTAGATTGAGCTGCACTAAAGAGGCATATAAACATTATTATTATTATTTTTTTTTTTACAATTTTTAACAACGTGGATGGAGATTGGTATGGTTGACTTTGACTATCTACAAACACCCTTTACAAGAAATTCAGGTTGCTAAAATAAAGCAACAAAACACTGAATTCTTTAGTAAAAATCAGTAATAGAAATACAAATTAAAGGTAAAAGTATCTCATGTTCATTACATTCCAATGTCTTTGAACAGTTAAATCAACATACAAATGTTGACAAAACACACTCAAGAACATGCAAATCAAATAATTCAATGTGAATTAATGACTCAAGAATGAATGAATGTCCGATGAGCTGTCTTCAAGCAGCTTCAGTGTTTGTCTCTGGAGACATCATAACAACACTCAGCTTCATGAGAGGCTAAAGGTTTTACTGTATTATATGAAGAAACTGCAGTTACATAATGAACAGTGTGATACAGAAGATAGAGTTCATGTTCTCCTTTTAACCTCTGAATTAAAACATAATGTGCCAAAGTTAGCAAAGACGTTTACCATGTCTCTGGTGAGGCTAGCTGTCCAACGTGGAGGAGGCGGGGTCAGGTGGCTCAGGTGAGGTCCACATAGCTGTCCTCATCTCTGTGGACAGTTCTTCCATTGTTATCTGAACCTGGGAAATAAAATAAAAAACAGCCTTAAGACATCAAACTGAGTACCAGAAAGGTTTTTTACATCAATGCTGTAGGCTAGCACTCAGAGAAGTTTTTATTTACTATAAAAGAACAACCCAAAAGGGGATACAGATAATTATTGAAATAATAATAATAGATATTATGGGATTTTTTTCTACCTTCACTAACATGATTCAGAAAAAAATAAAATGTATATATATATATATATATATATATTTTTTTTTTTTATTTTTTTTTTTATTTTTTTTTTTTTTTTTTTAAATCTACTTGTTTGGTTATTTTCAGATTTTAGATGACCTAGTTCGTCAGATTTTTCTAGCATGAAAAAAATATCCAAAAGAGCCTTAAGAAGTAGAAGATTTACTTAATTGTATCCCCACAAGGGGAGATTCAGTTTTTACACTCTGTTAATGAGTCACGCAACACACACATAGGCTGAAATATACACATGCACAAACAGGATCCTATGGCACTAATGGAGAGATGTCAGAGTGAGGGAGCTGCCCACAGCGGGCCCCCTTTTGGCTGGTGGTGGTGGTGATGGAGGGGGGAGGTGTCTTTCTCAAGGGCACCTCGGCAGTGCTCAGGAGGTGATCTGGCACCTCTCCAGCTACCAGATTTGGTCCACACAGGGACTTGAACCGGCGACCCTCCAGCTCCCAACCAAAGTTCCTACAGACTGAGCTACTGCCGCCCCAAGGTAGTTCCCTGACTGGGAACTGAACACGGACTGCGGCGGTGAGAGCACAGAATCCTAACCACTAGACCACCAGGGAAATAGCCTTAAATAGCCTACTGTAATGTATTCCTGAGCGATATTGAGGATATTGGTTAGAAAAATTGACTTGGTTTCAGTAAACCAATCAATCAACTTTTATTTATACTTGTGAGATCATTCAGGAGCAAGCCTGAACAATATCAAGACAATAACAAAAAAAAAAAATGGAAAATGGACAATGAAGCATTTGGATAACTAGAAAAGACAATGATAACATTTCATTCAAATGTAAACTCCACGGCTTTACAGAAAATAAAAGCAAAAACAAACCAACATGACCTATTCCTACATGTGACTACACACCGGTCCATACAAAGATAAACTAAATGCCAAATGCATGAGGGAAAATCAATGTTTAAGGCCACTTTTAAAATAACATAGTGTCTCCACAGACCTCAGGTCAGCTGGCAATTTGTTTCACAGATTGGCACCATGGTGACTAAATGCACCTTCCCCCTGATTGTGTTTTGATTTTAGATACATTCAGGAGGCCTGTACCTGATGATCTCAGGGATGTGATTGGGCTGTAGTCAGTGAGCTGGTCAGAGAGCTACTGAGGGTCCATACCATTAAGAGCTTTATAGACAAGAAGTAATAAATTGAATTCCATTCCGTACTGGACTGGAAGCCAATGAAGATTTTTCAGTACAAGAGATCCTGAGAAGTGTTTCAGTGGGAAGTAATAAAGACTGGCAGCATTGTTTGCAGTATAGCTTTAGGAAATATTAATAATTGTTTTCAGTGTGCTTGACTGGCAGACCTTACAGCCAAGCTAAACACGCTCCATTATGTAAATATATTCATATAATTTTGTTTTATAACCTCAGCAGTTAATACACACTCACTCTCTCTCTCACACACACACACACACACACACACACACACACACACACACACACACACACACACACACACACACACACACACGGGCACACACACATGAGCAAACAGGTTCTAGTTGCAACAGGCTGCTGTTGTTATGGTTGCTGTGTTACCTCTGGAGACAATGAGGGGAGAGAGAGGAGACACTGAGAGAATACTGAGGAAGATGAACTTGACCTTTATGATGTCTTGGTGAGGAGGGGTTGGGGGCATGTTGTTACTTATGAATCTGTAATGAATCTTGACTTTGTATGAGTGTGTGTTTGCGTGTGTGTGTGTGTGTGTGTGTGTTTGCGTGTGTGTGCGTGTGTGTGTGTGTGTGTCTGTTTGCGCGCGTGTGTGTGTGTGTGTGTGTGTGTGTGTGTGTGTGTGTGTGTGTGTGTGTGTGTGAGTGTGTGTTTGCGTGTGTGTGTGTGTGTGTGTGTGTGTGAGTTTGTTCTGTAGAGGTCTAAGCTCTTAGCTGAAAAAGGTCATCACTCAGGGGGGGCACTAATACACCTGGCTGTATGCTTCCTCTGACACTTACTCTATCTATGGATCTATGGATCTACGAGAGCAAGAGATATGTGGGAATCTTCTTAGTCATCGTCGTCTTCCTTAGAGTTTAAAGAAACTGCTGATAACACTCATTCCACTTTTAGCTTAGCTTAACTTAGCTTAAAGGCTGGAAACTTGGGTAACTATTAGTAACCCTTCTTTTTCCAAAACAAAAAGATTCACCAAAATACTCCTCGCATCATCTTTGAATGTCACCAGTCATACATTATGTTTCATTTTGTCTCTAGAAAACAAAGTGAAAAAACAAAACAAAACAGGGCCAATGGAGGGCCAGGCCTTTTTCCAACTAGGTGTAGTGATTTCCACTGCTGCAAAATTTTTTTTTTAAATTTGACTAAAGCTTCAAAAATGTTTCTGTCATGATGTTACAGCAGTTACAGTCTGGGCGGCAGCAGCTCAGTCTATAGGGACTTTGGTTGGGAAACGGAAGGTTGCTGGTTCAAGTCCCTAGTCTGGAAATTGGTCTGGTATAGCCAGTCCACTTCCTGAGCATTACCTTGGTGCCCTTGAGCAAGGCACTGAACCCCCCCTACCAGCTCAGGAGTTGCTGTGGCACCCCTCACTCTGACATCTCTCCATTAGTGCATGGCCATAGGATCCTATTTGTGCATTTAAGAAATGTGTGTGTAGCATGTTCAATAACAGAGTGTAAAAACTAAATTTCCCCTTGCAGTATATCTCCTTCTTCTAACCTGTGGCTAAGGTGACACAATCATGAAGGAGTGAGGAGTGAGAGTGAGTAAATGCAAAAAAAGTATTCCATTTCAGTTCTAGCTAAATATAGTATGAGCATAAAAACAGGTAGTTGAATTCTTATACACTTTTTTCACACATCATTTTCTTTTGACAATGTGATATTATGTTTGTCTAGTCAGTGTAATTTGTGTATGGATTTCTTATATGTATTGACTATTGGCCAAAACAATTAAACCTAAAAATACCCTCTAACACCAACTATAGTAATGATCTTTTAATGGTTACGCATTTTCCCCCCAAAAACACATTTGCTACTCCAGTTTTCTTAAAAGTAAGGATAAGCTGCTTTTGTTGTTATTTAGGACAGCAAATGAAGAGTCATTCCAGGCTGGTTTATTATGCAGATTATAAATTGTCAACAAAGTCAATGTTCAATTGTATCCGTAAATACAAAATACTGCTAACTTGTCAACCTTCACAGATGTGTAGTGTTTAAATATCTACAGTATGGTTGTAATGATATGTCTCTCTCACAGCACACATGTTGTCTTATCATGGAAGAAAAGAACAAAGGTAACCCAAATAACATTGTTATTGAGCCCAAGTGACCTTGAGACCACATCAACAATACCAGGACCCCAAGGTGCAGGACAGCCTAGAGGTCGTGTTGCAAAGCCCCATACACGGAGGCTATAGTCCTCTTTGCAGTGGCCATGGGTTCGATTCTGACCATGGCCCTTTGCTGCATGTCGTCCCCCACTCTATCCTCCCAACATATCCTATCTCTTCAGCTGTACTATCAAATGAAGGCAAAAAGGCCCAAAAAATAACTAAAAAACAAAACAAAAACAATACCGGGACTCTGATAGTAAAGCAGCTAAATAAAATTCAACAACCTGCAATTTTATCATACACAGTTGTGTCTTTATTCTAGTGTATCATTTATGAGTAGATCCTTGCAGTTAATCAGTGAATTAGATTTATACCAGTAGACATTGAAATCAGTTTTTTCACACCATTCATTCTTAGTAGTTCTTTATTTTTTATTGTGACACATTCTGTGGCTTTAGTTTATACAGCAATAGCCACAGTGGAACCATGACTGGTCAATTACATTGTCAATGATTAGTGGACAATATATACCCATCAACTGCTGCCCTTTCTAGCTAGTCTGAACTACTTTTAGAGTCATATGACTAGAAAAAGAAGCCATATGAATTACTCTCTTTGCATAGTCAACTATATGATAAAAACAACTATTTCCAAAAGTGGATTATCAATTCTTAAATTGAGGCAGCCCCTTTAGACTACTGAGATGGGGCTTTTTGTCAGCGTGCTGGTGTAGCTCAGGGGTCCCTTTGTTG
Source organism: Labrus mixtus (assembly GCF_963584025.1). Taxonomy (NCBI): domain Eukaryota; kingdom Metazoa; phylum Chordata; class Actinopteri; order Labriformes; family Labridae; genus Labrus; species Labrus mixtus. Next base: position 19,488,147 of record NC_083613.1, read on the forward strand.
CAGCTGCCACAGCAGATTTGGGTGTCTGTACGGAGGCCTGTCAGAAACAGGCTTATCTCTTGGGGGCCTCCCAGCACAAAGACCCATTTAGATGCTCACAGAGAGTGAAATCTTCATTATATACCTCTTGAAAGAGAAACAGACCTCTGCTCTTTAAGAAAATTAATTGGACACAAGTTTTCTGTTTAGCTGCTAAGAAAGCTACCTAACAAAGGACAAGGAGCAGGCCTGGCCGTGTACAGTGAAACATTTCATTGTTATATATGGAGGATATCTGATATAATGTATAACTATATGATGAAGATGAAGATATTTATTTAGACAAAGACATGATGGACACTAAGAGCTGAAGAATATGTCATTCATCTCTATTTTTGGTCTCAATTCTACAATTCCCTCTGTTTTTCTTAAAATACTTTTAAAAAGTTATAAAAGAGGAATGGATAAACTGTAAAATATAAACCATGACATTAGTTTCAAGGGTTTCCAACCTTCTATGCGATTGTCTCTTATCTCTATATCATCTATCCAAACATCCATCTACCCACCTATCCATCCATCTGTTGGCCTTTCCCAGCCATGCCTGCAGTGAGAGTGTCAGTATATCTGCCATGGCGTCCTGCTGATGTGTATTGTGATGGTGTTGAATACTCCAGCTACCAATATGGCCTTCACCAATACTGGATTAGCCACAGTGGATTAGCTGGCTGCCCTCCTGCTGCTTATTCAAATATTGTTTCACGTATTGTCATCATTGGGGCAGAGCTATGGCCCTGTAGCCTGCAAGCCACAGAAAATTCTCAAAGAAAAAAAAAAAAAACAGAAAAAATATCTTTTGCTTCAATTTCCCCGACAAAGGCGTCTGATTTTATTTTTCGGCGATGGGGAAATTTGGAACACTCAGGGATGGGAGGAAATGTCGATGGGTTTTGGGGAGCGTATGCAGCCCTAGAACACGGAGAAAAAAGGGAGGATGGAAAGATGATGGAAGCAAAACCCAACCAGGGCCAAAATCAGGCATGAAAGCATGCCTTGATCTTTGATACATGGTGTTCTTCTTTTTTCTCCTCTCTCCCTTTCTCTCTTTCACCCTCACACATACACTTGGGAGTCAAGGCAATTGATGTGCTGCCTTTGATGGCAAAGAGAGGCCTATATTAACAGCCAAAAGACCATGATAAAAGGGCTGAGAAAGAGAAAGAAAATGGGTACAAAATGTGTTATTAAAAAGAATGGCAACTCATGATAAATAGTAGGGATGGAGTGGTGGTAACCAGACATCGGTGCGTCCACAGTTTGATGGTTAAACAGCAGCGGAGGAAAGACTAAGGTAGACGGAGAGCTTACCGTGCTAGCCCAGCGGTAGTTTGGTGGCTGAGGTTGGCTTGGTTGTTCCAGTATGTCATGCTGGTGGTCATCCTGTTGGAATAAGGGCAGTGAATACGCCGCACGTCCATGGTTCAAATTGAGGATCCGAAGGTCTGGATGCTAGTGGACGTCCCATTGCAGAAGCAGTCGCCATCTTTGTCCCGTTGTTGTCTTGGATATCCTCTCCTGCGTCTTCATCCCTCCCTCTCTCCTTTGATCATGCCTCCCAACCCTCGCTCTCTGCCGTATGACATCATCACGCAGCGGTATCGACAAACATCAAAGAACCTCTGGGCAGGACTGTGTATCTGTCCGTCTGTGCATTTGAAAGGAGTGTAAATATGGAGCATAAAGGGTGCTGTAACCCCCCACCCGCTCCCCGCATCCACTGTTCTCCTCTCCCTGCAGATGGATGGTTTATTAGGCCAGTACCAAACTAAACACACACATGCACACACCCACACCACCCAACTCTCAGACGGGTGTATCCCAAGACCCCCTGCTGTGCCTGCAGCGTTTGATGATGTCTTTTACGGCTTAATTCATCCCAAAGCTAGCTCCTTTTACAAACCCATTTTTTTGTATCTCTCTTATATCCATGTGTCCCAAGCTGTTCTAGCAAACACCAATGTGTCTTTTAGTAAACTTTGTGGCTAAATGACAGTTAATTCCTTCTCAAACCGATCTATAAACACTCCCTCTTGCGTCTCCACCCCTCCTTTCTCCCACTTTGACTCTCATCCCCGGCTCTTTCTCTCTTACCTCTTACAGCTGGTGGGTACCATTTCCAATCCTGTTAAAAGTTGTATGTCCTCTGGAGGAGCCCTTCTGTTTGTCTGTCATCTGCCTGAAAATCACATATACATGTTTCACTGTCACACTCTCAATCCTCTGCAGCAGCTGTTATCCAATCCAAAGAGATCTCACCCTGAAAACATGCATAATTAGCAACAGAATAAGAAGCGTTTGACCAACGATTGTGTTCCAGCAAACACAATAAAGCCGATCTTTTACACTATCAGCATATCTTTGACAAACAGTTAGTTTCAATAACAGACAAACTGTATTCTTGTGTCTGCACTACAAAGGCAGAGAGCAGTAATACAGTGAAGTGGACAAAAAGCTGTTTTATATTTTAAGGCTAGTTTAAAGATGAGTTACAGATAGAAAGGTTGTAAATCCCTTGTATATCCACTTCAAGGCTAAATTTATTACCTAAATGTAACCACATCAAGAGGGCAGTTTCTGCTTACTTGCTGGGTTAGCCTAGTTTTATTTTAGAAAAACTAGTTCAGCTGTTTTTTCTTTGTCATGGGTCGGTTATGCTACAGATTCACTTGCTAACGTTAGTTTTGATGAATAGAAAAGCAGTGGGTAACTTAAATTTAGTAGGTAGATATCTTTTATCTCTTTAATAATATAATAAAACATGAGCCCTCTTGCAACCTTTTTATGAACACACTCTTTGTTGTAGCATTTGTGTTGATTCTGCAATTCAGTAATAAGATATAAATGTGTACTATAGATTAAGCTAGCAAATTAGTTAAAGCAAACTCAACACAAGCCAGTAAAGCAGCTGAATAAATAAAATCAGCTACATTAAATCAGCTACATTTTGAAATTAATATATTAATTATTAATTAATTAATTACTTATTAACATTTTTAATTAATTATACAGAAAAATAAATTTGTATGACACACAAAGCATAAATAGTGATCCAGTGTTGTTACTTTGCCCTTTGACACTATGTACATTTAAAATGTTATAAAGTGAGTAGGGAACAGTGAACTAGAGAAAAGTTTCACACAAAGCCCGTGAGGTGTTTTGTATCTTTAAAAAAAATGTAGGGACATTGGCCCACAGAGGAGAAAAAAAAAAATCAATTGAAAAACTCATATTTTTTGAGTGTGTGTAAATGATAGTCCTCTATATCTTAGCTGTAATGCATTTTCCTTGTTAGTACAGAAATAAACCAAAGTTACAGATATGTGTTTGTTTGTGTAAATGAAGGTGTTGGAATAAAGGATTTGTCTAAGAGGTAACACTATTAGGGACAACAGTACAATGAAACAGCCCTGCCTTAGATTTTCATCATTATAAGCTGTTGGTGATAGTGTGAGAGTAGTGAACATTAAGTTTTATGTATTGAGGTATTTGTGAGAGGTGGATTTGTGCCACACTGCAATAATAGAGACAAGTTTCTTCTATTCCTGCATATGTAAGAGGGAAGGACAAAGTGTCAGTAACATCTTCAGTACACATGGACTCCAGTGCAACAACAATTTTAAACAACCCAAATTAAAAAAATAAATAACCACATTCCTCAAAGCCAACTATTTAAAATAAAAATACAAACTTTGTGAAGGTAGTATTCATGGAAATGCTTTTGTATTGAACTTTAATATAGTTTACAGGAAACAAATTTTCAGCTGAGTTCATCTTTCCTTCAGGAATGTCTAAACTATATTGATTCCTTTAACATCATAAGACATCATACCATTCACTTTATTATTAAGCTCTTCTGTGTGAAGGTAAAAACATTGGCATAAGTCTCCCAGTCATTAGGAAAGCAACCTCACCACTCGCAAGAATTACTGAGTAAATGTGAGTGTGTGTGTGTGTGTGTGTGTGTGTGTGTATGTGTGTGTGTGTGTGTGTGTGTGTGTGGGGATGGGAACAACTGCTCCTAAATTTGTTGCACAACCCTGATTTTCCATCTCTCCAGCTTGAGAGACATTTGCATCCACACATCAAAATGTCTCTTTGCTTTCCTAAAAAAAAAAAAAAAAAAAAAAGCCTTCGTCCTCATGTTTGCGCTCCAATCATATAAATATGTATTTATATCCAAAAAGCAACCTCATTCCAGGTATTAAGAGAACTAATTTTACCACATTAAAGGAACCCTTAAAAATGCCAGTTTATTTCCTCCACAAATTACTGTTCCCATAATCCCCATCAACTAAATCCATCTGCTGGTTGCTCTTATTTTCAGGGACAAATATGAATGTTTGGAATCAATGCGGCCACTCTTGGCCTACCTGTAGGATTGTTGGGGTAACAGCTAATAGCACCAGGCTGACAGGCTGGAGAGGGTTGATAAGCATTTCTCATTACTGAACCCTATTCACATAACTGGCTGCCACACACATATATAACACATACACACACACTCAGACATCTCAGAGAAATAGATGTCCTCCAAACCATATTCCCATCAGTGTAACAATAGATAGAAATAAATAATAAGAAATCATTGGTATGTGCATCTATTGCCAATGCATGTTTGTGACAAAAGAAAAAGCATCTGGAAAGCAAACTGACACCTTGTGGTGGACGAAATAACAGAAAAGCCTCACCATACAATAGCTCTGCAGTAAATACCCATTTAGCAAAGCTCATAATCCGTTTGGGTTGTAGCTGACAGATGTTAAGGTTGAACTCAGTGGTCATGTTTGCAGCTATCTTTTGTTTTTACTGAAGCTACTTTCACTGTCCATCAGTCCACGTCTTACTGCCAAATATGCCATAAGTTTCAGCTGCTGAGTTTAAAGACCCTGCACTTAACAATAGTGCACAGACCTTCATTAGAAATGACTGATTCATTATGAATTCTTGTGTAAATCATAAATATGTCTAAAGTGTCTCTGATGGAAGTTGTTTAAAATTTGTATATGCCAAAAGTCGCTGAAACATTAAATCAACACCTTTTTTTAAATCTCATGTAACTGATTCGTAAACTCATGGTACAAATATGGGGCAGCCATATGTCGATGTGTCCATGAAGCAGTTGGGGCCCCAAGTTGCCCCAACTGCTTCGTCATCAGCGTGTGAATTTGTATGAATGGATTTGTTAAAACTGATGGACACTTGACATAACAGCCTCTGCCATCAGTGTGTGAATGTGGTGTGAATGAGTAAGTGTGACCTGCGGTGTAGAAGCCGCAGGTCACACTTACCTTTCCCTATTGCCAGGACTGGACTGTGACTAAACATCTCTGCTGGCATTTTTGGTGCACAAGCGATTGTCCAAAACATGACCCAGCAGTGGCCCCTTAGTTACCCCTCCTGTACCCTGTGTCACTCTTGGCAGACCCCCCTGATTAATAAAGGTAGCTGAGGAGTACACAGTATCCATATCAAGCAGAAATATGTAAGTATTGATCATCAAAGAAAAAGCTTAAGTGTTCAGAATGAATCCTCATCTCCAAAAGTATGTTGTGCTTAGACGAGCTGCTTAGTATTCTAGTTTAACGTGACAGCTTTAATTCAAATCTAACACAGCTTAGAACATCGATAGCAGTAAAATAAATCAAGCACGTTGATAATAATACAGTTGAACACAGGACTTTTACTAGTTAAAGCTCGTTAAGTCATGTTGACGCTGCAGCTTCAGTCCGTCTGTCTCTCTGCTTTACTAAACACACACCTGATCATCCTGCTCTCAGCCTGCACGGCTGCAGATGTTATTCTTCTGGCCTCTGCCATAAAAATAACTCTGTGGCGGCGCTGATGTCAGGTACCTTTCCTGCACCAATCAAATTTTATATTAGAAGCTTTTGGATCAGATTGTGTTGTCAGGTCACTCTCAAAAAAATATAAAGAAACCACACCAAGAAAGGAAGGCAGCTGAGCTTTACTCTTAAAACATATTACTGTATATAGGAAGGCCTTTAAATGATTGATTGCTTATTCATATTCTGCTCCCCAAATTTATTTGTTTTGTACTTATATTATTCATGATTTTGTAATTCACCCCTGTTTTTATCCTGTGTATTTTGTGAAGCACCTTTAATCTACCTGTGTTTTAATTTTGTTTGATTCTATGCATTCTGTAAAGCACTTTGTAACCTTGTTTAGATAAATGCTATATAAATAAAGTTATTATTATTCTTAAATATAGTTTTCAGGTAATAATCTAGAGGGGTTGCATGGTTTAAAACCAACACGTGCTGGTTACCTGGTCACTTTTTAAAATCACAAAACGCAGACACGGGTTTCTAAAAAAAATCTCTAAAGCTCAACATTTTCATTCTGGAACAGGCAGAGAGAGGCGGCTACAGTGGTGAGGGGGTTGAAGCCATTGTTCGGGTAAAGTGAGACAAATGAGGCCCTGGAGAGCACTACTTAGCCACTCATAAAGGTCAGATATGGAACCACACCAATGGATGCTAATCCTGACCCCTGGGACTGTGTGCACATGCGCCTTTCGGATGCATTTGTTTCACAGGCCTGTGACATTTAAACCTGAATTAGAGTACAATCCTGGGTGGCAGACCAATGCGTACGTGTCTGAATGCCTGTTTGGCTGGAGAGCAGTTGGCTTTAGTTCCCACTGAGGTTTAATTAGACATGGCCTTGGGTGCAATTAAAACATCAGAGGCTATTTACTTGTGTGGACAACACCAAGTGGTTAGTGCTGTAAACATTCTATTGATTTTGAATGTGCTGTTCCTGATTCAATGTTAAAACCTGTAAGCTTTCACAGGATGCTTTACTTAATTGAATAAAAAAAAAAAATATGTATAATAATTATGTACCCTTTGCATCATTTTTTAAAGATCCATATTGTGCCATTAGGATTTCACCTGACAGCAGGAATCTCATTAAGATGCTGTGATATCATTATGAGGCACCACTGTATGTGAGCCATTACGTAGGCTAGTCACACAGTGTAATTGGTATTGTACTAATAAAAACACTGGCAGGCTGAATACATCCACTCGTTTCCCCTCGTGTTGCACCTGTAAGCCTGTCAGCAGGTCACACTGATCGGAGCACCTGAGAGCTCGCAGGAATGCAATTTGTGTGTTTTTTTAGCTGAACAGGGTGGAGATAACGACAGTCAGGTCACAACAACAGTGCAGCACAAGTTTAATGAGCAGAAAGAAAATTCATATTTCTGCTAATGTGTTCATGATAGAGATAGAATATCTCAACTGTGTAAGTTCTTACTATGATAAATGCCTTTACTGAAAGCCTATAGGAACCTGGTTATATTGCACCATTTTCCCTGGGGAGAATATTTTAAAGTCCATTTCCTTTTTAGATATTTGTTTTTTATTTGCCTAACCTCAAATCTTTAAACAAAGTCAAGTTCTCCTGGTAATATCTTCAAAAGACAAACTGTAAAAGTGTTCATGACCTTTGCAGAAAGGCTCGGTGGACAAGGAGGAGAAACCCAGAATAATTAAAACAGAAAAATGGACGTGTAGTAAAACCACAAAATGAATTAAAAACTCATGCAAGGGGCATACGACCTGTCTAATCACAGTAAACAAACAAACAAGTTCATACTCATGTATGTATACCATGGTTGTGTTATTCTAGTGGTGTTTTCTTATAAGTCCACCAGTTTGATTTAGACAGATATCTGAATCGTTTGTAATGAAATGTTGTTCAGACCTGCGTGAATCACAACCGGCTGAATCATTTGGACTTTAGTGATCATTATTCCTGTAACACAACCATGAAGCTTTATGAGTGTTACGGGCAGCGGCCTCAAGAACATTTAAAAACCAATTATACTGATTGCATTACAATGATCATGTCAGATGATGAATCATTTTAACAATGGTGTTCCCCTGACTTTTTGAATCTAATACAATCATCTCAATGCAAATTGAAGTTGTCAGATTATTTGGTTTGTGAAAAAATATCTGCAAAACTCTATGATACGGTCAGGGTCAGGCCTTATTGTCCTCGTATTTGAAACTAATGACAAATGTTATCAGGCTACAATATACTGGTGGAACTTACATTAATTAAATATTTCACTTTATATAGGCCTACAGTTTAATGCTGCAAACAATCAACATATTAGCATGGTGTCAGTATTTGGTCAAAGTCGTCAATTGTTACTTCGTTCATTGATATTTAATAATTTTATAATTATAATTATCCATTTTTAAATGATGTTTGACTTATTCTTAACAAACTCACCAATGCAGTAATTTAGCATCGCTAGCGGCAGTGGCTCTTGTTCCTTTATCACTTTCCTGCTGTAAATTAAATGTCTAAATTTACGACACATCTCTAATAACAGATACTATATCTTTGATATAAGAATCATGTTTCTCCTGGAATTGAAGTCTATACATTAATCATATTTCTACATTGGGCAATGAAGCAAAGATAATTGGAAGGTCGTTTTAAAATATTTTGATTTTGATTTATTATACATCCCTGAGCAATAACCACGCCATGTGCCAATGCCCACAAAGTAAAGGATTTTACTCCATCTTGTGGTTCAGAGAAGAACTTCCAGTTTAGTCAAGGTGGCAGAAATAACAGTCGAAAAGGACATGATGTGAAATGGCCATATGACAAGGTGTCAGTGGTCTTATTGTAAGTGTGGCCAGACAGTCTGTCTTATTGTCTTATAGTCTGCTTGCACATGGTTTTGTGAGGATGATCTGCATCCTGGTGGTGTGAGGCAGCAAAGTGTGTCCTTACTTTATAAGGTTTTATGTATTTCTACATCCCCTCATACTGTGCCAGCTGCCAACAAATGAAGAATGTTGCATGATAGAAAGAGAAGTGTTCAAACACACAGGAAGCATTCATTCAGGGACTGTTTTAGAGAAGAGGTTACGAACAATGAGCCACACCAGTTCACCTGAACAAAACTTTATGACTTTGTGTCAAAACACAAAAAAATAAAATGACACTGAAATTGAAAACTCATTTCATCTTTAAAAAAAAAAAACCCCAAAAAAACAAGCTGAGCCTTGAGCTGATGGAAATAAAAGCTGCAGATAGCTAACTTGTAGATTCCATTGAAAACCTGCTTTTAAAAATGAATCATATCAATAAAGTTGGAAGTAATGTATTACAGATAGCTATGTTAATATGAAAAGGAAATATTACATTAGAAATGCATGTGATTGGATGCTGTGAGCTCAGATATTTTTTTAACCTTCCGTTGAAAACAAAAGCACAACAATTAAAAGCAGCTTGAGATGATGTTTTAAAAAGTACAAACTGACAGTTTCTGGGAATGGGAGCCGTTACTCCCCATCAACTTCACCCTCATCACCTTCCTTGTTGTCCTGTGCGACATTTTTGTCATTTGTGTTTTCCTCCTTGCCTTTCTTCTCCTCTTTGTCCTTCTCCTCTGTATCACGTTTCTCTTTTTCTTCAGCTGTATCGGTTTCTGTTTTTGCTGTGGTCACATCAGGCTTCGGCGTGTCCTCCTTTACGACTTCTTGAACATTGTACTTTCTATACAGCGTATAGTCTTTTACCACACTGATGCAACACACCGCCCTGATGACCTCCACAATGATTGTCAGTTCTGGGTTGGTCAGATCAACTTTATTCTTTGGGTTCAGCTTCCCGACTAGACCTGGAAAACATAAAAAGGAAGAATCGGTTTTGTTAGTTCACTCCTCTCTCCCTCCCAGTCGTCCTCCCACACTCATCTGAAAAAAATCTTATAATATCAAATAGATCAACAAAAAAAAAATAAAGGACAAAATGATTACCTGCAACAGATTTGATGATCTCATCTCGCTTGTTGTGACTGCTGTTTCGGGCCTTGAAGGCGATCTGGTAGGTAGCACAGTTTGGGGTTTTGAACCAAGGCTCCAGGTAAGTGCCCAGGTACTTGACTATGTCCTCCTGGAAGGCCTTACAGGTCCCCGTTACCTGGATGAGAAAAAGAAAACGAGGGCTAGAGGTTGCAGATGACAGCATCCGACTAAAACGACTTTAGTCATGATATATACTGAAATAAAAACCTGAAGTTATCAAAAACTGCTCAATGCAATAAACGCAAGAGAACAATTGATGTGAAAACTTGGCCTCACGTATCATTTTTAAAACCACTTCCTCGTGTGTAATAAGCACAAGCACTTATTAAATTTCAGTCCTGTAAAAAGATTATTCTGAATGTTGTGATTTAGCTTCTCACCGGTAGCATACGCAGGATCACGCGTGACTTTTTCTTCTTGGTGGAGTGGAGATCCGACAAGATGTGATGAACCAGTTTGTCAGATTCTTAAATGAAATGAGAAGAAGAAAAAAAAAACAACATTCTGTCAAAAGTGAAGTTCACAAATGAATCCCATGAATTATTTTGTCAGTAAAAGGTCTCACCCAGATTTAGAGTTCTGATGAAGATCACATTGTTTGCTCCACTTTCAAAGGCCTGGAAGCGCCTCTTCTTTTTGGCGCCGGATGATTTCAGCTGTGCAACTTCCTTCTTCAGCGCCTCGGTAACATCTTCCTCCTCGGCATCCTCTTCTTGACTGCTACTCTCGTTGTCGTCTTCAAACTATGACCACAAGATTGACACATTATTGATATGTTAACATGACAAAACATCATGTCGGTAAAACAGTAAAAACTAGGACTGAATATGTTCAAATCAGCTATGTGTTATTGCAATTCTTCAGTATTGTTGTAACAATAAGTTTGATAATAAACCAACAAACATCGAAGCTTTTATTTTTCCCTCTTACTTACAGTTTATCTGTTTTTTGCTGATAAGCAAATTTTACACAGTAATCATCAATCTAAGGATGCCGAGCTGGAAATTAAGCAAAATTATGTAAATGTAAGGCCTGTGTTTGCAGCGCTCTCTGAAAGGTTAAAAATATAAACGCTCATATGGCATCTACACATTCAGTTGTTTTATCTTGTTGCTTCCGAATAGTTTTATTCTCAGTGTAATTACTGGGCATGTTCTCATCACAACGAGAACATCGAAGACAATGAACTCACGATCAAGATAAACAAGCAATTCCTGAATGTGTTTACATTTCAGTTTACACACAAACTGTGGAACCCCAAAGATTTTAAAAAAATCATTTTTAAGCTGAAGCTGAAAGATCATTTAAACTATAAACAGGGCTAAGGTAAACACAAATCTGACAACTAACTAAGATGGTCACAATCTAGTTGTTCCTTAAACCATGGTTACATCCATCAAAGAAGCAATAGTGACGTTTGCATGAGAGTTTGCATGAGAAACCATGTTTAGGTCTATTTTCAAGGAATGCATAGTTGATTATTTTTACTTGACTGCCTTCATGCTGCACACAAAACCAAAGAGCAATTTGAAAATAACAAAATATGAACCTTCCCCTTTTCCCACTGCTTGAACAGTGAGCAGTTCCCAAGTGTTTACTTCCACAGAAACAGGACCAAATGAACACCTGCCATTTAAATATCAAAGATTGTGGTCTTCTATATGAAACAGGATATATTAAAGTACTTCTGTACTCACCTTCTCAGGCCCATAGAGTTTGTCTGCGTACTCATTGAGCAGATTAAAGGCCTCCGCGGTGCACTTCCTCTCGTTCATGTTACATGTGATGAGAATCCCCTCCATGCCGACCTCCAGGAAGGAGCCTTTCCACCTCTTGTTGGGCTGACCGCCCCCGTACCGCTTCTTGCTCCGCTTTCTCGACTCGTTTGCCACGGCCGACATGCTAGCAGACAAGGTTTCTGTAGAATTAAAACCTTATATTTAAGCTATACAGCTGCGGGCTGCCTTGTTAATCACAGTATTCTCTCCGGTTATATTAGTCGATATCTTAACTACTGAGACTAACCAACGCGTGAAAGCTTTGAAGCTGCAACGACTGGAGCAGTAATCATGTAAAGTTTACTAAATGTAACAGCAGTCAGTGGTCTCAACGTGAGGTTTAGATCTAAACTGGAGCTGTTTTCAATGGACGAGCTCTCATTCAGTCACAACATAGCACGTTTTTTGGTTTAGCTGTACGGTGTGCGAAGAGGTACAAAAACTAGTCTTCCGCATTCTCGCGAACCTTGCGCACTTTAAATGACTGTTTATCTAAATCGTGAAATTGAGAATGCAGGGCTTTCTCTTTTAAAGAGTACTTTTTTAACGCTTAAACAGAGAAGAAGAATATGACGTTTTTGCTAAAAAAAAAAAAAAAAAAAGAACAATTACAAAATTAAAAATAGTTTTAGTTAATTTATTAAACATTTCATTTGACATTCAAGGCACACATCCAAAATAACAATCTTACTGTACTGTTTTCACCATGTTAGGCTATGTAATTCCACTGTCTATATAGTAGTAAATATTTATTTCGGTCCATGACCACAAAGCATAGAACATACACCAACAATAATAATAATAATAAAAAAAACAATGGCCGAACAGGTGTAGGATGATGCCGAAGCTTATTATGCCCACCCTTTGAACATTTCATTTATACAGTATATCAAAACAAGAATAGCTGCGAAAAAAGAAACAAAGTCACCTGATTTCACAAAACAGTTGTCAGTTAACCAAATCAAAACAATAAAAGGAAATAAATGAAAAGCTTCCATAAATGATTAATTATAGTCAGACTATAGTTATGAACATTATCATAATGATGTTTTCTATTTTTTATATCCATTCATGCTTGTTGCACCTTTCATTGAGGTATGACTAACTGTATTGAACATCCTCACATTCAAATGTGTTCAATATCTGATGTAAAATAGATAAAATCAATTAATCAGAGGTAGTTTAACTTCATTAAAAGCCAATAAACATTTGAAGATGGAATCAATAGATTCAATTAAGCATTCTTTATGTCGATAAAATAACAGTTTCTGTTCATGTACTTCTGTTTTCAGTTCATAGTCAAAGATCATGCTCTCTACAAAACATTTAGAGGTGAAACAAGTTTAAAAAATGGTTAAATAGTGCATTGATCACTTTGTACGGTTTATTCAACCAAGGTAGAACATAGACATTCAGTTCAATAGCTCTTTCTTATCATTGACCTTTGAGGTCGACCACAGCTCAGTGTCGAGTTCATTTGACAGAGTGAGACAGAGGACCTGGAAGCAGCAGGGGACACTGAGCTGCTCTTCATCAGAGCTGATTCCCACTTAAAGAACTCACATCCCTTCTGGATGCTGCCTCCGCTGCCTGACCGGCGGACCGGACAGCAATAAAACCCTCGACCCTGGTTTGGACCTCCATTTGATACAACTTGACGTTTTGCACGACGCCCGCACGCACAAAGAGGGGAAGTGATTTTTTGTCTTTCTTTTAATGGACCAGTAATTGAGGACTGATTGGCACGTGAGGAAAGTGTGTTCGTAGACAAAGAAGAGAGGACATTCTTGGAAGTGGAGAAGGAGCCATACATGGAGGAAGAGGAACGTTTTTCTAGGTCAGTGTAGATATTAAAAGAAGACTTGGGGGTTACTTTGTGTTTCGCAGGTTTGGTGATGACTGGTTTGGGTTTGGCAAAGGAAGTATAAGGGGTGGAGGTCTTTTCTGGGATACAGGGTTTATGCCTGAAAGGAAAGGGTGTGTTTGTTTTTGAGTTTGTATTGGTTGCGTTTGACTTTTCTTGTAAATGCAAAGAGGTTTGAAGTCCTGTTTTGTGCTTGTTTGATTTGGAGTCCGGAGGTTTTGGCACAACAAACTCAAAATTGGATTCTGAGATTGTTGAATTCTGCCTGATTCCGTTTAAGCGATTGGAAACAGTAATGTTGGATCTGATATCTGCCGCTGAATGTGTGTTATCAGGCTCTTCTTCAAAGACATGATTTTCGCAGTCAAAACCTGACACATACTCAGTATCAAAAGCCTCATCTGTTTCATTAATAAATTCAACATCACCCTCCAAAACCACATCATCATATGAACCACATCTGTCCTCCGTTTCCACAAAAAGTTCTGCGCCTTCCTCTTCTTCCCAAGCACCAACTGCTGCTGCTGTGCTTGACTGCTGGTTTGTCCGAGGCAGATTTGTAAGGCAGCCCATAGTAGTCGAGCACAGAACAAGGCTGATGTTGTTTTTGTTGTGTGGTGGATTTATCATAACCAAAGAAGAAATATCAGGGACAGCCTGTGCTGCGATAGACCTCCTGCTGCGTCCCCACACTGTCGTAGTCGTCTCATTCAGCAGTGTTTTGGGTGAGATCAGGCTTTGACGGACTGGACTTGTGTTCTCCTTCCCGTCTTTGTCTTTTGTAACTTTTTCTAAACCTTGTTTTACGTCACGTAATTTCTGGGGAATCTTACATGACGAGGGTTTGTTTGTGTTGTGCGTGTTTTCCTCTCTGCTGCTGTTCTCTTCTTTCTTGTTGTCTGCAGTTGTGTTCCCAAACAAAGGTTTGACCTTTAATTGGGTCTAGAAGAAGAAGAAGATGAGAGATTCAATCAGTGACTCATAAAATAGCATCCATTTTTTAATTTGTGATCTGCTTCAGTCCAGAGATATATATCTTTATTTATAAAATATTTATTCACACTTTTGAACAAATAAAGCTTGATGAAGACTTTCATGTAGTCATTATCCTGTGGTACTCAGAAGGGAGGCCAGGGATTTAGGAGTTGAGATTCCGTGTTGGACGGGCACTCACCTTCACCAGACTTCTGGTAATCTTCATCACACACCCATCCCTCATCATCCTCGCTGCCAACTGAGCTGTATTTCTGGAGTCATCCAAACCTGAGAAAATCAGTCAATTAAAACACATGGGTGTAGTCTTGTTTCTTTATTAAAAGTATTCTTTGTCAAAAGGACTTGTTTTTTCCTACCAGAGTGTTCTCTTCCTGAAAACTGTATTCCGAGATCCTGTAGTGCCCCATTAAGGCCTTTAGGTTTCCTATCATAAAACAGCTGAGACATACAAAAAAAGAGCGTTAATAAACAACATTGAAAGTGCTGGAGGTGCAGGGAATATTAAGTCATCAAATGTCATTAACAATAATTTCTTCAAGCTAAAGCCCCTATGATGACTTTTAAGCTGGCTATAAAATAGACTGAAATAAATACAGATACATCCTCATGAGCTACAAAAGCAAACCTGACCATTACCACAATAATTGACTTTTATTATAGTTGTTTGAAATGTAAAGAGACACTGCCAATAGGTAGTTTAATGGCAAGCCGCAGAAATACACCTTTATTTACAATTTCTATGGAAAAGATTCTTGGTGAGCCATACATCTGACAATTTAAAAAAGCTAGATGAAACTTTTCTTGAAAGACACAACTGAAAGATGTACAGGACAAAATCAGCAAAGAGACAAGAGATACCACTTTGTTCACAAGGAGTGAACTGAGTGGTAAACTGAAAAGTTCCTTACTGGAGCTTTAAACATTTGTCCTTGTTTCTTGCAATTAAAACTAATATCTTTTAATTTAAAATGGACTTTATGAACTTCACTAAGAGCTCTGGGGATTGAGTAGACTACAAACAAACAAGGAAGGAAGTTTCTGTATAACTAAACCATTTAAAAAATATTTGTTACAGCGATAAGCATGAAGTAAAAAAACAGAACATAAGATGTAAACAGGTGACTGAGCCTCTGCTTACTCTGTAGGTGCTTCTCAGGTCGATCCAGCTGTTGAGCATGTCAGGTTTGTAGAGCTGCTTACGTTTACACTCGTACTGCAGACAAACTCCCAGATCCCAGTCTGATACAAAACACCAATGGAGGCAAGATAAAAAACAACAATGTGTTTATTTTATATTCTCTCCTTAATATTTCCAAATCCAACAAGGCAAAGCTTCTCTGCCCCGATAGCAAAACATTTTACAACACAAATGACAGTAGTTAGTTAGTTTATTTCTACTAATGTGTGTCAGAGGTAGAGACCTACTGTACCATCATGAGATTGTGATAACTGAAGGTAACAACACAAGGACAGCTGCCTTTTACCTGACCATGTGACAAAGGCACACAGTTTTTGAGAGGGTGAAGGTGCAGAGGATTTCTGTTGTCGGTCGGGAAAGACCACACCCTTCTCAAGTTTAAGATTTTGCAACCAGCGGCTAAATCGAGAGAGGCAGATCTGAAGGGGGATCCCCGCTTCGACTTGCATCTGTGAGACAAAGAAATGTAGTTGTCAGATATTATGAATGGAGGACACAGCACCAGCGAGTCCCCTTGTATGCTTGTATTCGTGTATAAAATGGCTCTACACAGATACCTGAGTGATCCCAGTAAGCTCAGTGCAGAACTCGGACAGAAAGGGGTGTTCTTGCGGTTGAACATACGTATGAAACTCAGACTCGACCTCCCCGGTGGACGTGTTCAACAGAACAGCAGGAAACTCAACTGTTCAGTAGAAAGTAAGGAATGAGAGAAAGACGTGAGTTATAAAAGTGAACAATTACAAACAATACAGACATAACATATGCAGGGTTACTTACTTATTTCCTGCCCATAGTTGTTTTTCTCTCTCCAGCAAGTTGACTCAAAATCAATAACAATCAGGTAGGAAAATGTTTGATCTGGAAAAATAAAAGAATACTATTTCTGATCACAAGGGCAACAGCGTAATACAGTTTTAAAATCAAACAAACAAGAACTATCTGTATGCATATTTATATTTATGCATATTTATGCTGTATTATCCCTGCACTCATGTTCACTTCATTTGTCTGTCTACTCGCCGTTATATTGTATAGTTTCTGCTCATAATATGTCTACACTCATGCACTTTAACTTATGTCAATACTGTCCATTTACAACTCTGTTTTTGCACATTTACATTCAATCTTCCACATTTAATCTTCCTATTTAAGACTAGTAATGCTTAGTGAAATCCTGGTTGTATATATTCACCTTCTTATTTTTGATATCTTTTAGTACTTATTTACTTTGTATTTAATATTATATTGTGTTTAGATTGCTAACATTGTGTTTTTTACTCATATTGTGTGTTTGGATAACCTGCTGCTGTAACGCCACAATTTCCCAGTTTGGGATCAATAAAGTAATTCTAGTCTATTGTATATTATCAATTTAAATCATCAGACTTACTTGTTACAGTCGATTTCCTGGATCCACAAGAGGACTGGCTCCGCTGCCTCAATAATCCCAGTTCTCTGTGGAGAAGGGGAATTTAAAATGAGGTTAAATATAAGCGATACAACAACAAACCTGATGTACAGATTCACAAAGGAGCATCAAACTGGGACACATAATATTTGTATTCACACAAATGTTCAGGTTTTCTTTTTAATCAACATTCAAGTCAAAAACAGATCTATTAACTTTCTTGTTATTGCAGAATTCAAAACTACGTCAATGATTCGTTGTTTGTCTTTGTTATTTGTTTTTGTTTAGCTGTGTCAGTAAATCGTCTACTTACTTGGCTAGTTTCTTTGTAGACATCTCGTTATATGAACCCAGGAATCCAACTTTACAAAAGGATTGGAACAATTAAATGCTTTTGCCAATAAAAAATAGGAAGAAACACCGCGCTGTTTTTAAAAAAAATCTTCATCCATCCGTCCGTCTGGGATTGATTGTTTCGTGCTGCAAGTCAAATAAATTGACCGCAGAAACATCGATCCCAGCTAAATCGGTAAAGTTAACTTAACAATCTGCACTTCCGGTATTTCCTCGTTTATTTTCGAAACAAAAGACCTAAATAGTGGCTTTAACAATCAGACCATATTCAACCCAGGATGAATAACATATATACAAACACACAAGATTAACATTAGTTTAATTTTACAATTAATTACTTTAGTATGTATGCAATTCAAGCGACATACATTGAATGTGAGTCAATACTAAGATCTCTTCAACACTTAACTTGAAAAGGTACAAACCGGATGTACGTATCGTACTGTAAATATTAGATCACTACACACTCTTGTACAGTAGGTGGCGGTATGTACCTCTAAGCTGTTTGCGATACCCCCCCAAAAAAACACGCGAAGAAGACGAAGCAGTGCCGTACCGTGAGTTAGCCATGTGTTTGTAGCCTCTTCAAGGGAGAGATAAGCATGACTCTGGAACAAGCAGGACCAATAACATCTGGTATTTATCCATTTTGTAGTTCTTACTGTTCTCACACGTACACTTAATGTATTCGTTCTTCTAAATTTTGATTGTCAAATAATTTCAAAAGGTGTAATATCAAACTAACATAAAGTCTGAATGGAGATTTTACCTCTTAACCAGCTCAGTTTCTTAAAATCACTTTCTGACTCTGCAGAATTAAAGCAAACATCATCAAAATATTACTTCAAAGCCGACATATATTCTCATCACTAACTTAAACCTTACGTATGTATAAAACATGGACTGTAAATATAATAAACCTGTGTGTGTTTATACCCACGTTATGAGTATTAACTAAACTTCATGTGAAATGCTTTTAGGAATGACAACATGTGACGTAGTTGTAGTATTATTCAGACTAAAATGAAACCATCATTAATTCGTCATTAGGGATATATTGTCCTTAATGGAAGTATGAAACCCTTACCTCCAAATTCCTTCATCATTTTCTCTCTGTTTGTTGTGGCTTAGCACAAAGCTGCAAACTCAATAGAAAAATGTCTCAGTCATTGCTTTTATTTCAAGAAATATCTGATCAAAGAGAAAGAATACAACACTTACATTATTAAGCTTTTCATTTTTTGATTGTCAGTTTTAGAAAACGATTTAGTTTCAATAGTCATCACTTATTTGCTGAACGCCAGGCTTTCCTTTGGACGTTTGACATTGTTTGACAGACATTTGTCATTATTCATATCTTATTATTATTATTATTATTATTTATTTTTATCTCCTCGTAGTAGAACAATCAGCCTGAATATGGAGCCTTCCTCATCATCAGAAACATGCAACAGTCAGAAAAGAAAGAACGTTGACCTCACAGCACATGAGAAGGCCAAGAGATTAAAAAGTGTGCAGGACGGTGAGGAGCTGCTGGAGTGTGAAAGTTCCTCCCGCCCACCGAGGATCTCTGTGCTGCCCGACCACCTTCAACAACCAATTACAGCGAACGAGCTGACGGAGCTGCTGCATTACGCCGCTCTGGGGAGAACAGGTGGCATTAAACAACCCAGGTAATGACTATGGAAGTAAGATCTCATCAGCTCTCATCAAATAAGTCTATGTAATATAAGTTATGTCTGTCCCCCATGCTCTAACAATAATCTAAGTGATCTATTTGAAGTCTTATGTCTTCTCCCTCTGTGTCTCACATAGTTGGTGCCGCCTCCTTCATCAGAGGAGGATTAAAGCTATAAATGTGGTCATAGTGGAGGGTCTGACCCAGAGCCACTTTTACCAGCACTACCTTCCTCTGAAACACCTCCGGAAAAACTACTCCACTGTAAGTTAAGAGTGGAAATGGAAGAAGTGATATTCACAGTGTCATTGTTTTTGGTTAACACTAGTCTCTGTTTTATATCTGGTTAGAGGGTCACCTTCACTCCATCGTCTGCCAACCTGGCATCGGCAATCTTCAGCAATAAACTTCCTGAATCAGATGTTCTAACCCTTAACCAAAGACACAATGGAAGCAGTTTAAACAGTGGATTGCACAGAGGTGAGAGCGCCATGCTAATATGTTCCTACCATGTGTGTAGAACTTATGAATCTATATGAATAGATTGTCTGTAACACATCAGACTAATGTCTTCACCCTTCTCTAATTTGTAAAGGTAGTATGAGTATTGTCTGAACGTATGTAGAAGATAAAAAAATAAACACATGACTAACATCATTTGACTCGTCATAACAAGCGCAACAGTTTTAATTGTTTTTATCTTCCTACTCATTTAATTCTTATCTCTAAAACCTTGCAATGGGTTTTAATTGTGTTTCTAAGCTAAATGTCTTCTCTAATCTTATCTTTAGTTTTGTGTTTTCTCCCTGTGTTTTGCTTTTTTTTTTCCTCAAATGTGTGTGTATTATTTTGCTCTTCTGCAGCACTGAGGAATCACCCAGTAATCACTAAGTTTGGGACACAGAGGAAAGGATTAACAGCGTATGTTCTCCCTCAGGAGGAGATGATCAGACGTCATTTCCCTGTCAAAGGTGAGTCTCTCTGATTTTGTTTTCACACACTGGCAACACGACTGAAAATCTCTAAACTGGCCGCCCCTGAAATCTGGCAATGTCAAAGTGAAAATAATCCATCACACTCGTTTTACACATGCAGCTTATCCTGAAATATTCAGAAATATATTAATGAGTTTGTTTTTTGTTTTTTTTTAAACCTGTGTATACACAATTCAATTCAATTTTCAGGATTTCTTTGAAAGATGAATTGCTGCTTAATGCAGATGGAAGCTTTGTATACCATCAAACACTGTAATACATTTAGGGTCAGAGGTTTTGTCTTTGAGTTGGTCTGTGTAGTGTTACAGTTGGTTCACTCTCCATCTCTTCTTTTAACTCTTTTGTTTTTGTTCGTTTAACACAGGGATGCCGGGCTATGAGGAATTTGTGTGCACAGAAAGTGTTGACTGTGTGACTAAGAACAGCCCTCTTTATGGACTTGACTGTGAAATGGTGAGACAATCTCAACTTTATGTCTGATTATCTCATTTCATTGTAAAAAAAAATAATAATAATAATAACTTCAGTTTTAAATAATAGATATTTGGTCTTTTAACAAATCCATATGTCATAAAATATCAACAGACAGGGACTGTCTTTGTGAGATTTTCATTTGTAATCTATTTAAAATGAGTTAATAATACATTTTTTAGCAATGTAAGCAAAGTAACCAGATAATTATATTAGCACGGACGATTACAAAAACAGAATTAAGGATGATTTGACCAGAGAGGGCACTTGCTTGTTGTAATTTCTGCTAGTCACAGTTATTTGTTTTGTTCTCTTGTGTGAACATTTCAGTGTTGCTGTCTTGGCCAGAAGTAATCTGTGATTTCTTTTCCTCAATGGAAAGATTCCTAGCAATTTAAACGTTAATATAAACAAAATGAAAACATGAGAATTGTGTCATAAAAAACATCTACATTTGTAATATAACATTTTCTTCCCTGTTACCTGGCAGAATGAGCTCCATCACGTTATAGCACCTATATATCTATTATCACTTTTGTGTTCCA
Source organism: Labrus mixtus (assembly GCF_963584025.1). Classification (NCBI taxonomy): domain Eukaryota; kingdom Metazoa; phylum Chordata; class Actinopteri; order Labriformes; family Labridae; genus Labrus; species Labrus mixtus. The sequence goes on from NC_083613.1 coordinate 19,509,339, forward strand.
GATGTTAGAATTGCGTAATTAATTCCAGTGTTCCCGTCCTGGTTCCATCAGTTAATCGATGTGTTGTTGTGCTTCAGTGTCTGACAGAACAGGGAAATGAGCTGGCTCGAGTTTCTCTGGTGGATTCCGCAGGGAACTGTGTGCTTGATGAGCTGGTGAAACCTCAGAGACAAATCCTCAACTACCTCACCAAGTAAACACACACACACACACACACTCTCCCACAAACAAACACACACACACACACACACACACAGTAGCATAACCAACAACTGTGACAAGTGTTAAAATACACCTTTTGTTTCCTGTATGGCTCGGTGCCTTCTCAAAGGTTCTCTGGTATAACCGCAGCAATGTTGCGACCAATCAAAACCACTCTGAGGGATGTTCAAGCCAAACTCAGGACGTTGTTGCCGAGTGACGCAGTCCTGGTGGGCCACTCACTAAACAATGACCTAATGGCTCTGAAAGTGAGTTACTGAAATATACTTTACTGTGAACCTGAGGGCAGCGGATGCTTTTATTAGTTTTTGTGTGTATTCAGAAAAAATGTGATGAATTTGTTGAAAGTCTTTCATGAACAGTTTTCACACACAAAGTGTTTGGGTCTTCCCTGTAGCTGATCCACCAGCATGTTATCGACACCTCGCTGATGTACAGGAGAGAGTTTGGACAGAAGTTCAAGCTCAAGGTGCTGGCTGAGACAGTTCTGAAGTGAGTTGTGTGTCTGTCTCTGTTGTGTCTCTGTAGTGTCTCTGTTGTGTCTCTGTTGTGTCTCTGTAGTGTCTCTGTTGTGTCTCTGTTGTGTCTCTGTTGTGTCTCTGTGTCTCTGTTGTGTCTCTGTAGTGTCTCTGTTGTGTCTCTGTTGTGTCTCTGTATTGTGTCTCTGTTGTGTCTCTGTGTCTCTGTTGTGTCTCTGTGTCTCTCTCAGCCAACATGGCTTAAACTGATTTTGTTCTGCCTGTGTATCAGGAGGCATATACAGACTGAAGAGAAGAAGGGTCATAATCCCATTGAGGATGCTGTGGCAGCCCTGGAGCTGGCCCAGTACTTTATTAGAACAGGACCTCTTCAGGTAACACATCGCTCTGTATCACACACTCACACACACTCACACACACTCACACACACTCAAACACGCAGAGTTAATATGACAAAGTATTTGTTCTCTCACTGTCAGGTTGTAGAACTTCATTTGGAGGAGCTGTGGGGATACACGATTGATGAGGACTCACCTGACTGCGCTCCTGCCCCTACACCAAGTCTCAGGTAATACACACTGAGCCCAGATAGACCAAAGATTCAATTAAAAATGAAACTGTTTTGGAACTTTGTAGAAGATGACTCGGCGTAAATTGGTCCTTTTCAGCTCAAATCTGGCTCACTGACTACATCACCTGTGTTTGAGTATAACCTAAGCTTTCAGCTAAGTTAGAGGGAAACTATCAGCTGGTTAGGATCTCTTTATGTAACAGCTGTGTGCGTATTACAAAAGCCTTAAAGGTATAATAAGTAGGGTTTGTCAGTTGCTGTTTTTTTCCGGCTCAATGAGGGAATGGAAAGCATCGGGGGTTTAGCAAGCTCAGGGCTGATAAAGGAATGTATCGATTCAGAGTAGGGATGAACCAACAATTGTTTTTTCATCATTATCGCAATATAAGCATTTGCAAAAAACACATGTAAAAGTCTGATGAAAAGTTATTGTAAAAAAAAGCAATGCCTTCTCACTAAGCATGCAGAAACTTTACCTTCTGAATAGAGGCTTGGGTATAACATGCTCTTACTCTATTTTGATGCACTTAGATGAAGCTTAAGCTATCTTATCAGCTACCCTCACATTAATTGGTGCAAATTCAGTGGTGGGAAAAAAAGCTTTTTGGATTGAGGATGGACAAGTTGCAAACAGGTATTGTGTAAAACATGAAGAACAGCAGATACACATCAACAGTGGGTTATAGCTACTGTGCACTCTTCAGTTTTATGTTCAATCATCCAACTTCATTGTTTGTAGTTATCGTAAAAGAATCCAGCCCAATTACACATTTTATCGTGCCCCTCTGGTTTATGTGTTCAGCCACACTGACACCTGACCCGGGGCTACAACACTAGTGTCGAGCAGACAACATCTCACCCAGTCACACTGATGCAGATGTTTGTGTTTTAAGATGCTGTAGACAAGTGCATTGCAGGGAGATGCAAGTTACAACAAAGACATAGTTGTTGTTTTTTTCAGGGAAAAATATATAATATATACTTTATTTCTTGCACGTTTTAAATTTAGATCTTCATTCATTAGTTGAATCCAACATTATCTCATATTCTGCTGCTGGTGTATTTGACAGATTATCTGTCTTTATTTCTTATTCAGGTTTGCTGATATACTGCAGACCCTTGGCCGCTCCGTAACCTATTTAGGAAAGCGCTCTGACATCACCCTGGCTCTGTCCAATCAGCAGTGGCACAACTCTGACAAAGAGGTGAGACAATATAAGTCTACTACTTCCTGATTTTTCACTGATGGGACCTTTAATATAAGCTTGTTCTTGAATTAACAATCGTTTTGGTGCTTTTGTGTTCAACAATTCAACAATAAACAAACATGACAGAGAAAATAAAGATGACTATAATTGCCCTTTTTGTTTAATGAATCATGACTTTGTCACGGATGATATCATAGGTCAATGTTCATAGTGTTTTAATTCAAATCAGAGGTGACAGACTGCTGCATTAGTGCCCTTTTCACTCCCCCCTCCCCCCCTTCCCACTCACTACATGTCCTGTGCTGTTTCCTCTTCCATCTTAACACCTGTTTCTCCATCCTGTCTTTTTCAGGTTCTGGCCTCTTTCAGGAGAAAAACAAAGTGTGCATTCCTCTCAGTGCTTCAGTTTCCTTCAATCTTAGACCACCTGAAAGGATGCTTCCCGACACAGGAGCGCCAGCACCAGAAGGCGAGACAATCTTTCAGAACATTATGAATTTGAAGTGTCTTTGAGTGTTTTCTGAAATCATCAATAATGTGTGTGTTTGTCTTGCAGCTGTTTGCAAGTCTTCAAGAGATGTGCGTAGTCTATGCTGGCCCGTTCCCTGCAGGCATCTCTGAGAGGGAAGTGAGGCAGCTGTTGCGTTGCTGCGGACCTGTTCGGAAAATAAGAATGTTGAACACAGCGTTCAGGGTAGAGCTAATTTCCATGAGTCTTTTATTTGATTTTTTTTTTTTTTTTTTTTAAGAGAGATCTGTTTTCTGAGCTGTGTTTATTTTTATGATGATATCTGGTTTCCAGGTTCATGCAGAGGTGGAGTTTGAGCTGCTGGAGGGAGCTGTGTTGGCTTTAAAAACTCTGAATGGACTTCATACTCAAGGACAACCCATCAAGGTAACTCTTATCCCATTTTCCATTTCCTTCTGTGTTCCCCTTACATCACAGCTCTAGCTCTTCTTCTTTCTTAGGTCCAGAGGCCTGTTAATGAGTCAACGCTGGATTTGGATCTGACTCTTGATGTTCTGATGGAGGACAGCAGTCACATATATGCTGTGAAATTAAAGCCTAGAATGGCTGAGTGCATAACAGTTTCTGAAAAAGTCAATGGACACACGCTAGAAGCCGAATGTTCAGGTGTTACGACGGTGGACACTTTGCCTTCAGCTGAAGTCAACGGTCAAAGTTCGCAGCCTGCAAACACAAAATCTAAGCTGTGTGAGGAGATAATCAGCGAGACATTTAATCCCTTTGGCACCGTGGAGAGAGTTCTTCTGCCTGCCAAACCAGGAACATTTCTGAGACATGCAAACATAGGTGAGTAAAAAACATGAAAACATTTTCTTGTTCTGTCTTTCTGTAAAAGTTCATACAGAGTTTCTGTGTCTCTTGTTGACAGAGTTTGAGACTTCAGAAGGCAGACATGCAGCTCTCAGCGCCTCTGACGAGCTACTGAAGAGAGGCTACCTAGTTTGTCCATCGCTAACCCCGCCCCATCTATCCTCGTGGGTTGCCATGGCAACGACCTGTGCGGGTACAGACAACGAGGCAGACAAAGTCAAGGACATGACCCACATGCGCAACAGTCCTCAGGTAAAGAAGTGCTGACTTCAAAGGCACGAAGTCAAAGTCTTTCAGAGTAGATGTCACACTTCAGCACCAGTCTCTCAATCCAAATCACATCTGTCCCTTCAGCGCAGCGCCCCACTCCTCCCCACTCCTTCTTAAGTGTGCCTACAGAGTTCAGACGTTTCTACAACTGATCTCTATTTAGATATTTAGCCCAAAGTTGACTCTGTCCTTATTTTATACCAAAAAAGTCTTATATTCAGTTTGGAAAGTCTGTTGGTTCTCCTTGAGTTGTGTCAAATCTCCACCATTATGCCTCTTCTAAGAGCGTCCCTGAATGGGCAGGGCCCGTCTCTCTTCCCCTTCGGACAGGGAGGGAGTCACATGAATGAAACATGTTTGAGCCTCTGAGCGAAACATGAACAAGCTGAAGGAAGCGCCTGTGTATGAACTCAGAGCCAAAAACAACAAACCCAGAGGGAGTTTGACTTCATTGATATTTGCTATGTTAATGATTAAAGTGTCACATAGTATACCTTTTAAGATTGTTTTAAGGCTTACACACCATGACAGCCTCTGTTATAATTATTGTTTTCTGGTCATTTGTTTGTTTTTGTGAACAGCATATCAGGATTATCTCTAGGAAACATCTTCAAAGTTCTTCTCTTGGACAAGAATGAATTGAGCAGATTTTAGTGGGATGCATACACCGAATACACTAAATCAAAACAGTTTGGCCTTAATGTTGCACATCAAACAAAGCAAAGTGATGAGGATTGTTGGTACATTGGTAAAAAAAAAACTGTGCACACAAGGTAGAGTTATCAGTATGATTATTTGAGCACATTAGATTACAACTCTTGTATTATAACTCCTGTATTTATTATGTGCAGGACCAGGAAATGGATCTAATGATGGCCAGGTTGGACCGCCATCTAAAGAAGCTCTTCAGGTCTCTCTCAGACGGCACCTTGTCGGTTGTTGTGCTTCCTGGACACATTAGGTGAGACTTCTGACAGCATATAAGAAAAGCTGATAAAAAGTGAAACATTTCTAAACACTTCTCTTCTCTTTCCCAGTCTGCATGGCAGCCTTCCTGGTTTGTGTCTTATGGAGGTAAAGCGAGCGTCTTGAGAAGAACAACCCTCGATGGAGAAGATTTTATTCCTACACTTAAAATGTGTCTTTCAGTTCAGTGCTGTCTGAGCGTGTGTGTAACTTGAATCAAGTTAAATATTTGGAGATAAAAAATAAATCAAATAATAGAAGAAAAAGAATAGCCAGCCACAGATGAGCATCTCAAACAACAACATACATTGTCACACTAATTGATAAACACAATTGATCGGAAAAGGATGCAGTGGGTTACTCATTAATGACACGACCGACCATCTGCCAGTGTTTGCGATCATTCAGAGCTGAACAGAGACTGGAAAACAGCTGCCAATTTACAGGATAATTATACTTAAAATTAAAAAGGCAATTCATTCACATAAAATCGAGCTCATGAGCCAGCAAGGTCTCAGTGGAAGATGTAGACGAAGCATATGATGCTTTTCTGTAAATACCAACTGCTCTTTATGAAAAACCTTTGGACACAGTGGAAAATTATTTAAGAAAGTGAAGAGTTGGTTTGATTAGATTTGAGTAAATTAGCATTGAACTTATCCAAAAACTAAATGTATTATCTTCCGCAGCCGATCCAGTGACTCAACCATCATGATAAATTATGCAGAAATAACATTTATTGAGTAGTAACAGACAAACTTGTGTTGGAAATCACATATAAACAATATTACATGAAATATATTGAATCGTTTTCAATTTTATATATATCAAAGATTTTCTAAATCAACCGTCACAATGCAGTTTGTGATATTATGAATGACTCGGACTTGATTCCTTTTTTTCTTTTCTGAAAAAAGGGGGGGATGCTAAATTGGTTCTCTACTTCATCCTGCACCCTTTCCCAACTGAAATTATTTATAAAACAAGTTGTTACGGACAGTGCGCCGTAACTTTTTACATGTATAAATCGTTTTTTAATAAAATCCAGTGTTTCGCGGCCGATGGTGATGCTCGTTTGTGTACGTACGAGCGAGCAACAGGTTACTGGTGCAGTCCCCCTAACGGCCTGCTGTATCGCTACAAACGCAGTATTTTTGAAAGTTATATATAGCCCCTTTAAGATGTTCAAAATAAACAAAAATGAAATGAATAAATTACTTTCATAATAAAGATGTGTTTTTTTTACTAAATAGCTGTGTTTTATGTCTGCATGATTTACTTTTCAACCTCTGCTATTACTTGACAATTCACAATTACTCTCAAAGTGGAATTAGTTAAGGCTAGAAGTAAACGTTTGCCTTTGTTACCAAATGATTCACCTAGTGTATTTCGATGTTACCTGGCCTTACATGTTTATTATTCGCTGATTGAGGGCTTCAAGGTTTGTCACATACGTGTATTTCCTTGGATAAATATAAGTGCGGTCAGTCGGTTAAAATATGTCCTCATAGAGAATGCTGTGTTAAAGCAGGATTTGATTTGTGTTTTTTTTTCCCCACGGAAAAAGAGACACTCGAGTCTGCAGTGCTATCCATTTATTTTCCTTCCACAGAACTATAGAGAAATTTTTATACAGTATCATGTCTTCCCTTCTGTACATAATGACCCGCTCAGTCACCTAGGCTTATCTGTAAAATAAGCACAGCTCTCCATCTCTGCTGTGGGTCTCTGTGTTATAATTGATATTTGTTGTTTTTTTTAAAGGTGAAAAGGGTCTCCACATTTTATTTTTGCATAAGCTGTAAAGTCATGATTACTCTGCGTTTAAAAAACACGTCGCTAGATTAATTTGCAGTTGACATAATAAAAGTGCTCTGTATTAAAGACAAACAGCCAGAAGTACTAAGAAACATTCTTTTATTTTTTTCTCCCTTTCCAAGGAAATATCTAAGAATTTTAAGTGTTTTCTTATACAAAAATGCATTCGTCATTTTAACGTTTTTACATATTTTGCATTAGGACATACTTGTTGACACGGTTACAAAACATTCAACACAAAAAAGGTAAAGAAACCAATTCTGTACAATAAACAAGCACCTCTCCTGAAGGATCAAAATGCCACCAATAATAAACATCAAATTGTCATTGAGAAGCTTATACACGTTGGCTAAAACTGGGGAAGGTGACCGAATGTACTTTTTAAAAATATCCGACTGCATTAAAAGACTAAATTACCCAGATATTGTAATCAACAGGACCTATTGGTTGGTGGTTTTGTGTCACCTTTCAAGAAAATAATTTACAGGGAAATAAAGCCTCGAGGAAAAATAACATCTCCCGTACATGCACAAACTCACACGCAACATATTTAAGACTGATCGAGGTGACAGTGTTGTCAAAATTAACTTCAAAGTGATAGCACTGCTGTGGCGTCAGATTCCAGTCTGAAAAAAGTGAAGAAATGAACATTTGCTGAGTTTCAGATTTTAAGATTGAAGTTGTGAGTGTAAGTGTATGCAAGTGTGTGTGTGTGTCTTTGTGTTACCCAGAAGAGTTTCCTGCTCCTCTGTAACAAAATGAAAGTATGGCAGCTGTCATTATGGCTTGTGTTCTCTCTCAACAGTCCAAACAGCTTGGCTGGAAGCTTAGGTGTCCACAGCTGCTGAGTGAACAAATTAATTCAGGATATGCACCACTCCCTCTGAAGTACAACTTTACAGGAGAGCGCACAAAGTGCTTAAGAAGAGACTCATGACAGCCGCTCACTGTTGAACATCGACCTCCCCACCTCTCACTACCAGACTTCTGGGACTTCAAATAGTGACGATGTAGATTCCGCTGCTGAAGAGGAGACAAAAATGAAAGTTATCATACTGTAATATTTTCAGTTGGTACATTTAATCTTTTGAACCCTTTGCTTGTCTCATCTATATTTGTTTTGCAGGTTTGGATACAGTAACTACATATCTAAGCTTGTCAAACCATAGATGTCATGATCATTTATAAGAAGTGATGGCAGGAAAGGACAGCACTTCAAAAAAAAAATAACTATGACTTTGAATGTTGTCTTCTGCCTGTATGTCCACAGCAATCCAACACAGCACAAACACATGTACTGCATTTGAATGGATAAAGTGGATTGTCCATGTTACAACGATATAAATAAATTTGTATTTAAGAATATCACACTTTATGATATAAATACAGTCTTAACAATTTGAACCGTGTCAAGCAGATTCAAAAGTAAAAAAAAAAACAAAAAAAAAAACACACCTTCAGTCTGCTTTTTCTTGTTCTTTTGACCTTTCCTCCCTTGGGCAGTTAATGAAGTTTGTTGCCAGGTGACCATCCCATCAGCATCACCTGTGCTCTCAGGATCCTCCTCCTCATCAAGAACCGGACTTAACCCTGCCGGATGTGATGAATCTCTGCAGGGCACAGCAACCGTTAGAAGACTTAACAGCAAACTGGATAAAGGTGACAACATAAAGGATCACATCCAATTTACTCACGCCGTCTTGAGCCATCCCTCTGAGGTTTTACTCTCAACAGCTTCAGCATTTGCCTGTTCGCTTTTGGCTGTAAAACATAGTGACAAGTGTATTATACCCCCTTTTTTTTTTTTTTTTTTTTTACTAATTTACATTTTTACTACATTAGGAGGGAAACTGTCACATAAACAGGGTTAAAATAAAGACATCTCTCAGAAAAACAAGAAAAGGTTGGACTAAGAACTTATAATTAATGAAGACATTTGAAAAATCAAAATGAAAAAAAAAATGAAATATATATACACAATTACTTTTTGTGTATGAGGACAAATATTTCCATCAGGAATCCATTTGATTTGTTCATATTGCAGCCGATAGCTATAAATAATATATAAAATCTTAAGTTAACTAATTACTCAGCCACCCTTCACTTATTTGATCTCATGTGTTGTGACAAGTATTCAAAATGTCATCTGCCCTCTCCCTCAGGGCAACCTCTGCTGAGAACCTTCAGTAAACCTGAAACTTGTTACCACACAGCAGTAGGAAAGTACTTAAGCACGTATGCGTTCACACACCATCAGTTTTCATCTTCTTGCTGCTCGTGTTATCCGGGTATGAGTAGTGACTCCAGCCGTCTGTAATTAGCCCATCTCCAGTCCCCTGCTCTCCCTGAACAGGACTGATGCTGCGTTTCCTCAAACCTCTAGAGCAGAAAACATGAGCCATACTTAAAACAAATGAATGGAAACTCTCAAGCTGAGTTCTATACTGAAATGCATCAAGTTAAAATTGCAGCTTAAATCTGCAGTGTACCTTGTATATCCAAAACCAGAGGTAGAGGATGGGGTGTAGTGAGATTTGGCCCAGCTGTCATCTCCCCATGTTTTGGGTGTCTGATCGAGCTTCTCCTTGTTCTGCTGTCTGCCCTGGATGTACTCTGCATACGTCTGGATCCTGTAACTCTCTGCATAGCGGCTGGTGTTCATAGCTGTGTGAAGAAAGGAATATATAACAAACCGCATCAACAAGTCCAATATGGTGATTGTAATCACAAGGAGTGTGTCACTCACCTATCTGTACCTGGTCTGTCTGACTTAGAGACACAAATGCTGACGTGTCATCGATCCATGACACCTGGATGTTTCCTGTGTGGATAGCAAAAGTACAAAGTGATTGAAAAACAGCAGGTGATATCTGTGTGGAAGCAGAATTATCAGGCAGAATCATGTCTTACCAAAGGCACTGAAGAGCTGGTAGAGGTCACTTGTCTTCCATTCTTTTGGGAAGGTGACATAAAGGACATGGTCTCTTTTAGGTTGCACTGCAAGAACAGAAAAGTAAAAAGATTAGAGATTGCTGAAAGTCGTTTTCAGTATGAACACTGAGTCTCAGTGCACAACTCACACTAGGCAAGCCGCACATTTGACCCCTAAAGTCCTGTTTGTTTGACTTGTGTGGGTCGTACACTTCCTTGGCCCATGCGCTTGTGAGAGGTGGGCTTCTGTACAGTACGGTTGCTCACACACGAGCACTACACAGGTACACAACGTGGACATAACGTATAGCCTAATTGATGTAACTGTAAACCTCAACTATAATTTTAAACATTAGCATCAAAGGATTCTTGTTGCTCAGATGCAGACAGGACGACATTCAGAGTCAGCTGGATAAAACCCACAAGAACTCAGAGGTCTTTAGGAAAATGTGCAAATATCCAGTATTACGATGTGATGACAGATGTAGAGGAGGTAAGCGTGCTCAGGCCAGGTTGGGCATTCAGCAATGTGAGTGCAGGCGAGCGAGGGACTGGGGAGCGGTGACAATCATGGTTCGGAATGGTATGGGGCAACTGAGCCTAGTGTGAGTGCTCCCTTTGAAGCTTTGCAACATCATTTTACTCACAATCTGGTCCTGTGATGTTGAGGTAGGGAATATCTATAATCCTCATCAGGAAAAGCCTAAAGAAAAAAAGACAGGTGTTATACGTTTTAAGCAGTAAATGAAAAACATTTTATCATTTTGAGTGCGGCTCGTACTTGTTAAAGAAAGGCTCAATTAGTTTGGAGCGTGCTGAGATGTAAGCTTTTGGTGGAGTCAAGAAAGAGCCTGAAAACACAACATTGAGCCAACAGTTAAACAACATTTACGGTAATGACACTTGTTTTTTTATTTGCTGGCAGGATCAGTGGGATGTTCTTGTGTTACCCAGGTAGTTTGCCATAGATATGAAACAGAGGCCAGTGATGTAGGCATCGTAGCCGGCTTCGTGGAGCTGTTCCTGGGCTGTGTCATAACTCTTGAAATCCTCTGCCGTTTCTGACAGGAATGAAACAAAAAGAAATCAAGTTGGCGGGAGTTTGCACAACTTTTGCATGAACCTCTACGAGTTCACATTGTATTTACTCACCAACATGTGGAGACTTGAAGGGGCTCTCCTTGAGCTGCTTCTCCAACTCTGCCAGGGATGTGTTGTTAATTAGCTCCTGAAACACAAAAGTCAAATACAACTTATCAACATCACCCACCTGTTCAATCAAATATGACGGGAGCTCAAGAAAATTACTTCAACATGTAGTTCTTTGGTGTGGTAGAGTCTTGACTTCGCATATTAAACGAAGATTTTGTAAATGTGTAAAACGTTTTCACCTTAAAACAGCAGAATAATTATATGTTTTAAAGTCCAATGATTTTTAGTAGCTGGATTTGTCAAACTTAGGAGATACATCTCTATAAGAGATGGCCAATTAATCGAGATTCAATATCAATTTTGGCTGCCCACGACCATGAAAACACGATGATTTACAGTGTTGCATGCCCTGTTGTGCTCTTTTGTCCTAAAAAACAGAGTTCACTTCTTTTTTTTCATTTATTATGTTTATATATTTTTCCAAAGTGTTCAGAATGTTATAGTTTAATAAATTAATGTGATCCAGATGTTGTAAAAACCCATGAGTTTTTAAAAGTCTTGATCTCAAGATCAATCAAAATAATCGTGATAATGATTTTTGCTTTATTCAAGCAGCCCTGATCTCCATCAGCACCTTGGTACCTCGGGTATTCTTTTGCACTGATGAGATCTTACCTTAAAAGGCTGAGTAGAGGCCATCAACTTTGTGTCCAGAAGTCTGCAAGCAGACAGTCAGAATTCACAAGCTGAACAATACAACTCATCCAAAGGCTGAAAAAGAATCTTCTTCTATAACAAGTATACAAATGTATCAAAAAAGGGATTCGATTTTTACCTTGGAAACACACACATCGTGACCTCTTTAAAGTCTTGAAGATCCTGAAGAAGAGAGGCATCAATTATTCATTAAAACATTACTTAGCCTAAAACACTATTTTATGCAGCCAAAAAGGCTCTGTATTTATAAAGATCCACTTTTAAGTTTTACCTCAGGCAGAGGGCAGTAGAACTGGTGGATGGTGTGCATCACATCCAACAGCATGTTATGGCCAACCACAAGTTTACCCTGTTTATTGAGAGTAGAGGTTGGGGTTTAAGTCAGATTTTTTCAAAGGCTGAAACTCTATTCTTCAAATGGTGCAATGGCACATGGGCTGGGTTTACAATAGCGGCTATCACCAATCACAATCGACACACTAATGAACAGTCTCCCTTTGCGCTCCACCCCTCTCGCTTAAGTGTGTCATGTTTGACACCTGCTCTGCAGATCAGAGGGAGAGATGTACGTATGTAAGTCCTTAGATTGAGCTGCAAGGTCTTAAAGATGAACCTTCTTATGCTTTCGTTTCTATAGTAACGTCCATGTTTCTCTGCACATTTAGTTTTGGGTCATTGCATTACGCTGAGCAATAAAAATACCTCCACGCTGATCACCCGTTTTGATAATGGAATAATGGATGGAGCAGGGTCAATTGGACATCTTTATAAAACGTGCTGTTGATGAATAGGCTGTTGTCAAACAAGCAACAAAATATATAATATAAAGCTGATCAAAAAAAGTTGTATTAAGAGAAAAGACGGAGGGGTGTGTATGAAGAAGTGAACGGGAAAGGTGATCAGATTAAAGTAATTTTTGAACAAAGCAGTTAACCAACCTAACCTACTTTAGGTATAACCTCACATGAAAAGTGTTTCTCAAAATATTATTTAAACTGACCCCCTCACCACAGCACAGGTACAGCATCAATTCTGTGGGAAACAACTTTTTTCTTTTAAGCGTTTGTGTATTTTGTGTGCATTTTATTGCAGTTAAATTCATGTTGAGGCAAATAAGGCTATTCAGATCTAAAGTCCAGTAGTTGAAAAAAGGTCTAGCATAAACTCTGCACATGCGTAATGTATTCTAACTGCTTATTAAAGATGAACAATGTTTTAACTATAGGTTGATTTAAAGTGAACTGAAACAAGTCAGTGCTTACTCACAGATTTGGAGATGGCGTGGATGACTCTGGAGAAGCCAACGGCATCATTTAGCTCCTCCTATGGGGTATACAAAAAATGCAATGGAAAATACATACGATAAAAACTAGTGCTGCCTCAGGTTCTTTTAAATTAAGGAACCTAAGTCTTTGATTTTGACCAATACATTACAATTTAACTGCCATCTTGAAATTAATCTCACCTGCTCCCTCTCCAGTCTCTGCTGCTCCCTCCTCTTCCTCTCCTCGTCGTTGACTTTGCTGACCTGAATAATGCGCTCCTTCTGCATTCATGCAGAAATCACATCAATATTGTACAAACTCACAACACAGAATCAAAACCAAAGGGCAAAATCTGTAAAGGGAAAACCATGTTTTTACCTTTTCTGTCTCCACTGTTTCCACATGAAGCCCCTTGGGAAACCTGGAAAATATTTTTTCTTATTCTTTGCAAATCAAATACAACAACAACAACTATAGTAGTACAACAAAGAATTTAGTGAAACTCACTTCCAGTTCAGGGTCTGGTAGATCAGCTTTCTCTGAAACCTGTCAAGAAAATATAGATACATTAAAATATGGTACAAAACCGCACATTATAAATACAAAACCAGTGAAGGGCTGGTGATTTCTAGAGAAGGGGCTAGCTTACCCTGTGCATGGTTCCAAATCCACAGTCTTTTCAGAGTTGGTGAAGAGGGCCTCCACCTTCTGTCTGTGGGGAAAACAGCAGAAATGATCAAAACAGAGACATTAACATACTTATGAAAAAGCTGAAGTTGAGATACAGCAAAAGGAGATGTGTGAATCTTACTTTTGGGGCAAAGATGGGATATTTTTTAGCCATGCTCATAATGTTACAAAATAAAACTAAGTGGCTGGCTTATATCAGTGTAAAAGAATTAAGCCGTACACAACCCTCTGATTAACCACAGCTCTTTGTGCCATCATGGCCTGAAACATGAGCTTCATGTCTGCCTTTGGTGCATGTATTGTCAAACAGAGAGAACAACAATAACCCTTACATGACTTTGTTGATGAAGTCTTTATGTTCCTCTGGAACGTGTGCAGGACCTTTGGAGGATGGAGAGATGAAGGATGGCGTCCCTATACCATTAGCATGTTGATTTCTCCTCTCCTCTGTCTGCTCCCTCAGCTGGGCTTCCTCTTCTTGATTAAGGTATGGGATTCCTTTAAAAAAATAAGATTAAATCTGACAATTTAATGGTGACCTGGAATTTAAGGATTACTGAAACAACACGTCAGACTGATGACTTCTCTGAATGATGGAAAAAAGGTTCTCTTTCTATTCTTAAACATTCAATATCATCTGAAAAGAATCCAACAAACAAGTAAAACAGAGCAATTCCAGCTCATGATTAGTGAGGCCTTCAAGGGCGTCATTTGACTCTATGTGTAGTAACTGACAACATAACCCTCGACCTTTAGAGGCAACAAACATCTAAATTCAAAAAAACTAGACTGCCTATGTCAAAAATCAATTACTTTCTGCAAAGAAAAGCTGAATAAGCAGATTGTTGATTGCCATTTAATTTATTACACACAAAAATAAGTAGATTGAAATTGTGTGACTTTTTTGTTGTCGTTTCAGCAAAAAACATATTTAAGAACTTTATACGCAACTATATCACGATGTACTGGTTACAGTATGAAATTAACAAGACTTTGATTTACATCAGGCGGTTTCTTATCAAAGAAATTGACCGAGCACAAACTACCAACTTCCTTTAATGAAATGTTGGACATAAACACCATAAACACAATTTAGCTGCTTCACTAATATTGAGGGTTGATACCAATCACTTCACATTATTAAACTAAAGGTCATGTCAGTGTACTCACCATTACAGAACACCTTGTTGAAGTCAAACCCCTGACTGGCCAGAAAGTCAATACTGGAACTCTGAAATGACAAAAGATGATCTGACATTTCACAACTTTCAAACTAAATGCCAAACAACACATCATGGCCCTTTCCGAATAGCCACAGTTCAGTAGGCAGTGCGTACTATTCAGTCGGGAGTTTCAGTATACTGAACTTTTGTGGTCATTCAGTATGCATTTTTTTGGGTCCACCTCAGTATACTGAACATTTCAGTATGGATACTAACTTCCGTGTTTCATGCAGTATGGATCAGATGCGTCCTTTCAGGAAATGAATTTTATTTTATCACCCACAATGGTGTGCGAAGTTAAACATAAAACATCACTTCATGTGCGCCTCCAAATCAAAACAAATGAGCATGGTTTTATTGAATCAATTTTTGATCTAGAGTTAAAGTCCCGACTGAAATCACTACTTTTAATTAACAAGAGAAAATATAACAAATATCTTCATTATTATAAAACCTTTCCCCCTCTATTTAAATAATGATTTCACTATTTAAATGGTTCTTTATTTTACTGTCTTTCATTTGTACTTTCCTTTATGTACTGTATGTTTATTTAATCTGTTTTTTACTTGATTTACATTGTGATCTTGTTTTTTTTTTACCCGACTGTTTTTTTTGTTTAGCTTTATACAAGAGGAGTAATGCGCATATACAAACAAACAAAAAAAAACGGGTGGATGCGGCCGGTTCGGGAAATGCAAATGACACCACTTCCATACTGAATGAATCAGAAGAAGAAACAAATATCTGTCTACTGTGCGTGCCTACTGAATAATAGGTACTAAACAGTATACAGCACGGATAATAGGTACTGTATACTGCCTACTGACAGATTGAGTAGGTACTTGGCAATTCGGATGCACCCCACGTCTCTGCTGCTGACCAGGCATAAGGAACAACATATTAAAAGTAATTTATCTCACTATCAATAGCCCAAAGGAGCAACACAGACTTACTTGGCAGATGAACTTTATGTCAGGGGACGTCCTGTTGAAGGGTTTCGGGAATACATAAAAGTTAAAAGACTTTGTGATATACCTGCAGAGACAAGGCAAGAGGAAACAAAGCAATGACGATCAATTAGTGAGGCCATTATAGTAGCTAGGAGTTTATTACAAGTTAAACAAAAGCTGGATGTCTTTGACTAGTAGCATCTGGTTGGCTAATGTCCTCGTAAAAGGTGGGAAAGTGAAGAAGTAAATTGCTGCTATTTTGGACATTTTTCAACTGGAAATTATGTGATATAATACTACCAGGTCCTTATTGTGTTTATTCAGATATAATTCGTTTTAACTCATAATACATTTAGACAAAATTACCCTTCCTAAACCACAGCTTGAAGTTCTGGTAATGAGGGGCCGCTTGAGAATCCAACCATGCTCAAATCAGAAATTTGTACACGAGTACCTGTGATTTGTACGCTTATTTTGTCTGGGTGCCAAGTACAATAATTAATTCCAAGAGGACTGGAAACAAGTACTGTAAGCTTTTCTCCTATTTCATCTGAAACATTACTCTTAATTGTTCCAACAAAAAAAAGCAGGCATTTTAATAACAGCAGGAGACAGTCATAGGAGTGACATGTACATGTGTTTGTCCCAAAATATCAATTCAGATTTATAATATTGTTCACTCACTTCGACTTTGCCTGGTCGTACTTGAATGTACATAATCCAAACTGAAACAGCAGGAAGTCCATGGAGTGCTAGTGGACAAACAAGATTTTAAATGAGATATTATAAAAAAAAAAAACTTGAGATGTGTAAATTGTATCTACAGGATGCATTTACGCTGTGCAGTTATTTTTCCATCATTGCAAACCTTTTTAAGCTTCGTGTATCTCTCCTCCGGTGTGTCCAGTCCGTTTGTTAGTGCACTGACATTAGGACCATCGCTTATCCCTTAAAAAAAAAAAAAACACAACAAATGTCATAATTTACATGCAGAGTCTTCAGATGTTAAATCTCATTCTCTCTTATTAAAACTCCCACACAGCTGCTTACCTGAAAACTCTCCATCGATGGCAAGAAAGTCAGCCTCCTCTATCGCGCTGTACACCGTCTTTAAACTGTCTTTGTAATCTGGGGGGAAAAAAAGGCAAAGTGTATGAACATCAGCATGTTAGCCCGATGAAAGCGTGTTAGCAGAAACCCGCAGCTGTGCAACTAGCTACACAGATAGCTAAGCTAGCAAAGCTGCACAAACACACGAGAAATGAAGAAGCCCATTTTACATTCACACACAACTGAGCGCGCTGTTGTGAATTATCATTATGTCTTCAGCGAGCTGTGAATTCAGTGAGCAAAACCCGGCTGGTAACTTACTCTTGCGTGTCACCTCCATCCCTGCACAATGAGTCCGACTGCACCCGGCTGACAGCTAACGTTAGCCCGCGACGTCAACTGGCTTTTAACCGTGAACAAACACTTCCGGGGCCGCGGCCGCACGCGCCTCACAGAAAATGTTGCTGTGTGTCAGTAAAAAGCCAATAAATACATTTTTTGAGATGATGTTATTGAGAGAGAAACCATTTAAGAATTGAAAATTAAATCTGTTGTATGATCATTATTTTTCTAACGAGGCGTTTTGCTTCACAATGACACAGTTAAATGTTGTTTTGAAATATCTAATTTTTCATTTGTGTTTCCAAGTCCATAATATTTGGTTCGAAATTAGCTTTAAGATAATGTGGCTGTACACTGGCCTCTTGCTCCACTACTAAAATATCTATCTATCTATCTATCTATCTATCTATCTATCTATCTATCTATCTATCTATCTATCTATCTAGGCATATCCATCCATCCATCTATCTATCTATCTATCTATCTATCTATCTATCTATCTATCTATCTATCTATCTATCTATCTATCTATCTATCCATCCATCCATCTATCTATCTATCTATCTATCTATCTATCTATCTATCTATCTATCCATCTATCCATCCATCTATCTATCTAGGCATATCTATCCATCCATCCATCCATCCATCTATCATTTATCTATCTATCTATCTATCTATCTATCTATCTATCTATCTATCTATCTATCTATCTATCCATCCATCCATCTATCTATCTATCTATCTATCTATCTATCTATCTATCTATCTATCTATCTATATATCTATCTATCTATCTATCTATCTATCTAGGCATATCTATCCATCCATCCATCTATCTATCTATCTATCTATCTATCTATCTATCTATCTATCTATCTATCTATATCTATCCATCCATCCATCTATCTATCTATCTATCTATCTATCTATCTATCTATCTATCTATCTATATCTATCCATCCATCCATCTATCCATCTATCCATCCATCTATCTATCTAGGCATATCTATCTATCTAGGCATATCCATCCATCCATCTATCTATCTATCTATCTATCTATCTATCTATCTATCTATCTATCTATCTATCTATCTATCTATCTATCTATCTATCTATCTATCTATCCATCCATCCATCTATCTATCTATCTATCTATCTATCTATCTATCTATCTATCCATCTATCCATCCATCTATCTATCTAGGCATATCTATCCATCCATCCATCCATCCATCTATCATTTATCTATCTATCTATCTATCTATCTATCTATCTATCTATCTATCTATCTATCTATCTATCTATCTATCTATCTATCTATCTATCTATCTATCTATCTATCCATCCATCCATCCATCTATCTATCTATCTATCTATATATCTATCTATCTATCTATCTATCTATCTATCTATCTATCTATCTATCTATCTATCTAGGCATATCTATCCATCCATCCATCTATCTATCTATCTATCTATCTATCTATCTATCTATCTATATCTATCCATCCATCCATCTATCTATCTATCTATCTATCTATCTATCTATCTATCTATCTATCTATCTATCTATCTATCTATATCTATCCATCCATCCATCTATCCATCTATCCATCCATCTATCTATCTAGGCATATCTATCTATCTATCTATCTATCTATCTATCTATCTATCTATCTATCTATCTATCTATCTATCTATCTATCTATCTATCTATCCATCCATCCATCTTCTATCTATCTATAGGCCCTACAAATAAGCACTTCAAATGGTATTTTAGCCATTTCTTATACTCTATTTTCTTTTCTTTCCTTTCTTTCTGTCCTTAGCTGAGAGAGGCCAATGGAAATGTGCCCAGTATGTGCCAAAAACCCATGGAGAATACCAATGTACAGTACAGGGTTCAGAATGTTGTGCTAATTCCCATGGGTGCAGCTCTGAAATAAATAACTTAAATTTGTTTCAGTAGACATGATGAGTATCATTTTCTTTTACAGAACAAACACTGTGTAGTAAGGCTACTTATGCTGCATACATGTGTTCATCCAATGTGGTCCAATTGTTTTCCAGAGCTGTAAAGTTGTTCTTCAGACTTTGGTGAGCTCTAAGTCATACATTTGAAACTCCCTGGATGCTTGAAATGTATTTAGATCACTTTACATGCACTTGAATGATGGGTTACTAAATTTAACATACTATAAATTACCATGACCAAAAATGTATGAAATACATTAATTCACAGGTTGTTTTGAATGATCAACCCAAAGTTTACTTTTATTTGCCATGTTTCTGTGAAATATGAAAAAAAGTTTGTCATCTCAGCAAGTGTACCAAACTTTTATCTGACTTTACGACTTGTTGATCATTTGAATTTCCAATCAAAAATACATTTTTAAGTTTATTTGTATGTACTGTAAATTCTGTTAAACTGAAATTCAGCTAGCCAGACTCCTGGAAGATTGCAGCAACCAAATCTGATTTAATTGTACATATGGGCATATCAGTAATGTTTTAAGACAGACTTCCACAAAATGTGAACATATTCTTTAATTAAAATTGACAGAGGATTAGGAGATGATGAATGGCATGCATCACAACACAAAGGTCCCTGGCTGGATGTGAACTAATGTGCTGTCATATGGCTTCATCCAAATTTTGAGGCTGAGACAGCACATACTTTGGCATTTCCAGAATAAAGGTCAGGGTTGTAAAAGTAGTGGTAGTAGTTGTTTGGGTAAATTTGGTGTGATTCACTGTTGCCAACTTTTAACTCACAGCTGGATTAACCCACTGTGGCCTTGGGGCAAAATTGAGCTGTGTGCATTGTATATGCAGTCCTTCACTTGTAACAAGTGTCAGTCAGGTTCAGTGCACACACACAAACTTCACATGACAGCATCATTATATCCCGCCTGCAGCCCCATATCCAACCAGTGCAGACAATGCTGCTGTATGAACTGGTCCCAGGTTTGCAGCCTAATGTCAAATAAGTTTCCACACATTTTAATATGTACCATGTGTGACGTGTGATGATCAAACTGAATTTACATTATATTTCTCTTTAATATTCAGTCTGACACTGTGCTCATGCTAGCCCTTTCCTGCTCTAACCAGAAGCAAGTGACATGTCTGTTCAGACTAGACTATATATAACAGGAAGAAGGCAGAATATTTCTTCCTGTACTCAGATAACACTAAAGTTATGATCTCGTTCAACATTGCTCTTTACTGTTTTAAGAAAAGAAACATACACACCAACATCAGCAACCGACGGTGGTAAAATGCAAGGTTTCAACACACTACCAGGAATCAATTCAACAGTTTCAATTTGACGATAGTGTTTTAGTTAATATCACCATTTCTGCTAAACAACATTCATCTCTAGTTAAAATACTACCACATATATGAATATTCAAGTATTTCTTCAAGGTGAATTATTGATAGATAGTAAATTATCAAAGAAAAAGAACCAGCAAAGCAGTCATAAGAAAGACCAGAACAGGTCTGGGGGAGGTAGACCGTCCATCAGCAATCCGGTGGGGAGGGGAGGGGGTGTGTGTGTGTGTGTGTGTGGGGGGGGTTGTTCTGGCAGGCCGCCAACCCACGATCCGGTGGGGAGGGTGTGTGTGTGTGTGGGGTGGGGGTTGTTCTGGCAAGCTGTCAACCGACGATCTTGAGGAGCCTAGGAGAGCTCAAGAGCTCCCAGGAAAGTAGGTGGTTAGTAAACAAACAATGACAAAATAAATCCCCTTTGTGTACTTAAATCAAAAGTTCTAATAAACAAATGCTAAACCAAACACATAACCTGTGTTATTCTTTTAAATGGCTGCAAATAAGGAGTTTTGTGGTGAGTTGTGCGGCCTACAACCTTTTACTGTGTGGCTGTGTCCATCACACTCACACGATTTACAGCACTAACATACAGCATATTTATGAAACCATATTGCCTTTTACTTTTGTCATGAACATGAATCAATACTATAACTAGTGTCTCTATTAACTTCTTTTCATTTTTTTTAATCAAAAGGATCTCTACATAAATAGAACATTCATAATGTGTTATGTTAACATGCTGAAATCTAATGTCATGTTGTTTGTTGATTACATTTTTTTGTTTTTTCTTATTGTGATTTTTCAATCTTTAGTATTTACAGTTTTAATTTTAACCCCTCAAAAAACAAAGCAGGATCAAGTTGTTGAGAAACTATTCCCTGATGAAATTGAACACTTTGCTTAGCTTGGACTTCACCCATTGATTTAAAATGAAACGAAATTCTGTGGTTGTCCTTTAGGTGATTGATGCAGCCAGACTGAAGCAGCGGGTTGGGAACATGAACGCCTTCATCTTGTCTTTGCAGGACTGATTTGCTGAGAAATTCTGTTTATTGATGGATAGCCGCTTGACTTGAACCACCTCGTTTTCGAGGGGGTCGAAGAGCATACCTTCACTAAGGTCGCAAAGGTATCGTTTTCAGGGTGATGGACCTTTTATTGTCACTGCTATCAGCATCACTTTTTTTGATATGTGAAAGTAATGGTAACTACTTGCATTCTTTCTTGTATGTAAGGAACACTAGTGACAGATTTTAACAACATCTAGAGTATGATACTAAAATAAATATAGTTCAGTTATAAAATGTTTTTTTCTTTCTGTCTTTTGCGAAATCATTGCTCAAAGAATCCAGCAGTCCCAAAAAAAATAAATCCAGTTCAGTTTTTAGGTGAGGTCCTGTCTGACAGGGCTTAAACACAGGATTGTATCAAATTAGAACAATAATTAACAACTAAATATTAAAAAATCCCTTTAGTAACTTGTGGATGATGACAGACAAGTAGCCTATGTTTTCTTTGTCAATAATGAGGATACATAATTGATGGGTTGACTCTATTTTAAATATGGCCTTTGGGTGACAAAAACCAAACTTTTTCTTCCAAAGGCTTGCAAACCACAGGAGAGTTTGTTTAATTTGTCTTGTTATGGATTTTGCATGTCTCTAAGACTTTAGAGGGCTGAAAACCATTATATCCATAATATACGGTACTACCCCGTGGTGTTTTAAAGATGGTGTCGCAGAACACAATCAAAAACATTGGTTAAAAGTCTTCCAGAGGTAACAATCTGGGGACTGTAAAGGAAGCAGTCTGATTCACATCATTTGTATACACATCATCAAACCCTTTATTGACCCCCTATGCTCTGTGGATTGGGACTTTGTCAGCCTGGAGAGACATCAAGGAGAATAATGCATTAGAGGATAAGGACACTCAGAACAACTTTCTATTGATTTACAGTGACTCATACGTTTAAAGGAATGAGTATACAAAAAAATTGTTTTACTCTTCCGCATTGGCTTCATTTTTCAAAACCCGAGGATGTGACTTTAACTCAAGCTAAGGGTGAAGAGGGCCCATTTAAAAGAGGGCAGGTCAGATTTTGACAGCATGATAATGAAAATGTTACACCAGAGAAAGACTGTCTTCACTAAGAGGAAAAAACAATAAATGCAAAAATGTACTGATTGAGTTGGCCAATACGGCTTTTTGACTTGTAGGCAGAGAAGTTAAACTTATCCAAAACTTATGATAAAGGGTTCTCTGGAAATAATAAACCATCATTTAAACACAAGACAGCCACCACAAGGGAGCACTATACTCCACAATTTGAGATCAATTTCAGTCTATACCTCCACTCCACGCACACACACTCACACACACGCACACACACACACACACACACACTCACACACACACACACACACACACACACACACACACACACACACACACACACACACACACACACACACACACACTCACACAGTTACCTGCATGTGGATACTTGAGCTCATCATAAAAGCTCTCCTCTCCTTCATTTTTTCCCCCCTTTTTCATCCCAATACATCACAGCTTTTACAGTGAAAAAGGAGCACAATGGGGGAGTCAGGGACTGGGCTGAGCCAGGAAGTGAATGAGAATGCAATATTGTCAGACTGAGATGAGATGAGTGGGATGAGAGGTGGTGAAGAGGCAGTAAAGAGGCAGTAAAGGTGGACGAGCTGCAGTTAAATGAGACAGAGAGGAGACTAATAGCGTGTGTGTGTTTGTGTTATTTTTCTTCCGAACCAACCAGCAGAGGTGGCAAAAGTATGCTTTCTTTAGATGTAGATGTACAGACATTTGAGTTTAATAAGACTTTTTTTCAAGGTAGAAGTACTGATGCAACTTCTTTACTCTAGTGAAAAAGCTCTGAAATACACTCGTAGTATATTAGAAGCCCCCCGAAGGACATTTCTATAGACTGTTTCATCGCAAAACAACATATATTTATTTCATACAACTACAAGTAAAAAAAAAATAAAAAGTAGAGTTTACAATGGCTTAGAAGGTGCGTTGACATAATAAGGCATTTGTTCTTCATTCTCAGCTCTTGTGGTAATCAACATCTTGAGAGTGCATAACGAAGGAGAAGAGGAGAGGCCACCAGCGATAATAGTAGGAAAAAAGCTGGTGAAAGAATCAGAAAGGTTGGTTGAAAGTCAACAGGTCAAGACTATCAAAGCAGCAGATATTAGAAAAACAGGAAAAAGGGAAACTTTAGACTGAAATAGCACAGGTGGGAAAAAGAAGTGTGTAAGTGGCTCAATAAACATTTCTCTAGACTGTTAAATGTATGAAAGTGCACCCCCCCTACACACACACACACACACACACACACACACACACACACACACTCACAAACACACATCCATACACACAGAGAAAGAGAAGCATTTTTTTGTAACCCGCTCAGACAGTTGTGTTATTGCTCTCCTAATCATGCGTGAGATGAGGTGGCAGTACACAAGCAAAAACCTGCTGTTGACACGTCCTATTCCATTTCATCACACACACACGCACACACACACAGATTTGTTTTACCGGTCCTTATGTGAATAGAAACTGATTTGCTTTCAGGCTAAATTGAGAAATAAAAAAATGGTGGTTTATCGCTCTGTAATTGCATGGGTAGGAGGGACAAGGAACAGACACAGGGCTGTGAAAGGGACAAAAGTTTCTCACAGTTGTGGAAGTGTAACAGATAAGTTAGAACAAAGACGATGAAATTGATGGCAATTTAGTGAGAGGAGCTTTGCTGGCTGCCTCTCTCTGGTCTGCTTCTTTGTTTGAACAGAACTTGTGGGAGGATGAGGGGTTTATGAAAGGACGAGCTGCTGTGAATCTCAGCTGTGGAGACGATATGGAGGAAGTCTCACTCTGAGGTGAGACCTTAATTTGTACCCACCAGTTACAAGTGCTCGGAAATGTATTTTGTTTATTGGTCGTTTATTTGGGAATCCTACATTTTAAAAATGATGAGAAAAGTGCAACAAATTCTGAAAATTCCTCATCATATTTACTCTGGACTTTTTGGTTCTCCCCGTTGTTTGCTGTAGATGCAACCGAGTTCTCAAACCAAACACGTATGAACTGTATCAGAATCCAAATAAGTCTAATTCAACAGCTCACAGGCACACAGGGATAACACAGACTTCAAAACTGAGACCAAGAGATCCAGACAGTGATTATAATACTTAGGACAATCTCAATACACTTCTGGGAATACGGTTACCTTCATTATTCAACATTTCATTGATTTTCAATATATGAATGGTTATATTCTTTAAAAAATTGGCACCAATCAACCTGAATTTGAAGCATAACGTTGAACTTAAATGCCTTTAACAAGAACACACTGATGCGCTAAATCTCGGTTAAAAAAACGCAGATAATTACAGCTTATTTTGGCTGGAGCTTAACTAGATTCTAGTTTTGTCAAAACCACAAACCATATAGGTAGCCAGTCTGTGAACAAAATGTGTTATTTAAAACTAAACATCTTATCTTTGCTAACTGAGGTACACAGGCTATATTGAACCAAATTTGCCACAACCCAAAATGTGTTTGCACTGGCCCTTAGATCTTTGTTGGATGTCTGAAGAAAAGTTATGTAAGTGAGCAGGAAGATAAAACTTTGTTTTTATAACACCAAAAACAAGGGTGATCTAAAACAATGAAAACGAACAGACAGATAAATTGCTGTAATTTTGTCCTTTTGACAAAGAAAAGGAGAAGCAATGGATGGATGACAGAATGATGCTTGGAAGAGATAATTAAGGATCACCATAAGGCAACAGCAAAAGTTGACCTACCACTCCCCCTGTTAAAAAACAGTAAACAACTGGCAGTAGGGTTGCCAGGAAGTTACTGTAAAATTAACGGTATATTGCTGTTGCTGAAATTTACAGTTTTCTACCGTTTTTGTAAATACAGCAAAAAGCTGTGATTTTAAACCTTAACAGGAAAATACTGTTGAAAGAATTAACTGTTTAATACTGTTTATTTACAATTCTTCACAAGAGGTATATTTGCAGATTTATACTGTGAATTGTAAATACTACATCTAGCTATAGATTAATTTCCTTCTACCAAAATGGACACAATATATTTATTTTCTAAACCTAGTGATTTGATAAATGATTCCTTGCATGACAGGTTATGTTTTAAAATAATAAATAAACAGTGCCTTTAAAATTGCAACTTAAAATGTTAAGACAAATAATAAAACTTCAAAGCGTCTTCTCAAACCACATCTGTTTTTATTGAAACTGTGACAAAAACAAAGAAAATACACTTTAAGAACATGAAGGTTAAATAGGCAAAAAATCTAGCACAAATATTTACATTAAGACATTTAGCAAAGGCCATTTCCAATGTATAAAAAGTGCATAAAAGAGTTTTGGTGGATACATTTTAAACAGAGAAGTGAATGTTATAGTTTCATAACTGAATAAACAACCTGTCCTCTGAGGGAAACTGGGTCCCTGGACCTGCACCTCCCTCTGATTTCTCCTTCCAGACTGAAACTGCCACAAGGATTCTGTAAAGGGAAAAAACAACATTAGAACAAAAGCAGCTCCAGCTGAACAGTGAACATTATCATATGGACAATCCTTTCTGAATATTCTCCATATACAAAGAAGTAAAGTAAAAGTATGAAGTAAAACTAGCATGAATAAAAATAAGTCCTGGAATTACTTTAAGTACATGAATTCAGGATGTATAGCAGCAGCTTTATGTGTTAGAAAACATGCTTCAGGACCATTCTGACAGTCTCACTAACGTTTCCTTTTATACATTTTCAAATACTGTATATTATACTATTTATACTATGGCCATATTGCCTAGTAGGCCCAACTAATCATCATTTCTAATTCAATATTAAATCAATAGTCAGTGTCAGTTGAAGCTGAAACAAAGAGAAAGTTTATGTTAGCTAACCTTACCATTCTAGTACCACCAGGCAAGCAAGTCAAGTTCATTATAGCCCACTTAGTTAACCACATTACAAGAAAATGTTTTGTTTTTTGTCCCATTTAGCAACTGTTAAGATCTGTATTTCAAGCTAATGTTAGCTGACAAAGAATTCACTCACTGTGTGTGTGTCTGCCTGCAGTGTTTCTGTGTAATTTCCAAATCTAGCTAATGTTAATCTTACAAATGACTTCAAATTTAGTAAGTGATGATTTTTGCCTTTTCTAACTAGCAAAGCAGTAAGGCACTCACCTCTTAATTGTCAGGATGGAGGTGGATGACAATCTGACAAAGCCAACTCCGCTGTCCTTTCAACCATGTGGTCTCAACTTCTTTTTCCCGAAATGTATTGCAAAAACTACGGTAAATTACTGTTTTGTTTCCTTCAAGCAATAATACAGTAAAATATTGTTATAAACCGTTATAATACAGTAATGTCCTGTATTTAAACATAACAGGATCATACTGTTGAAATTCCCTTGTAAATTTCAATGCATTATGCAATCATGTATGCAGTAAAATTATGAATAGTATGCAGTAGTACACCAAATTATCTAATGTTGTGGAGATACAGAGAGTCTAAAAAGCCAGAGAAATGTAAGTGTTGTGGTTATTATCTACCCTTTTTTACCTTTCTGAGGTTGCCTTGTTTTTCGTTTTATGTTGATAAAATGATGGAAAATACGATTGAGTCTGTATATTGTTTTTTATTTTGAAATTGACTCTTCCACTTACACCTAACAGATGTCAATAGATGCACAATCTAATATTTACTCCACATGAATAAGGTAGAGATCAGAACAGCTCATCCTTTAATGTTACATTACTCAAATCATCCAGTATTGTTTCTAAGGAAGCATATATTCCCCATTATGTTAAATAGGTGTTTACCCTTTCACAACAGATATAGGCCTACATGACAACTAGGACCTACAGCTGACGATCTCCTTGGTGTGTCAGGGCCTGATGTGTTAAACTTTATAACTGGTTGTACATGTAGGCCAACAAAACTCAAAATCACAACACTACCAAACAGAACAATGAGACTACAATGTAATGACACAATTAAGTGTCTCAATACTACTTTTAGAGGCCAAATAAGTTTCTGGGAAACATTTTGTATTTAGCTAAGCATTGGATGATGATAATCTCAGCCTGTGACTGAACTCACTGCCATGTTTAATTTATGACATTGTCTTCAAATGTCCCAGGACTCTGACTCTTAAAGACCGGATGCAGCTACGATACATTCTCCTGAAAAAAAAAACTGCCTGTTACAACAATTTTAATGCCCAATACTGTACTGTAGGGGCGGCAGTAGCTTATTCTGTAGGGACCTGGGTTGGGAACCGGAGGGTCCCCGGTTGAAGTCCCAGTGCAGACCTCAATATGTAAGTTGTTCTGGTAGCTGGAGTGGTGCCAGGGCACTTCCGGAGTACTTCCAAGATGCCCTTGAGCAAGGCAACAAACCCCAACAGCTCTGGTGCGCTCTCTGTGTAGCAGCCCCACTCTGACATCTCTCCATAAATGCATGTCCAAAGGTCCTGTTTGTGCATGTGTGTATTTCGGGCCTATGTATGTGAGAAATAATGTCTCTCAATAAGAGTGTAATACTGAATTTCCCACAGGGATTAATAAAGTTGTAGAAAACAATCTCTATCTGCAGGATGGATGGATGGATGGAGATAGATAGATAGACAGGGTACAAAGAGCATCTACACCTTTGAAACAGCTCCATATTGTTACACTCTCTTTCATCATTCAGCTGAATAAGAAAAGCATGCACCCCTGCTTACTTCCTCCTTTCAGTCCCTCTGTATCTTACACACTCACACACACCCTTTCTCGTACACACTCTGATGCATGATGAACAACAACACTAGAGCACATTTGGGATGTTTGTGGTGGTCTAGTTGGGTAAGATGTGACTTTAACATGATATGTTGTTTGTACCTTGCAGGGTTTCAAAAGTTTCAATAAAATGCAGCACTTTAACATTTCATGCCTTGACACAGCTCAAAGTAACAGAAGAAAAGTCATGCGTATTATGTTGTCAAGGTTGGTAAACAGGAGTAAAGCAGGGTAAAATATGATGCACACACATTTGATCAACTTCAAAAAAAGCTGCGTTGGTGTTTGATTGCAATCATTAGCCTGCTAAAAAATATTCTGAGGTAGCAGTGTTGTTTTTTTAATAAATCAGTTAAGAAATTTTCAACAAGGGTGCGTGGTTTAAATAATGTGTTTGTGAAAATGATGTCAGTGATGCACCCTTTGTCTAACTCTGGTGCCAAGCTGGATCCAGACTTCTCACTTATTCTGACTGGATAGCCCTAATGTAATGCTCAATCTGTCTTCCAAACACAAAGTTCGAGACATCCTGAATCATTTGCGGCGAGAAGGCAAGGGGCAAAAAATTCTACTTTTCACACAAGTCTTCTCAAGTTCATTAAACCGTATTTTCATCACCATGTCAATGTTTGTTAAAACTGCCGTAATACCAACATTTTCCACTTTTTTTCATTGTGAGAATATAGCTATAATATATCACTCACACAAAAGCTTGTAAATAAGGGCTATTTATTTTTGGGCTTTTTGTGCCTTTTATGGAGAGATAGGACAGTGGATAGAGTCGGAAATCAGGGAGAGAGAGTGGGGAATGACATGCGGGATGGAAGCCACAGATGGGGCCATTGCGCCACCAGTGCCCCAATAAGGGCTATTTTTGAGTTGAAAAATACACAAACACCAAGTGTTCTTCAAAGGGGCATTAATTAAAATACTATACTACATATTAGAAATGAGAGCTCACTATATTTGAATCACTAAATCTGACAGTGAAAACTAAATCAAGTCCAGGTAACATGATAAAAAACACACAACAAAACAAACAGATGCCTACCTTTGACAAAATTGGGACAATACAATTACAATTTAATCAAGAGACGCAGTTGTACCGCTTCTTCTTTATTGCTACAAACTATTTGTGGGGTTATGGCTGGGTTTAATACACGTGATTGGCTATGATAACTCTCTGTGTTTCCTCAAAGGTTAGCCCTGTTACTAGCACTTTAACTAGCAGGTATGGAAATAGCACCAAACAGAACCGGTTGACTCAGCAAAGAGTGCTTAATTCTGCCTGTATACAACTGACTGTGCTGTTCCTTTCATTATGTGTATTTAAACCATGGCTATAAGAGAGTGATGAAGGATTCCAACCAGATGATTTTGTCTCTGCTGGGGCCAGGTTGAAGATATATTTTACTCACTTATTGCTCAAAGTTACATCCCATTTCTAGTCATTTTTCTTCTCTCTCTGTCTATCAATCTTTCTTTATCATTTTCAATGGAATACCCAGACATACATTTCAACATGGTTGTTTTATCTATTATAATGTCACAAATAAAAATGAACTTAATTAAATGTAACTGGCTGCAGGTGTGTTCTTAACTTTAAGCCAGTAAACATCCTCCTTTAAAAAAAAAAAGTCTGGCTCCAAATACACAATGTAAGCTTGGACAAATCTGACCATCTGGGCTCTCAAACTGGCCAGTGGAAACTCACAGTAACTGACTATTTACATCGGCTGTGACCGTCTTCCCTTTTTATTGCAAATTTAACTTTGATCTGTCCCTTCCATGGCTATATATGAGATTTGATTCATGCACAGTAATACCTCATGCATGATTGAGCAGCTGGATTGCTATATGTGACGCAAAATGCCAAGAAAACTCAGTGAGTCATAGCTGAGTAAAAGCATTTACGGTTCATGTCTAAAGTGTCCTTCGGTTATTAGATTGAATCATTTACATCTTTCATTTAAATTTTGAATTTATTTGGGTAAGCTAATTAGAAACTGTCATATGCATTTAACTGAAAAGATTGTTTTCATTGAATTCATGTCAGAATATTGTTTCCATTAAAATTTCATCTCTTAGTCCATTATACTGTCACATTGTGGAGGAGGATAGCAATCTGCGACTCAAAGTGGGTGGGTTTGTGCTTGTGTGGGACAAATAGAGGGAATATACCTTTAATGAAGTCAGAAGGTGTTTGAGTGGTTGTTTAATAGCGCCTGTGTGTACTGACGCTCAGGATTGAGTGTATTGTGTGTACAGGCTTGTTTATGCGATGTACCTCAATTATCTTCAAGCGGTTGTGTGGCAAGGCACAAGGGTGACAATGAACAGGAAAACACCATCCATTATTTATCAAGAACCAGCTGTTGCAGAGGGCGGTATATGAATGCACACACAAGGACAGGCAAATACCTGCCCACACAATACATTAATTCTGATGTAAGCCAGTTCATCAGTCAGAAAGTTTGTTAGTTAAGGAGCCAGTCACTTTGATGTCAGCCACTTCATCAGTCAGGCAATAACACAGTTAGCTTTTGGATTGAAACTGTTGATAAACTGGTGGATATAGACTGAAATATCTTAATACCTACATAATAGATTACCTTCAAGCGAATGAATCCTTATGTCTTTGGTGTTCCACTGACTATACCTCTTGCGCCGCCATACCTCACCATATTTATTCCTGACGGTAACAGAGTCACCTACTGGTCTTGCCAAATCGAAATGGATTCTGTTTAACAATCCACCCTAGATTTCTGCTCACAGTTTTGTTCCTTCTGTCAATAATACTAAATGATTACTTTAAGTGATCAGCTCTGAATGTGGAACTCTGATGTCGCTGACCACAGAGTCCTACTATCCAGCTGGACATTTACCAGTAACAGTATCTGCAGATTACATCCTTATTTATAATTACACCTGCACAGCTGTGATTGAAAGTTGGAGAATGTTTATCGGCAGAGTTTATGGATGTAAAAGCCAAGACCTTCACGCCAGATACCAGGAGCTTCAACATTACCACACAGTGCAGTACAGGATACAAATTAAAAACGTCCACAGACCACACATCAGCAACTTAATTTCAACTGCTATCAAGGAAATCCTAAATCAGTTTACTGAAGTGCATGACATTTTGAGAAACAATGCTATCAACATGAAAAAGCCATGGACAACAAACGATTGCTCAGCTTCCGCAAGTGCTAGTCAACAAACAAAAAACTGGTACGATCTAAAGGCAGGGAGAAAAACAATAGGGGAAAAAAGATGGAATGCTGGCACAAGAAACAAGACTAACTCAGAAGGAGGAGAACACAGAGGCTGTTTCCGAATAGCCACAGTTCAGTAGGCAGTGCGTACTATTCAGTCGGGAGTTTCAGTATACTGAACTTGCGTGGTCATTCAGTATGCATTTTTTGGGTCCACCTCAGTATACTGAACATTTCAGTATGGATACTAACTTCCGTGTTTCATGCAGTATGGATCGGATGCGTACTTTCAGGAAATGAATTGTATTTTACCACCCACAATACTGTGCGGAATTAAACGTAAATCGTCACTTCACATCCGCCTCTAAATCAAAACAAACGAGCGTGGATTAATTGAATCAATTTTAAATCTAGAGTTAAAGTCCCGACTGAAATCACTACTTTTAATTAACAAGAGAAAATATAACAAATATCTTCATTATTATAAAACCTTTCCCCCTCTATTTAAATAATGATTTCACTATTTAAATGCGTCTTTATTTGTTTATTTTACTTTATATTCTGTATATTACTGTATTTCATTTTTACCTTTATGTAGCCTACTGTATGTTATTTAGTTATTTAATCTGTCTTTTACTTGATTTACATTGTGATATTGCTTTTTGTGAATGCGGCCTGTCCGGGTAACGTAAATGACGCCACTTCCATACTGAATGAATCAGATGAAGTAGGAACAAATATCTGTCTACTGTGCGCGCCTACTGAATAGTAGGTACTAAACAGTATACAGCACGGATAGTAGGTACTGTCTACTGCCTACTGACAGATTGAGTAGGTACTTGGCAATTCGGATACAGCCAGAGACTAAATTCTCCAAGGGCTAGGAGAAAAACAGGTGAAACACATCAGGTAATCACAGACCCAGTTGACACAGAAGGGAGGGCAGGAACCAGAGGAAACAAGGCACATTTTTTTTACCCGAGGCTGGAGTTCTGAGAATGTGAAAAAAGTACAAGCAGAGAATTCATGGTACACACACACACACACACACACACACACTTAATCCCATTCAGCCTTGTGTTGCCGGAGGATTCAGAGCTAGCTCAAGTTTAGCCTTGAAGGGAAAAAAGAAGAAACGATGGAGGAATGAAGAGAGAAAAAAAGTGAGGAAAAAAACCGAATACTAACAGGATCATATGAGAGTTTGGGGCTGTTCCCATTTTCAAATTAGACCATAATACACACATAACACCCTTTATCTAACATTTACGTCTATTTACATGCTTTGCAATAACAGAACATAATAATTAAAATTGTCTTTGTGGCTGGATTTATTGTGTTGTAAATCCATATTCTGAGTGTGTTTATTAATATCAATGGTGTGTAAATGTTTGATCATGAATGTGAAGAGTATACACCACATAGTCAAACCAGGGGTTGATTGATTGTGCGCTGTAAAGTGACATCAAACACATTGTGGCCTTGACATGTGGCCCCATGACGAGAAGGAAATGAGAATGTGTTTTACTAGCATGTCACATGGTTACACACACATATTCACACACACACACACACACACACACACACACACACACACACACACACACACACACACACACACACATTGGGGATGAAGAAGTCTTAATCTCATTTACATCTGAGATCGGAAATTCAACATTTGCTCATTGTAAGCCCTGTCAGAAATGTTAGGCCAAATTTGTCATCTCATACCTCGTGCAACGGTGAGAAAATTAACTCATGCTGACAATTGTGTGTGTATGCGTGTGTCTCTTCGTGTATGGGCTTGTATTGAAGCATCTATAACTGCAGCTATAGGCTCATTCGTCTGCTTCCTTTCAGATTTATTTCCAATTTTGGTAATTCAATACATTCCATTCAGAGTTTAATTTGAGCTCCATATTTGCTTCAAAGGTGTTTTCATTTTCTTCTCTTTGATGGAATTTATTACATTTTGTCCCTCGCTGCTTAGAACAAGGTTTTAACCCATTTTAGCCCAAACAACGCTTTATATAAAGCATCTCTTCACAGCTTAACATTCAGATGGATTGCAATGAAATCTATTTAAATGAAATGCCAGCTTAAGTAAGCTTTTTCTCCCATCTCGAGAGATTTCTCACTAAATCAGGGCCAATCACGATGATGCTCAGTGGATGAGTAAAGTGCGAGCAAAGGCTACCGTTTGTATTTTCAAAAGTAATACACAAACATCGTCTTCACACAGAAGATGAGTCACTGTTTGATTCATTTGCATTTAATTTAAGACTGAAGCTCCTCTGTTCACTTTGAGGAACAGTTTCAATATTTGGCAGTAAGATCCAGGTAAGTGCTGAATAAATATACATTTCTACTGATAAAACACTGTGACTCACACTGTTTCATATCTTACTTTTGCACATGCTGTGCTTTATTTTTTGCAATAAGTAGCTAAATAATATATTTGTAAGTTTCCTGATATAGATGTGTGTCCAGGAGCCAATTAATCAAACTGGATCCCATTTTAGTGAATATAGTATGTGAATCTTAATTAGCTGAAAACTGGAAGATAATAACATCTTAATGCACCGCTCGAAAAACAACTATTCAAGCAGATTCATTAAGAAAAAAAGGTGAAACCACAATGTAAAGAGAAAAAAGTAAACAGCAAAATATACAGATTAAAATTAAAAGTCAAAAGTGTAGAATGACAAAAAAAAAATAAGAACGCAATAAATACAGATATATAAAAAGGCCATGGGAACGATAACATAAAAACCCCGGTATATACAAGTTTCTTTACACTCACAGTAATCCTGCACAGATGATTTAACTCATGTCTCATTAAGTCTCTACCAATGGATCAGAATGACAATTTCATTTATATTCTTCCAGTGTGATATATTTTCACTTCTTGTCATCCTTTAAGCAGTTCACTCTGATTTGAAGTAGATCTGTGAAATCAAAGGCTCTCCATAGTCCTGATAGTGTGTTTGTGGGGATGGAACCCAGCAACCAGCCTATGGAGTTGAAGAATTAGACTAATGTGGAAGTGCAGTTCCTCTGGTGTTCACTTTGCGGCTGGTTCCTACAGCACAAGAAACCCCTTTAGAGCCCATGTTAAAATGTAATTTTTTTAAAGCAGAAAAAAAAGTTTACAACATGGTTATAAAAAAATGGTATCGAGAGCTCTAGTGTAACACTGCTGACATTGGACAACAGCATCTGTCATTCAAATCCTGAGCCAATTGGATGCAGCCTGCAGCCAACAGGCATCTACCCCTTTCCCCAGGTGCACTAATCACCTGATTGAAACTAATCAAGGAGTCAGTCAGAAGGCAGCAGGAGACAGTCATTCCTTAAACAGTCAAGGAGAACTTCTGACAGAAAAACACTGTGCTTTTCAACCCTGGACACAAAGCTGGACTTAACTGAACTGAGACTTCAAGCCCTCGAGGAGCTGCTGTTGCTGAGGAGGAATGTTTCAGGACTGAACACTGGTGAGACATCCACAATGGAACATTTGATTAAATTGCTGCTCCCAAGTTGAGCAGACGTGTGATTTTGTTACCTGTTTGCCTAAACAGGTCAGGCCATATTGCCGGAGCAAAGAAGATGGCGAGCTAAAGGAGCAACTTCAAAAGACTGAAGATTCCCTCAAACGGCAGGCCTCAAGCTGTGGTTAAAGGGTGTGGTAGGATTTCCCCTACCTAAATAAACATTTGAATTTGTTGGACATCTGCACACACACAACAAATAACAGCAGTACGTGTAATGTGTTTTGGTGCATTGATTTATACGAATAGAATTGGGAATATTTAGCATATGTTGTATGGAGGGTAAAAGGTGCCCTTAAGACTCTGTTAATTGAAGGCCTATTTTCTTTTATTTAAATTGTGGGATTTTCCTTGATTAAGTTAGAGTGTTTTTTGTTATTTGTTAAAAATTTAACTTTGAAATACAAAACCGGTTATCAACATTCTGTGTCGTGTGTTTAATTAATTCTCCACCAGCTCCGAGAGTCTAACCTACATTAGCCCAGTACACCTTAATTTGTTACATCTTGTTTTTTTGATAATTTATTATTTATAAATACATATTTTAGTTAAAGTAAATTTTGTATCCTGAGTGTTACACTGGTCTTGACTGGTACAAACTATACCATCCTTTTATTATTCTATTGAGGCTAAGAGTTATTCATAGATTTACATTATAAGGGGGCATGGCTGAGTTCAGTGAAAGTTGCACATTATTCCAGGAGACATAAGGCCTGCCTCAGGTCCACCTCTTTGCCTGTTTCTATTTTGATCTAAAGTTAGGTTGAGATTGCATTTCTCCTAATGCTACTGCCATCACTGGGCTTCTTTACGCCTCTTCAGAAAACCAATAGGTGATGTAACTGAAGCTGTGTCAGTTTGGGGTAGCATCCTTTGAAGAACCTAGCCAAAGGACCCAGCCGATCTAAAACGACACTGTCAGCCGTTCCCACCCTTAACCTTTCGTTTCTAAGCACAGCCCCCATCCAGAGGAACCTCACAGCTGCACCGGAAAAACGAACATACCTGATGTCATGTACTGAAACCTATAGTTTTAAAGATTATTTGAAATTTCAAGGCCTGCTTTTTTTAACATTAGTATTGTTAGTTTTTCTGTTGTGTGGAAACCAATTGCTTAAATTAAAGAGCGCATTACTTGGCCAGTTCAGTGTTTGCTAGATAGTAGGAATTGGTGGTTCAGTATATACTGGAAAGAAGGGCGCATTTTAGGGAGCCTTCAAAATGGGGCAGCCTTTAACACACTGCTGCGATGTAATCCGTATTCAAATATGCCCTTCAAAGGATGCAGCCCCTCAATTGGGACATATCTGGAGACTATGACAATTTAAAAAAAAAAAAAAAAAAAAAAAAAAAAAAAAAAATTATACAGTGTATGTGCTGACCTCTCATTCAGGAAATATCTTTTGTTCATTGCTCTTTTATTGAGAGCACAAGCAGCACGGATAGTGACATAGGTTGAAGACAGTAAAGTGTTTCATAAAAGGATGTGTTATTTACAACCCTGCACTCCATGCCTGCTTCAGCTGAAGGACTGTGTGGATGTGCAGAATATGGTACTTTCGAAAAAGCTCTCCATGACTGTAAAGTGCTCCGTATTCACTGCACATTTACTGGAATGTCTAAAAGTGCTCATAAAAAAAGAAAATGTTGTGATGAGATATACTACTTCTTGCAAACAAATGCAATGCAGCGCTATTTTTGAATGCAAATACTAAATGAGTGTATCATGTCAATGGTCATGCAGAATGTACATTAAAAGTTCAGAAAATCCTGGAAAACTCCCTCCCTCCCTCCTGCTTGATTTCACCTGTGTGGGTGAGAAAATGACACCTTTAGCTCCCCTGTTTTTAGTGTGGAGTGTTGAATCAGCTTTTTCCAAACCAGCTCACATCCTGGCATTAGAGGCTGTTCAGTCAGTGATTCAGGTGTTATCAGCTTCTTAATGGGACCTTATCAGCTGTAATCAGGGAGCCTAGGTACGAGGAACTACAACCTTCCTACAAGTAGAAACCTGTATTTACATTACTGGTGTAATGCTAAGTGTTATAATAATGCATTAGGAGGATTCACTTCAATGTCTTTAGTGGTAGGCGTGGTTGGTAGGAGGAGAAGCAGGGTCAGTACTGATGACACACCCGAGTGGGGGTGTGGTGGCTCGAGGACGCAGACACCTGAGAGACTGAATCTGAAGTAACGTTTGTTTTTGTTTCAACACTTCACGGGTTCTTTTTGCACATGAACTAAACTGATATGAAAGACAGGGCTGGCGGAGGAGATCGCACCCAAGTGACTCCGTGGCTCGGGCTGTCCGAGTGAGCTGGTCGCGGCACGTACGAGGATCTTTGGGGTGAGTCACCTACACGCACCCCTCAAACAGACAGGACAATTGCACACACATTCAGGTAAGGCAGGATACATATCCACGTTTATGCAACACGTAAGGAGAGGCATTAAGTTACGGGCTCACTGGCCACAATCCAAATCAGTATGTCAGGCATTCAGCAAGTTATTGTTGTTAAGGCTGTACTGATGTGCACTGGCTAGTGGTGCAGCAAATCAAAGCTTGGGCAATTGGTTGAAGTTTTATGATAATCCTTTTATCATGTACAATAACAATACAGTATGTTGAGGGTAAAGTTAGCATAGTCAATATGTATTATTTGTTTACCTTGTTGGTAAACGTGAGAGATTTCTGCCAGTCATTGTTCTGATTTATGGCTCATAATATTGTTTCACAATGATAAAGTATGGGCATATTATACATTGCCTGAATCCTTAGAGGCTTGTGAGTATTCCAGTTTCTGTGTTTTGTGTCCCTGATGTTCCTAGATGTCACAGGGCTAAATGAGAATGTATATTTTAGGCGGAAATTGGGGGAAATGTGTGTTTTTTTTACAATTTCAAGAGCTACAGTTACCTCAATGTATGACAGAAAGATTCACAATTGGTCTTGAATGGAAGCCAGGAATGTCCCCTTTAAAATGATACCTAACACAATAGTATTAAACATTGACAAATGTCCTGAACAATAGCTTAAACCAGGATATGCACCAGCGTCTAAAATGCATTTCAGTTTGGGGGGGTCTCTTCATGAGCTGATTACTGTGACTCAGCTACCACTCAGGAAAGTCTATCATACCAAAATATAATCTACAGACATGGACATTTTCAAAAATCATCACCCAAGTTTTGCCACCTTAAGTGGTACCGACAAGTGAAATTTTGGACTCTGGCCCATGGACTATTAGTGTCAGGCGCAAGGATAGCATTTAGCTGTGGGGTTGTGTGGCGGCGTAACACTAAGTGTCTGCAAAACAAACTCTGACATAAACACTGTATCTTTGCAGTGGAAAATCTTGAAAGAGTTTGTTTTCAGCTGTGTACTTTTTATTGCCTCATCTGACACCTACACTTACCAGGGACAAGCGTAAAAAATGTCTTGTTTGCTTTTGTAGGTCCTATTGAAGAATCAGTAATAATTTCATTCTGTTTCCTTACTAACTCAAAAAGACAAGATAGGTCACAAACTTAGTGTGACTTCTTCCATAGTTACTTTGATGAACCATATTTCAAATGGTGCCCTAATTTACAGCAACCGTTAACAACCTTATGACAATGTTGATTATTCTGGATAGTGAAACTTTGATTATATTCTGTCTGGAACAAGCCATTAAATGGTCTGAAAAAAAAAAGAATAATTGGCTTTATTTGAGCATTCCGTATCTTCTGAGGTTTATCCAAGTAAACTGTCTTATTCACTGTCTGCTGAAGAAATTAGATGACATTAAAAGCTTTTTAAAAACATTCACGTGTCAAACTTTAAACTGGCTAAACTGAAATGTTTTCAATAAAATGGTTTGTTGGAAGTCTGGCAGCAAAGTTTTGAACAAGCTGGATGCTGTGATTATTATTATTGGCTTTTATTGAAACAAAAATATGCAAAAGTATAGTACAGTCATCTATATAATAAAAAAAATGGTCATTGACTCAACATTTAACAAACCCTTTAAAGGTATCACTTCCATAAACCCAAACATAACCACATAATTGAAAACTATTGAAAAGATCATACTGATGCAGTAATTTGGATACAATGCAGTGCTGACAAAAACAAAACAAAAAGCAGTTTAAAATAGAAGCATTACATCTTCAAAAAAGATTATAAATGGAAAGAGATGAAGAGGCATTTGATTGCCATTACATTCCTGCATAAACTGAACTTAAAAAGAAAATGGTTTATTACAAAGCTGTTCACTAAAACATGGAGATTGGAAACTACTGATGGCGTTGCTTCGATTCCTGAGGACCTGAATCCACATTTTGCAAACATGAGTGACAAAGTGACTGATATGATAATTGTATCTGTAGCTGATTGTATCTGTAGCTGATTAAATCTGTGCTTATTCTAGTCCACTGGGCTCAGTCATAACTCACAGCTTGAACCAATAATAGACATACTGACCAGGGCTGCAGGCCCAGGCCTCTCTTAATTATTACACCACTCATGTCTGCATAGAACAGGCTGAACTGAAGCCTGTGAGGAAACACACAGTAAGGGAACAGATTTTTGTATTCCCCACACACAGTGCAATCCTTGTTCAGAGGAGTGGAAGGTGAGCTACGCTTCGAGCTCACAAGTCCCTCAGCGGGCTGTTTTTCATCCCAGATGAGATGCTACATCCTGGGTAACTCTTCCTCCTTCAGCCCCTCCTCCCGTTATGCTCAGAAAACTAGTCCATATATCCTCCCATTGACATTTATAGCATCAGCTCCTGCTACGTGGTGTCCTTTGTGCACAAACATGCTCTTGCCTGTTTGTGTCTCCAATGTATGCACATACTTTCCATGCACAGAATCCAATTTTGATAATTTAGAGAAACAGAATGTGATCTCAGGTCAGCAGCAGGTCAGAAGAATTAAATGAATATATTTATCATTTCCACATGATTATATTAGGCATTAATGTATGATTTATTCATCTATTTTATCTCAGTCTTTGCTGCCTGCCTGCCTCGCTCGCTAAGTTTCAGCCACGTTTCTGAAGCCCCTCTACATTGCCGTTCAAAGCAGGACTGATACTCATTTGTTAGACCTCATCCACATACTGAGTCAGTATCATAGGTAGAAAAAGAGGGGAAACAACTTGACTGTAAATGCGAGAGCTGGCCGGTCAGAATGTCCCTGTGTGTGTGTGTGTGAGGCTGTTTATTTATACATCACACCTCTATTGCTTCAGTAATGCCATAACGCTGTGTAAAATCACTCATGGACATCAATATAAAACGGACATGTAGCTCGTAGTAAAAGTACAAAAGCATAGTGACAGCAGAGCTTTGTTACAGTGTTGTATAATCTCAAAGTGAAAAGACTTTAATCAGTTTCCTCTGAAGCTCCTTAATAAGCTTACATCAAACTACAGCAAGAAGGAACTTCAACATTTATTTTTAACTTTTACAGTCATGGTCATTTTATTGACTGGAATGCAACGAAAAACATAAAAAGAAAAGTTAGATGCTTTTTTTATTAACAACTTATCCTCTAAACACTTAAGGATGACACCTAAAACAAAGAAGCTATAATGAATGAACTGCCTCTCTGAACTTACTGATACTTTGGATCCTGCAAGCAATCATCTCACATTCCATTCACAAATCAAACCCCCCTGCTTGCTGCTGGAAACATTAAACTGTACTTGTCATTTTTCCCTGAAAATCTTGATGTTGATTTGGGGACAATGAAATGGCTGGTTATGGCTAACCATCACAGTTGTTATACATACTGTTAGCTTCTTGGCCCCAAACTGATACACATCAACCCATCAGCTGTGCCACAAACAAAACAATATCTGTTGCTAAGACATACTTATATTTGTCATATTTTCAGGAGTGAACAACATCACATTGCATTAGAACCTTGTGGGATGGGAAATACTTCTACAGGTATTGTGTATGACCCTAAAGTACTTCCTGGGAAATGATCCTTGAATTCTCATGGAGTAAGAGATTTATTAAAACGTTTTATTTTGGTTGCAAAACCCATAAAAACTCAAGGTTATGGTCTTATTTGATTCTTTAGCCAGTAACCATGGTATGAGCAGGATAATGTCCTGCAGACTCTGCTTCTTGGATGGATCTAGACTCAATGTTGTCTATAAAAAACTGACAATAGACTCCAACCCTTTCATAAATCTACCAGACAGGCTTTAATAACAATGAGCAGGTAGGCATGGGAGAAACTTCATCAAGTATCTAATTTGAGAGTAGCTTTCAGCATCAGTATATTTAATTACAAATGCATAGAAAACAAGTAAGTAATGTAAATGAGGCAGTGTGTTTTTCTTCGTTTCAGCTGAATGCTGAAACTCTTTCTTCAGATGCTATTTTGGCTTTTCTTTTGCACACAGATCAGCCAGAGAAAGCCGCGGCCGACCCTCTTAGCAGCCATTGTAGCTGTTTGTGAACTGGAGAGTGTGCAGTTCCACATGTGAGGCTGAATAGCAGGGATATGAATCTAATAAAACCTTGAAAATTGTGTGAATTGTCATGCACAGAGAGAGATGTGAGAGCTACCGCACAAGCAGATATGCAAATGTGTTGCTTTTAAGTGTCAAACGTGTCAAAGGCAGTCGCAGTTGCTTTAGAAGATACGGAATGGGAGTGGAATTGTTGGAGGCCTTTCAGGCCGAGCTGCAGTAACTAACTGTGCAGCTGCTCAATGCACCAGTAGAAAATGAAATTATCATATGACTGAAGACGACTGCAGGTAATGACATGTACTCCTGCATTTCATGAAGCCTATTTGAGCTGCTGCTAGTGTCAAACCATTATAGGTCATTGCAAATGGGATGTACATTTTTACTTAATGCACATTCACAGCAGTTTAAAAGAGTCCAAACTTTTTCTCTTAAGTCTCATATGGTATACGTTAGCCATTATTATTCATAGTGCTTTTGATACTTGTCTTTATTTTGATACAACCACATTTATAAATGTAGAAGTTGGGGTGGCAAATGTATACCAGCTTTATTTAGAGAAACACATGCCAAGTTCCTCCGTAAGATGAAGCATATCCTTTAAATGCATAATTATCATTTTAGAGTTGATAGAGATGGTGTGATTAGAATTATACAGGTGAACACGGACACATATGTACAACATATTTAAAAAAGTAATCCCTGAATGACATTTAAGAATCACATTAGATAACAATTACTGTGTGTAATCACCAAAATACAGTTTATAAAAACCTAACCACAATGATGTAGTCCATTGCTTAATTCAATGATTGAATTCTTTAAGGAGACGCCTACCAGCAACCATCTGTCAAGCAAAGTTTGCACCATGTGACCAAATTTAACGATAGATTAGAGACGTACAGTGTTTTTAGTATCAGATCGGGAATCGTTTACTAGCCACTCAAGGACCAACAGTTTTTGACACTTCAGTTTGGCCTCTATTTATGGCCCCGGTTGGTCACATATTTGAGTATTTCATGTGAATATGTAACCATTACCCCCCCTAAATACCCCTGTTTTCATGTTGTTCTGATAATCAGGATATAGGAGTTGAAGGACCAATATATAAGATATCTACTGAATTAAATCATCAGACGTTGAGGAAACATGCTATGTTTAAGTACTGGCTTCTCTGACAACAATGAAGCAGTCAGTATGTCCTCCTTCTAAGATTCAAATCTGGTCCAGAATGTTCAGTATAATTTTGACCAGCGAAGGTATTTAAGGCACCACAGCATGGCCGTTTGGGACACCCCTTGGTTTGCCAGGCAAATGGTAAACATCAGGTGCTGCAGCGATAAAGCAGGGGAGTCACCTGGTTCAGATATAAGTGATTATACCAAATTCAACTGGACTTGTTTGAAGATCTTTAAAGGTGCACTATGGAGTTTTGAAATGTGAAAGTTGAAGAAAATCTACAGATTCTGTGTTATATGTTCATGTTGTTACAGTTTCTGAATCAGTTGTTTTCAACAGGACCCAATTGCAAGACTAGCAGACGGGGTTAAAAGCCAAAAGGAGATTTATTATAACAATAATGATGAATTGCATTAAGGATTTAACTAAAGACAGTGACAGACTGGCGGAGACTGGGCAAGACGCGGAGGGGTGGCTTTGGCTGGTGGCAATTGGGGAAAGCCATGTGGCTACACAGCATTGGAAGTAAAGGCTGAAAAGTGTGGCTTACAGCTCAGGTGGAGAGAGGCTTAGTGATGTGGGTGAGGCCCTGGAGGTGGAAGGCACACAAAAACAAAAAAAACCTGGCAGCATGGGAGAGATCATCCGGGGTTCTTATACAGTCACTTATGAGGGTGAAATGAGGAGCAGGTGTGTGTGTCAGAAGCATCCAGCATCAGGAAGCCACACACAGCCTCTGAAACACAGGGAGAGATACCACACAAACAGCACAGTGGAAAAAAACAAACAGAGCACCAAAAAACAAACTTCTGAACCACCACAGATTTTCAGATGTTCCCATTGATGTCACAGTTGCTTTGGTCAAACCAAACATAGAGCCATTGCATTTTGAAGCATTACATTTCAATTTCAATTTGTCACAGAAGCTAACTGACTATTAATCATTGTGGTGGAAAATGTAAATAAATGTTGTTTTGGCAGATGTACTTACTTTCTCTGACACCCAACATCAGATTCAAGCATTAACAGTAACTTTATAAGAATGATCAATCTCTTTCCTTATTGTCTTATTTGCTTGTGTAGCTCATAAAGAGACATCTGTGTTTATTTAATAACCAGCTAACACTCCTCACAGGAGCTTTAACAATCTTAGCGAGGCTATGTGCTAAATGTCAAGGTAATTCTGTGCTTGGAGAATAACCGTCAGCATAAAAACTATAAAAAAAGAATGAAATAAAACAAAAAAATGTATGAACAAGTGACTTAGTCGAAGCTGCATACACGTACAACACTGAAACACACAGGAAGAAGCAGGATCACATGGCACACTATAGCTGTGTCCCAATTCAGGGGTAGCGTCCCAACCTGAAGGACCCAGCCATGTAGCCTGTGCTCAGGCTGAACTGAAATGAGACGCTCTGGTCCACAGAAGATTTCCTGTTTCCGTCACTAGCTGTCTCTTATCCCATAGTAATACCTCCTGTCGCCAAGCTACCTCAACAGGCGCACTGAAACTAACATAACCAACATCACAGAACTTAACCTGTTATCTTTACATTTTCAAGGCACTTTTAAAAAAATGTATCTAGTTGGCTTTCCCACTGAGTTAAAATGAATTAGTTACATTTAAGAGTAGGCAGCTTGAAAGCCAGCCATTTCCTTTCAGTTGGTGTGCAATGAATCTTGGAATATGTTGGGCCACGAAGGATGTACTGTACTGGATGCATCCTTCGTGGCCCAGGAAAAGTAGCATACATTTGTTGGCCACATTTAGAAGAACTTTGAAACAAAGC
Source organism: Labrus mixtus (assembly GCF_963584025.1). NCBI lineage: Eukaryota > Metazoa > Chordata > Actinopteri > Labriformes > Labridae > Labrus > Labrus mixtus. Next base: position 19,553,947 of record NC_083613.1, read on the forward strand.
TTGTGACACCATCTTCAAACGCGCCCTTCAAGGATACAACCCCTGTTAGAGACAGAGCTCATGTATTTCCAAACTGAAAGGTGGGTCCTCATTAGTTATAGATGACTATTGAAAAACACCATGTAGAGTTGTATGGATTTGCATAGTTTGATACTTTCATATGGTTTCAAGAGACAAACAGATTGAAAAACCTTAAATAAAATATTTTTCATATGATCAAAACCATCCAGAGAATGTTTCATAATGAATAAAACTGGGATCAAAACATAACATAAAAAAATGTATATAAATAAAGCTGCAAATGGAAAAATAGTTTTATCTCCATATTTTTTTTAGCTAAAAACTCTTGATACTTCTTTCTATGTTGCCTAAAAAAATACAGATTTTTTTTTCTTTTAACTTTTCCACAAACCAAATGAATGGTGTTTGTGCTTTTCAAAACACAGAAAAATACAAAATCAATCTATGGTAGACTGCAGTCCCAATAAAAAGTGCTCACAGGAGCATTCTGAGACTAAACCACAAAATTGTCTGGGCAAAGATTTGTTTTCTGTCTATTGAAGTAATTTGTTCTTGGAGTGCAACAAACTGAATGAAAACATGTATCTCCATTGTGCTGCAGACAGGCATCTCGGAAATGTATCAGTTTATATACTGCAAACCAAAACTATCTGTCACACCAGGTACTTAATCTGAGTGGAGTGAAAAAATATTAAAGAAATATCCCTATATAACATATATAATCTGGACTGCTCTGATTGGACTGACAGCCAGTAAGGAGTTTTAAGATTGTAAATCCTTTATCTGGACAAAACATTGATACCAACTACAGGACTGAACCATTTTGAAATCATTTTCCTACACGTTTTTTGCCTTTTATATAAAAATATGTTTTAGATTGTAATATATTTCTTTATTGTTATTGAAAATGACTTAACAAAAAATGTCAAATGACAATAATAGCAACAGCAAGTAGCTTGTCATCAACACTGACATAAAAACTAACTCTACGAGATAGTTGCACCTACCTGGTTATATCTCTCCACCAGCTGCCATATTGTTGTTTTTTGTAGTTAAATGAGTAGGTATTACTGTATAATGAGTGACAACCTCTTATTTCAATTGTTTAATTGTGCTAATGGTATAAATAGAAACGTGTGCATTGAACCAAAGTTGAATCAAAACAGCCAGCGGCATCATTCTTTTTCAATTGTGCAATATTTTCTATGTTCCAGAATAAAACATTTCCCAATGGAGAGATTTTGTTGCTCATACATGTTTAAGACCACAGTGTAATACTTATGGTAATTTGGAGGAAGCTTCAATTATCAGAGGATATATTTTGTAAACTTTGGGCACTCTGGATTCCTTTGCCATGGCAGCAAGGCAAAGATCACTGATGTCTCTGAAAGATTCTTGGATATTACAATCACAGGACATCTGTTGCTACTAATACTCCCCCCCCGAGGACCAACGAGGACTGAATATTAAGGAATGAGTGCTGATGGTGTAGATTATCAAAACAGCCAGTTTGTAGTTAATGTGTCCCGATAAGGGAGAAAACAAGGCAGATTTCCACAACAGTGTAATCCATCTCAGAACAAAGTCATAACAAAGTGACATTCAGCCACACCCTTTCTGGAAGTCCGAAAGTTAATGCGATATTATGGTTCACATATGACCTTTAATTCTTCTAAAACTTGGCAATCTCTCAGTTAGCCTCTCTGCATCAATAGACATGACACAGTTTTCATTTTTTATGTTTCTTCACTGTTATAGCTGCCTGTAGCTGAATCTTTTTCACTGCTGCCACTTCATCGTATCAACATAATAATCTCTCCTAATATCCAGTGTTAGTGTGGGGGTATGTGCATCAAGGTTTATTAAGCAATTAGACAAAAAAGGGGGTTTCAATGTGGGCAAAAAAAAAAAAGTTTACTTTTTTACTCTCTCTAATTTCCAGAAGAATAAAGATACCTTTGAATATGTATTTGTGAATACAACATGATACAATATGACAAAACAATAGAATATTATAGAATATGACACGGTATGATTCAATGAATACAGTAACATACGATACAATAGGAAAAAACACCACACCAAATGATAGGCAGCATGATAAGCTTCATGGATTTTCCTCGTTATTGTTAAAAGTACAAAAAGAAATGATAATTTGATTTTCCTTACTTTGCCTTTAAGTCCTAACATGCCTGCGGGAGGAATTTACATTCTGGAGTAACAGTGGAAGGTCAATCAAGACGCTTGTCTTGACAAAGCAAGCAGCAGACTGGAGCAGGTGAAGTGCCATGCCAGTGAGAGTCAGGATACTGGAATTGTGCACTATAAATCAATTAAACATCTTGTGAACCAAGTTTCGGAGAGTGTTAATAAAGTGTTCAGTACCTGGAGAATAACAATGCACATATGTACGTATAATTCCAGAGTAAAATGCAGGCAACAACATAGCCGACTTTTTCATGGTCTGTTTAAAATACCTTTTTATTTGATCAAATCCAAGCACATCATTAAAATCAGTAGGAGCGTTATTATTATGTCTATGAAGGAACTGCAGTATAAAGTTAATTCTGGGAAAACCGATGAGGATGCAAGGTCGATCCTGTTAGACCTAACAGTAGGCAAGGTGCACATACATATAATAAATATACATGCTATATAAAAGTACCGTTTGTGCAATGGAAACCCTACAGGGAGAGCTAATCCATGACCATCCTGAATGGATGATCTGCTCACAATACATTAACCCACTTATTACACAGCAGCTACTTAGGACATTCATTATTTGAAATAGAATATTGATTTTGAAATGTTTTACTGATTTCAAAATGAATTATTACCTCTGCTAAACGAATAGTAAGTTAAAATATACAGTTGGAGTTCTGTCCATAGCAAGAGTTTACTCAGTACCCTTCTTAAACTGAGCTAAACTGTTATTACTCACATTGAACTGAAGATTTACACTGGTTGCGAAGTGAAACAATGTAAACAGATCCACATGAATAAGCACAACATCTTAATTGGTTTTTTGCTCCTCCACACTGTCGGAGTCTGTAGAATACAAAGCTGTATCCTATAGCGCCATTAATCCAGGTGGCATCTTCAGTTTTGTAGAATTCTTTGTCATAGAGCATACAGTTTTTGCACCTTTTCCCTCCATTGTTATTGTCTCCTTTCTCCTTTTCCTACAGTAAACAGACCAAAAGCCAAATTAACTGAACTTCCTTCCATGGATTGAAATCATTACAGTCAGTCTTTCAGAGTCTGTGATAAGAGCCCAATCACTAATGTTACGGCAACACAGTCCCTGATAGGTGTATGGCATGGCTGTCAAGCTAGTAAGGGGGGCGAGCCTTCCTGCCTGGTCGAACGGCCAATGGCTGGGAAGCCACCGTCTTGATAAGCTGAGGCGCGCAGGTGTGCGGGACAAAATGTTTGGGAATGTGAGAAGCTCCGTCGGAGTTGGACAAGAGACTGTCTGTGCTAAAATGTAATCTGTGTGTTTATAAGACCAGAACATGACAACATGACTCTCCGACAGAGGTATGATGAAGGTGGTTTCTATACAGCTTCCTACTCAATAAACACATGGGGACTCTTTCTCATCATGTTCCCCCCTGGTATTTTAACGTTCCCAGTCTGTAGTGTAGGCCAGACTGTCTGTGCCTTCCCGTGTTCTTCGTAATAAGTCTTTGAGTTATCGTCGTATGTTTTGTGTTAGATATTGAACTGTCATCCGACGGAGGAAAGCGTTGGTTTGAACCGAGCAGAGTGAGCTGGTCCAGAGAATGACGCATTGTCGCGACGAGAGAAGACTGCAGCAGGTAAGGTCCGTCTCCCTTACCTTAGTTGGCAGCCACAAACAATTATGCCGCGGGCAGCAGACGCCTGGAAGCCCTAGACAAAGGCAAAATCCCAGGGTTGTGTTTGCTGTGACACTAGCAACGGTGTGCTTTTCTTAGTAAAACAAAGGTGATCTATCAATGGATAGCAGACCGATGCTATGCGTAATTGGCCTATCAGAATAAAACATTTCACATAGCCGTGTAATAGGTATCAGTAAAGACTATTCAGGAACTCATCTTTGAACAACCATCCTTGTGTCCTCCTTAGATTTAGTAGACGCCACTCAAACAGGTATACCTGGCTTAGAGGTCAACAAGCTAGCCGTGTGGATTAGTATTTATTTGATTTTGGCCTAGTGGTAAGTTTGCATGCCCCATCTGTAGAGGCTGTACATGGGGCCTACTGACTGGTATATTCCAAAGGAGAGTGGCCTGATAAGTGAAGGCTCTACCTTCAGTACATTAAGAGACTGTAGGTACCACGAGCAGGCCTGCACTCTGGGAGCATAATGTTCCAGAGTGGTAATACGGCACTTTTAGCTCTTTAAGATAAAATGGTGCCTGGACAATAAGAGCTTTGTAAGTGAGAAGAAGGATTTTAAATTCTAGTCTAGATTTTATAGGGAGCAAGTGCAGAGAAGCCAATACAGGAGTAATGTGATCTCTTTTTTCCTAGTTTGTACACGTTCTGCAGTATTTTGGACCCTATGGAGTCAGGGACCACAGGCCTGTGGTCATCCACAACCAAACTATCACATAGGTCTCCTCATATAAATCTATTGGCATGTTTAGACAAAACACGATGCAGCAGTCGGTTTTTGTCGTCGCTTGTTCTATATCATCAGTTGCGTGTGTACCAGCCTTTAGAAAGCCTATTGTAGCGTAATTAATTTAATTAATTAATTTAAAGATATTATATCTTTATTTAACCTCAGATTCAGAAAGGGCACCACCTCATAAAGTAAGGAAATTAATATTACTTGAAGTAATTAATTAATCAGTCAGTTCCATATCTTGAAAGAGGTAAGTTCTAGAAATTTTAAATCAGAAAACACACAGACAAAGTTCAGAATTTTATGTGTAAAATGTAATATAGAAATGGTAAACAATAAGGTATAGATGAAACAGATAAAGAATATGATTCTTATGACTGGGATAATGCAATTATAACGTATGGTGACATTATATATTTAATAACGACATAAAACGCGATATTGTTTGAATGACTTAATCAGCAAATGATCAAAAGGGAAAAAGTTGATAAACAAATTTTGGGATTCTATTTGGATTTAAAGGAGGTCTCTGAATGGACACGACTCATGACCTAATCTCTCAACACCCACTGCAGAACCAACACTCTCACTGTGAGGTGTGTTCGATTGAATTCCGCCGAGTGGTCCCGTTTCAGTCTCCGACAAGTTGTCACTTCCAGGGCTACCAGAGAGGTCCACGGGCCAGATTAGATGCCGCAGCAGCTGGGTCGGATTATGCAGTGGATGGAGGTGGAATGGCAGTTTAGCCGTCGTGGTCGTGTCTTCATCAGCTCCAAGTGGATCCAACAGGAAAAATATGAAAGAGTCTTTTGATACGTCGATTTCCAATTCAGATTAACCTGATGGCCATCTCGATGAATCCAAATTAAGAAATTGGCGTTCAAAATTGAAGAGCAAAGACTTTAGAGAAGAAAGTTCAAAAGCCTTGCTTGAGCCAAATTAATTGATGTTTCAAAAAAATGTGCGCTGAAGGTTTATGAAGAAAAGTTTCAGTAGAGATTTGTCTCTCTATGGCACAAACTTAAAAGTCTTAAGGTGATTCGAACTAAAGTCAGAAGAGAAGCGAGCAAGAGCAAGAAGCAAGAAGCAAGAACCTGAAACCTGAAACCTGAGCTGAGTCTGAACTTTTATCAGCTGCAAGAGAGGGGGGGCGGCCCAAGGGTTACTCTCACTCTGACCGGAGGACAATTGTTTAAATTAAACCGAGTTTACTCATTAAGATTAAGAATAAGAATCTAAACATATATAGGTCAGCATACATTCATTTCAATATTATTTCTATCAGATCCACGTTGATGTAGGTTCACGTCATATATTTAGACAAACATTTCTATCAGATTCATGTTGAGATGAAAATCACACCATCTGGGAACATCCTCAGTTAATCCCAGCCTGTAGGTGAACAAAACCATGTTATACAGTCAACATTCTTAATAAGACATATTAATAAAGTAGGAAAAGAAATTGGTGTCTTTAAATAACACCTTCTATAGCTAATATCAAAGAGTATGCTTTATAACACGTCTAAATGTATAATTATGAAGGTTACGTATTCATGGATATTTTAACACTAGATGGCAATAGCGCTCCACGTCAAATTCCTATTAAAACTATAATAACTCTTATTTGTATTCTAAACATCAGATTTTGAGTTTAAAAAGATGATTACAATACATTCAATGTGAAAATTACAAATATCTAGATGAAGAAAGACATAAATGTTAATTTGATGCAGAATTGAATGCTGTGGTTTAATCAGTTCTTCAGCAGTACATCCACAGATGGTCAATTTTTACGACTTTGCAGAGAATGGTTTCGGTCACAGTTCATGTCTTTGGGGTCAATTCGTACATAGCAGAGTGTTTGGGTTCTGCTTGGTTGTTTACTCAAGGCGTTGTAAAAGTTTATAATATCCTGTCTTCCAGAGCCGGTCTGAGAGGGAGACTTAAATCATTGATCAGTTCCTTTGTTTCTTGGTAAAATGTAACCAAGATGTTAATCCACATTCCTGAGTCCTGCAGAAAGAGGGGTTGTGAAACGTGGCTGCTAATATCGGCTACACTATTGAGGTACAATATGGTATCACAGAATGGTTTGGTAATCTGTCTGTGTATAAATACTGAACTTATCCAATCGACTCAGACTGCATGGAAAATTATGGGAGGTAAACATCACCCATCCCTGCAGACTATTTTTGAACTGGCTACTCTAAGCCATTAAGATTGTCAGTGACCCTTCCTATGTTCTACTTGCTGCTGCCCTCTGGTAAGAGGTTCAGAATCCCCCCCCCCCCCCCCCCCCTTTTGGAGACTAATCTCATTGTTGTACTTTTTGGTATTTCAGAACTGGTGATATTTGATTTTTTAGATTTTTTTCTCTGACATAAATTTCTCATGTTGTAGGACAAATGAAGTTCATCTTGAATCTCTCCCTTTGTCAGGATGCTTTTGATGTCTTGTGAAAAGCACTTGGGATCACTTTGTTGCTCGAATGTGCTAGGCCTGTATAAAGAAACATGCCTTGCCTTATGAAGCAATGTAATGCTATAGCGATACTATTTATGGAACAGTACAATATGGAACGATAAGACACAGTTTGATTGGAAGGATACACTTCATTGTGCATGTAGGGAAATTTGTCTTGGACTTGAATGCCAACTTGCATCTAGCTGTCTCCACATTAGTATTGATAAATGAACACAAAACTGTGAAAGCAGACAACATTAACATGTAAACATGAAAGAACATACCAAACACAACCACAAACAACATATTCTGCACATACTTCACACATTTAAAAGATAATTGAAAGACATGATTACCCATTGCTATTGTAAAACCCCTACGGCCTCAAATATTATTTAACATATTTATTGAGGGAGGCAACATTCAGTTCAAACAGCATTATATGTGGGTGTGCATTGTGCAAGTACAAATCAATAAACAGACGTTAACTGATGAGTGTTTTGAAGTCTCATTTGCTAACAATGCATCATCCAAGACACACAATGCTTTAAAAAAATGCATACATAACATAACTGAATTATTGATTATTGTGTATGGATTTGTACTTTAAGGTGCACAGATGCACGCAATATCGGCACACACAAACACACACACACACAAGGACACAGTGAGAGGTTCTGTGCTCTTTATTCCTTTCACTGACTGTAATTCTAGTAAAAATACATGCAGTACCATACAGTATAAGCCTCTTACAATATAATTAACAAACAAACAAACAAACAAAAAAACAGGGCTCTGGAATAGAAAATGATTATTCGGCACATTTCTCAAATGTTCATTCTAAGCTCAAAGCAACCATGCACCGTAGGATAATGAAGCTTAATAAAATAGACAAAAATATAGCAGTGATAAACAGAAATACTGTGATGTTGTTACCGAAAAACTATTTCTGTGATCATCAGCTGCTGTAAAGAAAATAGTGTAATCAGAAAAGGAGCTTTAGTGGTTTAGCTGCAGGCTAAAATGTAATCTGTGTGTTTTTAAGGCCAGAATGCTCACACAACATGCTCCGACAGAGGTATGATGAAGGTGGTTTCTATACAGCTTCCTACTCAATAAACACACTTTCTCATCATGTTCCCTCCCTGGTATTTTAGTGTTCCCAGTCTGTAGTGTAGGCCAGTATTGTGGAATACTCACTTACTTGTTGCACTGAAATAGGTTCAGCTTTCCAGCTTTCCGATGTTTCGGAGCCAAAGCTGTGCTCGAATTGAGCAGGAGGTTCCTGCAGAGGTCTCTTCTGCGGTCAGAGAAAAAAAAACCCTTGTAGCCTTATTATGTGTGGATTCAATCAGTGCAGGTTATGTGTGATCACTGCAGCAGTATAGCCTCAATAAAAGGGTTCCTGTAGTGTTAGCTGCTGTGGTAATTTCTGGGCAAATTCAAGTTTCCTTTTAACTTAATGCATTGCAGCATGACCCTATCAAAGTTGAATGGTAAATACAGTATTTACAAAACAAAAAAGTATACATTAAAGCAGTTTCAAAGGAACTCCATCTACAATAACTCACTAAATGTGAATAGATTAATGCACTAAGCCAATATAAAGAAATTCTAGTTTATAATATAATACTATATAGAAATTTGTATGCAAATGTCTCATGAAGTGTTTTTTCACTTTGTTTTTTCACTTTATTTTTTTTCCACTATATTTGCTTTGTGAATAAGACACAGATCATTTTGCAAGCAAATGAAGAGTTAAGCTGTGTGCTAGAATTACGGCACATACTGTAACTGTTGACTACACGTATTCCTTTTGTCTCACCGTGTTAGGTCTGATTATTTTCACAATGTAGTTTTTGTCATGTTAATTGGTTATACGTATTTAGTTGAAACACTTGTCAATCAGACCGTACTCATTGCTATCACATGTTACAAAAGAAGAGGGAAAATACCTTAAACATTGTTATATTATCTAGAAAGACTCAACATCTTTCCATCATGACCACTAAGCAATATTTAGCAATGTTACAGTGGCAAGAAAAAACTTACTTTGAGAGGCAGAAACCTCAAGCAAAACCAGACTCATGCTGAGCAGCCATCTGTGAAAACTGTGTTGGGCTTGGAAAGTGGGATAGAGGTAGAGGAAGAAGAAGACGGACAGAGATAAACAGAGCACATCCATGAATAAGATAGATTAATAGTGTTATAACCCGGCTCTTTAGGCTACAACAAAAACAGGAGTCGGAGACGAGGTTTCCCAAATAACACCACATTTATTTACAAAAATGGTCAAAATAAATAGAGGAGCAAACAGCCGCGCCGATATGTTCCCATGTAGTGTGAGACCAAGATGAGAGAGAGACATCTGTTCTGAGAAGAGGTTATATGGATGAAGACTACACCTGGCCAAGGTGTAGCTCATCCCCTGATTACGACCCCGCCTCTGTTTCAGGTTGACCGGAACCTGTAATGGAAAACAGACAAACAGCACAGGAACACCTATAGGTGTGGAGGGGTCGTTCTGAGTGACAGAACAGAGACATGGAAGACCAAAAGGATTAACAATTTGGGTCAGCAATACTTAAAAGCTAGGAGCTCTAGACAAGGCATCGGCCACAACATTATCAGAGCCTTTGATGTGGCGGATGTCCAAACAATAAGACTGCAAGTACAATATCCATCGCATCAACCTGCGATTTGGTTTGGTAACCCCGCCTACCTTGCGATAGTCTGTGCAAAACCTCAGACTTTTGTCAGACTTCTCCACAGGTAAACAAGGGGACGCCCAGCTTGAAGATGAGGGTTCTTCTATACCATTTTCAAGCATGTAACTTATTTCTGAATCCATTACTTTTTTCTTTTCCTCAGACACACGGTAGAAATGTTGCCGGATGGGCTGCGCACCGCCTACATGTATGTCGGAAAAGGGAAGGGGAAAACAGACAAACAGCACAGGAACACCTATAGGTGTGGAGGGGTCGTCACAATAGCTGCAATGTGAGCTAAAAAGGAAAAAGTATAATATTAGCAGTCACAACAAAGTATGATAACAAGTCGATTAGTTAGTTGAAGTTGAGAAGTTTTAAGATTCACTATCAAGTCATAATGGAGTATGTGGTCTGTTAATAAATAAATAAATAAATAAATAGATCAATAACAAAATATCTAAGATTAATGGAAAGAAGTAAAAAGCAAGTAATAAACATAAATATGTAAAGACAGTTTAAAAAAAGAAACAAAACTGAACATACACTTACAGCACAGCTATAATATTCATTTAATACACAAATTATGCCATTAAAATTATTTTTATTGTTTACCTAAGGTAGTTAAGAAATAGATTCAGTAAATACATTTTAAGTTTAAAATTATTCAAATGGCTCAACCTTCACAGTGCGAATGCACCTGGAGCATAAAAAAAAAAAATGCTCACACAGCACCAGAGAGGAGAGGCAGGCCAGCAGGTAACAACCCCCCCCCCACCCCTCAATAAAAGTAGTTTTGATTATATACTATGAAGGAAAATAGAAAAAAAAAAAAAAAAAAACATAAAGAATTCACCTTATAAATAGCAGAAAACGCCCCCCAAAAAATAAACATCAAGTTAGGATAAACTACTAGAGCCAACTAAAAAGATGTAAAGTCTCTGTTTTTGAAATAATACTGTTGAATTGCTTCTATATGTATGATAGTAGGATCAATACAAAGTTTTTTGGGGGGTTAATTGCAGAATTCTCCATGGGCTTCTGAGCCTTATTCTGTCTTTGTGGAAGCTGCAATACATCTGTAGAGTGTGGGTAAACAAGTAATTCCAAACATATATATACATACGTATATTCAAATGAAGCAAAATCGTAGTCTATCACCCTCTTATAGACTTTATATGCACTTTCTTCTAGATATCTGTTTATAGAGATCGATTACCGCTGACTGGAGCTGGTATGTCATTAGCTCTGTTCCCCACCAACTAGATACCTTTGCCCTTCTATTCTTCTACATCCCATCCTGCATTCAGATCCTAGTTTCCAGCTACTCTAGCAATTTCCATGTCTGCTATACAACACAGGAGACTACAACCTGTTGGCATCAGCTTGAGAAAGGCATAGAGATGGGTTGCGGTATTTCCCCATCCTCGTCAGAGCAGCATTTGAAATCATCATCCTGATTGGTGGTGACACATGATTTGAGGAGAAAGATCACAATCAGGTCAACGATTGCCAGCCTTGCAAAGCTATGTGGATGATGTTACAGGCCTCCTCTAAACAGCAGCCTGTACTGCCCTGCCCCCAAATAAGGTTGGAGGAGGAACTCCTCACATGGGCTAGGATGAGGATCAAACCATTCAAGTGTCACAATCTCTATCCTTAAAGGAGCCAGGAACGACACCATCTCTACCTCAGTTAATGGAGAAAAGATGCCATTGCTGGTTCAAAAACATGTCCAAAGTGGAGGGATACAGCTGATCTCTCTCTCTGATAAACCGATAGCTGCCACTGTCAAGAAACAACTCTTCAAAGGCCTGGAAAGGCTTAACAGATTCCAATGCTCTACCAAGGAAGAAGAAACACACCACAGCTGCCACTGAGTCAATCAATTAAGGCTACAGACAGGAGAAGTCGAGGTTCGTTTTATAACTGAGAAACTCATCTGATCCATCTCCACAGAAGATCAAGGTTGTGGTGCGAACTATACACCTGAGGAAGTTGGCAGCAGGGGCTTTGTTCGAACATCCACCCAGCATTTTAAAAACAAAAAACATCAATGATGGATGGTCGAGGGATGGTCCCTGGCTGTTGACTGCAGCTGTCCCAATTGCAACGTCAGTGGTGTGACAGGCAGGAAGCTCAGCAGGGAGCCTTTTACCTGTGCTTCCATCTAGAAACCCAATTTTGAAATCAGGTTATTTAGCTGTTAAGCATTTTTCTCTTTTCTCTCATTTGATTGACGTATGCCAGGCTCCAAACAAAAAAAAGCGGTATGTGGCAAACATTGTGTGAAGCAATTAACAATATTGTTGGATCTATGAGTCAGAAAAAGAGGAGAAAGAACAAATCCTGCCATCTGGAAATTATTTCAATTGGTCTGAATGCTAAGTTACCAAAATGCTTTACAATTCATATTATAGTTAGCAGTAAGCATACACATGCAATGTTAGCTGAGAAGCCCCTGTTTGTTCTTAAAGCTTTGAATAATATGCTAAATGATGCTCTGTTGCATTAGCTTGTGCTGCATTATCAAGCTAAACTCCCTAAAACAAGGCTTAACACCTGGTGTTGAAAATTGATCAACCTCCCTTACTAAACCTCTTAGGCCAGAAATAGACAAACATGGTCAATAGTAAACATTGTTGGCTGCGTCAGTTATCAGCAGCTGATTCCTGACTGATGATGTTGTTAAAAAGCTGATTGGCTGCTGAGTGACTTTTCCTGTTATAGTTGTGGGATAGGTCACCTACTAACAAACCCAATATCCAGAAATTAAACAGAACACTAATTGACAAAACTGGCATTTTGAATTGAGATTAGATGCATACTATTTTTCACACAAGACCCTTTTTTCATAGTCAGAAGGCTGTGGTCGTTTTAGGTTTCCTGTGGCTTTAGGTTGATAATAGAGATCTCTGTGGAGCATATGTGTTTGGACACACCTCACTGCTTGATTCCAATGAGTCTCATAAGATATCAAGATATCTTACTTGCTGGGAAAAAATAAATACAGACTGTATTTTTCTGAAGGGGGTTGAAAGAAAGTGTAGGTGCATGCATTAGTAATCATTAGAAGATCTTAGAAACATCCACACCTCGCTCTGGGGGTTCCTGCTTTGACTTAACATTTTTAATCTCCAGGTATAACTGCCCTCTGGAGAGATGTATATGTGTGTGTGACTTTTTAATTTTCAGTTTTTGAGTCTGCAGAGAAAAAGGGCATCTTTTCTAATATTCCTTTATGAGATTTGGTGTGTGTGGGTGTAAGGGTAGCCGCAGGTAAACCTCAGAGGAGGGGGGTGGGTAGTCATGGCTCGGAAGCAAGGGCAAGCTTAGAAAGAAAAGCTACTCATCAGTTTAGTAGAGAGATGTCACAGAGGCCCTTATTTTTTTTATATGTTTTATGTTGGGTGCTAACACCGCTGCAGTGAAGTGAAAAAAGCAAGGGAGCTTTAGCAGCACCAGCTTTATTGCAGCAAAATTGCATAGTTCAAGAAGCCATCTAAAAAATGTAAAGTTTCCTCACTGTGTAAAGCCTGCCCTACATTGTCCTACATTAATATTTTCTTAATGAACATAATGTAGCAGCTTTTACACCCATTTATTCTTGATTGCACTCATGCATTGTGAAAATACATTTTGAGATTTATTTTAAAAAGTAGTCTGAATACTTTGATATTTTGAGAAGCAAGTACTCCAGTACTTTAACTCAAGTAACAATTTGACTGGGCAACTTTGACTTATATTGGAGTAATACAATATTAGGCCTGCACTTCTACTGTTTTCTCAATAGCGGGGCTGAGCTGACCAACATTTCCAGTGGCTTACTATGAACAAGTAACTCACACAACCTCATTTCAATCAGGAGAGACTGAAGTAAGCGTTTATAATTATTTATTTAACAGATTAGGAAAAGATAAATGTGCAATGTCTTAGGAGAATGGACTCCGTCATGATGACTATATGAACTTAGAGGGGTAGCGAGGCGGACAGCAGGATAGGAACCCCCCCTTTGGAGTCTAGACACTGGTGGTAGTGGTGATGATAGAAGTGATGATAGAAGAATGCAGGATGTGATGAGGAGTGGGTTTCTGAGGCTGTATCTGAACTCTGCTGAGCTTGAATTCAGGTGACTGGGGCGGAAGACAGAAAAGATTTTAAAATTTGACCGCGGAAGGGAGATTCTTGAGAGAGATTGTGGCGGAATCGGTTTGGATTATAACTTGAAGAGTAAACGCTTCAAATCAGATGATCAGCAGGGAGATGGTGGAAGTGGTAAATAAAGAGAGTGGCTATGTTGAATGAAGAAATTGAATAAATGTGCAAGAGAATATAACCAGTCGTCCTGCTTGAACTTACGCTGAGCTCCATTAAAAAAAATACAGAACTAACCCTTTAATATGCTAAAGACTCAACCTTACATCATCTCAGGTAACATTGGCTTGGGTTGCCTGAGTTTTAACTTCCCAAATTGCCAATGGAGAGCACGACAGCTTTCATGATATATTAGCTTACACCAGCATACACCCATGTGGGAAATATTTCTCAGCAGATGTGCTAGTAATAAATAGTAGGCCTACTTAAAAAAAGTAAGCTGTGACCCCCAAACTAAAGAAGTTAGTATGACATGCTAATTCTTAGTGGTCAAGGTAATGTAAGGTTATTGTGGGTTGAAGCTCATTGAGAGACAAGCTTCTCACACCCATAGGCCTGAATCACACACATGCACAAACAGGACCTGTGGACATGCATTAGTGGAGAGATGTCAGAGTGGGCCTGCTACACACTGCTACACACTGCTATGTGAGCGGTTGGTGCCTTGCTTAAGGACACCTGGGCAGTGCACGGGCACATCTCCGAGTACCAGAACAACTTCCGTATTTCGGCCCGCACTGGGACTTGAACCGACGACCCTCCAGTTCCCAACCCAGGGCCCTACAGACTGAGCTGCTGCCGCCCTTAATGTACTTGCTTTTGATTTTAGCTTATGTAACAGAAGATTAGCAAATGTTTTTATTCCAATTTTGAACCCTCTAGTGCGTTTTTGTTTTGTAAAGGCTAAAAAAGGACACCACCCTCCAAACTCTTATATGTAAACCACTTGTCTAGTGTGTGAAGAAATATAAAGCTTAACAGACCTGCTCTGCCTCCTTGGTAGATGCTGGACTGGCCTGTTGCTGATAGGATTTTGGCTTTAGTGAAAATTAAAGTAGCTTGAGTGTATTTGAGTGCAAAGCAATATTATTTATTTTTATTAATTTAAATACATGCTCATGCTCACTCCTTTAACTGTAATTTCTTAAATTTCTTGTCTTTTATATGATTGTATTTCCTGGCAGATAATTAGTCAAACTTGTCAATCACACTTTAGATTTCTTTTCTCCCTGTCTTGATTTGCTCTTGTGAAGCAACACAGACTTGATCCAAACAGACTAACCCATCGGCCTACAAGTAAATACAGAGAGAGATGTTGGAGGGCAACAGACTATTTTAAACCGAACAATGGCAGACGACAGGTCCCTGGCTACCAGCGATGTTGAAATTAAACAAACAGACATTTTGAGCAGCAGAGGGTTCGGTTTGAGTTGATTGCCTTTGGGAAGGATTTATTAAGGGCGGTGACAATCTATCCTTGTCCCCCGAAGAAAGGAGCATTTGGACAGGCTGGATGGGGATTCGCCTGAGGCCCTACTAAGAAACAGAACGAGCAGCTGTCCTTGACACATACACGGCACACAAATGTCCGTGCCGTCACGCAGACAATGACGTGCATGGGCCTCGAACACTCAAACCAAGCCTGTCTTTTATTGCCCGAGGGCACATTTTTGCAGGAAAATACGTTTTTGTTTTTTTTCACAGGATGGACAGCACAGAAGCCCACAAGGCAGCAGGGCTTATATCACAATGACAAATTGTATGCAAAGCATGACAGGTGGAAAAGACGTCCGATTCAAAATTTTGAATTACGTATGCTTTTGTGAGGACCTTTGTTTGAGCTCAAACTTATTCTGTAATATTGAACACATTGATTCTCACTATTTTGTTTAATTTCTTTTGTATGACCTCTCTCTCACTCACCCTCTCTCTCTCTGTCCCCTGACCTCCATCTATTTGTTTTATTTCTCTATTTAAGTAACTGAAGACAGGACTTGTTAACACAGTGGGTCATTAAATGGAGTCATTTAAAACAGACACTGCTTAAATTGCCCAAGAAGCAATAGATCAATGTCTCACAAACACACATACACACTCACACATACACACACACACATGCACACACACAGATACAGGGTCTTAGGGGAGTGTTAAGGTGCTGGTGAGTTATGACAGCTATTAGCGCTTCACATGCAACGTTTCATGCATATTGGTTTCTGTTGTTTTCACTGAAGAGGCTCATTTTTCTGCTCTATCGGTGTTTACACTAACAGTCGATGTTTTAAAGATGTCATAGCAGATTGTTTTTTGTATTAATTGCAACACTATAAGGAGCTGAGTGACTTGCAACCACGAGTTAGTGTTCTTGAAAGTTAAAGATATTATAAAGATGTCAATGGAGAACGAATCTTCAAATTAAATACATGAATGAGAGGGGGATCCTGGAGGAAAAATTTTACTATAAAAAAGTTAGTGAACCTAATTAAAGCTGTTACGTCCCATAAGGCCTGATTTAACCAGCTCCAAACTCTTTAAGTGAGCCAGCTGAAATCTTCAAACATTAAAAGGCCTTTTTGAAGCTGTGTATTATCTTGTAATACAGGCTGATGCAAGAAATAACTATCAGTGTTGCAATATTGTTCAGCATTTGAGGCAGATGATTAGAAGCTTCCTGGAATGTTTCAGTAAAACTAATGAAATACCCGTCAGAGACATATTGGATCCTTCACCATAGTTTCTAGAGCTGGGAGGGGAAAAAAAAGTTCTCTAAAGTATCGCAAAAAAAATAAAAGTAACAGCAAAATAATTTTTTGTGTACTCTTTCTCCCCGGGGATCAATTATCGTGACCTCATCAACGTTTACAGGAAAAACAAACCACCTGAGCCAAGAGCAAGCAGCCGAAAGCTAGAGGAGCATACCATGCATTACTTGGGTTCTTAATTTTATCAATAAAGCTAACTCCATCAGACTGAACCAGCTTATGAATGAAGAAAGTTGTATCAATGGGAAATGGTCCATCCTAACTGAATGAATATTTGTCATGTCTGTGTTCAGTTTCATACAATCATATCACCTCAGCTCTCTGAGTAAGTAGGATAGCTAGCTAATTAGCTGACGAGCTCTGGTAATTTACTTAGTTTTTTGAGGAAATACTTTGAAACATCATTTGCAGTGGATCTAGTAGTTGTGTCAGGTTAGTAAATGTGTTCGTAACGGAGAGAGATGGTGAGGTGATCATAGATAAATGTCACCCCCCCCTTACCGTTAGCCCTTCTAGCATGAGAGACATGTCATTTAATTCAGTTATTTTCATCAAGTTATGTGCGCTAACATTATGTGTTGCAGAATTCCTTCCAGACTCCATCAAGTGATCACGAAAAAAACAAAACAAGGATCTAATCGTTTTTTTGGACAACTTAATGCCTAAATATTGCATAATACTTTTAAAGAAACTTCTGGGAGATGCATGTGTGAACAAGCAACTCTGTAAGATTTCAGGTGCAGCCTACCTGAACATTTTCAGGATTGTGTCTGTGTTGTGGCATAACATGGAAGAATACTGTTGTTACACTTTTATTTGCCCAGTATATGATTTTGAATATGTTTTATTTGTTCTAAGAAAGGTTATTATTGAACCTCATCAGAGCTCACTGTTGTGCCCTAAAACGTTTGTGAACCTGTTTACTCTGGGCTCTAAGTGGTTTTCTTGTTCTTTAGATTTAACAGATTGAAACTTTGATTTATACGTCTGTAATACATTGAATCTGATGCAGTGCCATTCATGTTTTTAAGGACAACTTTGTTATACCAACATGCCTGCTAATTCTCACTTGTTACAGGCATTATTTTCCACTTGACAACTAGCTACCTGCTCTTGTGAAAATCTACACGAATGTTGTTGCTAAGCTTCACATTTCCGTTATCAATGACCTGTATTATCTTCTAATCAGATTATTGAAAGTATAGCTCAGAGTTATAATTGTCTCTTTCAGTTGTCTTCAGTGGGGTTGTACCAATTGTTCTACATGTGCAAAAGTCATCTTATGCAAAACTTTCATACAAAATTAAAGACCTTTTTTCTTACAACTTTACACCTTTAAAGAATAATCATTATAAATAGAATCCAGACTTTAGGTGTTTAAAATTGTTTTATTTGAAATAAATTAAAGCTCCTGTGAAGAACTTTTTGTTTGTTTCGATTTTGGCGCCTCCTGTGGACAAAACAGTCCGTTTTTTTAATCTCTTACCTTTTACAAGTAGTGTTTTTAAACAAAAGAATCTCATCCTGTGGTCTTTTAACAGTCACACATATCACTCATCAAAAATCTCTCTTGATGCAATAAAGGCTGTTTCTGTAGCATCCTGGAACTGACGTCATCTGACACCTACCCAGCCACAGCTGTTTCTAGCATTATTGCTAACTATAGAAATACAGTAGTGATTCTGTCGCTGATGGTCTTGTTTGCTTTACTAGGTCACAAAGAGGCATGAGTATTAATTACAGTCTGTTTCATAACGAGTGAAAAACTCCTCACGGGGGCTTTAAGGTCATTTTGGTAGTTGATTAGAAATGAGTGGGCCCCAATCGAATGAAAATGCACACACACATCCTCTGGTGAATATGCATGAGAGCTGATGCTTCCTTATAGGATGACAGGCGGCTTTCCAACCCCCTTTGATCTGTATGCCTGTCCCTGTATGCATCCCCTCTAACACACACACACACACACACACACACACACACACACACACATATGCTCACTCGGGCTCGCACACAAACAAACAAACACACTGTCCCTTTGAACCCGGGCCAAGATGGTGGATCAGGAACTCACAATGTCCACATAGATCAGGAGATGGATTTGGTCGTAGTAGAAAACAGCATCAGCAAACTCCTGCTCACATATTGCAGAGAGGGAGAGGAAGGCGATGGACACAGAGAGGAGGGGATATAGAGAAAGAGGAGCTGAGGACATTGAGCAAGAATACCAGCTGAAGAGATTTTGATATCTGTCAAGTCTTTCTAGTACTGTTACAGAGCTTCTTTGTTGAGCGTTGACAGTAAATGCAGCTAAGTATATTTTTGCGAATACGCTCGTGTGTGCACATCCCTGTGAGTGTTTGTGCACTTTTTACATGTGTGTGTGTGTCTGTCTGTCTGAATAGGCTTCTTGTCATTGACCTAAAAACAGTGCAAGAGCCTGCCAGTGTCGCTTAAATCCTCTTTTCTTATCCATTCCCCCAGTCTCTGTGTTCTAGTCGGCGCACACACTCGGTCTGTGTGCGCGCGCGCGTGTGTGTGTGTGTGTATGTCAGTTGCTGTCTCTATTTAAACATCTTACAGACTCACAAATGGCGTTCCTGCCAACAGAGATGAGAGAGCGTACTGTTCACAAAGACTCTTACTCTCCCACTCTTTCCCTCTCCCACTCTCCATATTCAGTCCCTCCTTTATACTTTGAGGCACCCATGGGATATCATTAGCGTTATTACTGTATTGAGATAAATGAGAGCATGTGCGTCTTTATGTGTGTGTGCAGTTGCATGCATGCGAGTGTGAGCAGCATGATGGAGGAGGTGAGATGCTGCATGTCCTAACCCACCCTGTGAACGGCTGGGTGTAATCACAGAGAGAGAGAGAGAGAGAGAGCGCGATTACAGAAGCTGCTTTCATGGTTTCAAGTGTTTTTTTTCTTTACTGCATTTTCCAACTTCTACTCTCTTTCCTCCATCCTGTGTGTGTTAATGTGTCTTTTTTTTTTTTTTTTTTAAAGGTAGGAGCGAGGTGCTGGTGTTTTATCAGCCCAATGAAGGCAGAGTAATGTTACATCACCAAATCTCTCCTTAAGGGGTGAGGGTTAATCATAATTACAGCGGCTGCTTTCATGTTTTCGCTTGCCTCCGCTAGTCTTTCGCTGCCACCGCTGGCCTTTCGTTCCATATCAAAGGAGACTTTGGTCCTCTGGGGGCTGCGGAGCTAGACACACATGATACAGATTACCATACACACGCACTGCTCAGACATGGACACCACATACACATTTGTTTGGATTTTTTTTTTTTTGGTTGATTTGCATCACTTAGCTTGTATTAATGTTGTAACTCCTATCGGGCACACACACAGGGGTTTCACTTAATTTTTATGCTGTGTTATTAATTCCGAGTTACATTCACTTCGGCTTCATATAAGCACAGATGTACCTCTCTGGGTTCCAAATGAATTCTATTTCTACGTTTTTGTTTAATTTCACGCTCCACTTTTGATTGTGTGTCTTTCAAACTTTAGAGTACATTTCATTTAATGGAATTTGGCAACTGTAAGATTTCATATAGGCTGTAATCCACCATATTCACACGGCTGCCACACTCCTCTGACGTCACGCTCAGGGTGGGATGCTCAAAAAGCTGTTTTCAAAGGGATCATCTCAATCTGCTGTCTTCTACGTTGCACCTCATTGATTCGTCAGTAACAGATAAGACTGGATACTGATAATAAGATGGACTTTTCCCCAAAGGTAAAACAAAAAAAACCCAATAATAATGATAAAGAACCGTTAGTTTTGAAGCAACTTTCTTAGTCACAAAGTGTTTCAGTAATAGCTCAAATAAAGTATAAAAGAATAAATGAACAACCAGCAAATAACGTGGCATGCACTGATGTCAGCTGTATCTGCTGTGTAGCTGGCAAGCTACAGTAGTGCACCCTACTGATTCAGAGAGGAGGTTTTCTATTGGCAGAAGTCACCTGTTGGACAAACTGTTTTTTGGTGGGGTCAAACTTGAAATAAAGTTTTGGCAGTGTGCTAGTCTTACACCATCCCTGATAAAGGTTAGTGACATGCAGTTTTTAAGTAATGTTCAATCCACATTTCATGATGAGGGACTCCTAACAACAATGTACATCCAATATCTTAGCTTATTTGTAAAACAGACACAAAGTGTCATAACATAAATAATAAAGACAGCTGCTGAGCTTCCAACCTTTGGCATTGAGGTAAGAGTTTAATGGCTACTAAGTGAATATGGTCATTAAATATTAACTCAACTCAACTCCACTTTATTTATATAACACATGACACAACACAGTTGATCCAAAGTGCTGAACTGTGCAGATAGAAAAAAAACCCCAAAGCTTAAGAAATTAAAAGACAAGAACAAGAACAATGAAAGAACAGGTAACGATTATGTCTGTGTAACCCAAAACTTAAAGAGCTATGGATCCTTGAGCTTGACGGGTTATTGAAAATTGAGGGCAATTGAGCCTTAAAAATACCAATAGTGGGTGAGAGACGGATGTTGGGAGGTAAGAGTTCCACAATTTTGGTCCAGCTATAGAAAAGATTAAGAATGTGTTACCAACTCTAGCACACTCTGATAGCATGAGGGCAGGTTTTCTTATAGTTAAACAATACAGTGGACTAACCCTTACCCTAAAAGCTGAAGCCTTTTTTACCATACAAAATGACTTTTTTTCCCTGTGTGTGTGTTTGTCTACTACTGTAGGTTATGGGCTACATTACACAGTGATATTTTAAGATGAAACTACTGTGAAGCATAATGAAGGGAGATTTTCCACAAGTCAAAAAGTAGACAAGTGTTCTAAGTTATCAGCCATGTTTTTTTTTCCTTAGATGACATATTCAATGTATGTTCTTTGGCTATTTAAATCACCCACCTACATGCTATGATCCAGTTTAACCCACGCCCGCAGATTCCTCTTAAACTTTAGAAATCCTTATCTCCACACTTGCTGAAGAGATTTTTTTCACCATTCAGATTACATTTGTATTGTTTTGCTATTTAAACTTTAAATATATTTCTTATAAATTAGCTACAAGGATAGCAAACATATTTCCCTGGCTTACAAAGGGATGGCCTCGATTGGGGATAACTTTAGAGCTCACAAAACACACCGTTTAACTCCTTTACACATTTGCTGTGGTGGTTTTGGTGGTTTTGGTTTTTGGAAGGACTAAAAAAAGACAACAGCCTCCACAGTCTTTTAAATGCTGAGTATCTGTCTCACCACAACCCCATGCAGGCAGCCTCAGCATGCTGAGAAATCCAAAGCTTGACTGATCTGCCGTGCCTTGTTACTGTTGCTAAGCTATGTTTGGACAGTTGCTGGTCAGGGGGAAGGCTCAGCACAAGGTAAATTATTCAGTTATGTTTTTCTCAAGTCATCCATCTTAAATTTGACCAAACAACAGATAATAACATGACTACAGTGTTGATGCTGTACTTTTAGTTTAGTTTTTCTGAAAAACCTTGGCATTAGAGCACCAAACAATGCACCCAAATGAGAGTGAGACTAAGACTCTTAGAAACTAAGAGCTGCATGGTGACAGAGGTAAAAAGTTAACCTTAGAATTTTTCTCACCTCCATCTTCCTATTCTTACAAGATGTCAATCGTCTTGAAGCCTTCACCCATCAGCATCCCATTCTCCTTTTCTGTCTGTCAGTTTTTGTAGGTATAACAGCTTTGACTGCAGTGTTGGAAGGTGTGCATGTTGATTTACAGACAGAAAACAATGTTTTAGTACTTGAAATAGGTATTGGTCTCAAGAGCACTTTTTGAAGGTCTCAGTCTCATCTCTGAATCAAAATAGTTTTTACTCTGTATTGTCTCAGTCTCAGACTGGGTGGACTCCGGATTTTATATCAAGACCACCATTGAAATGCTATATTTCCACATCATTACTGTGATTAGAAGGAAAATGCCCCTTTCTTAAAGAACAAATAACTTCAATTAATTTGTAGTTTGATTTGTATCCCCTGATTGCTGCCACAACCTTCCCGCTGTTATGGTGTAAGTGAGTGACACGCCCGTTGATGCACACAGGTTGATGATTTTTAAGTGATATTTCTTGGTCTTGTCTCGGCCTCACCTTGCCTTCGTCTTGGTCTTGACTTGGTCTCGATCCTTAAATGTCTTGGTCTTGTCTCGGTCTCGGAGCACTCTGGTCTCGGGTATGTCCTGGTCTCAGTTAGTGTGGTCTTGAATACGACACCAGAAAGCAGTATTTCCACTTATATATCTTTTATAGAAGGGTTTTAATTAACTACCAGAAACTTAATTTCTCAACAGGGAAAAAAAGTAATCATACAATGTGTCAACATTAGAGTTCTTTTATCATTATAGTAAAAGTAACAGATGTGTATTGTGTATTTGGTATATTTGACAAGTATGGAAATATAGAAAATTGCTAACGTTCATTAATATGATATTTTATCCTTTGGGAAATTTGTCTTGGACTCTAATGTTGCGCACATATAGCTGCCTCCACAATAGAATCCACAAATAAAAACAATAGAAACAGACAACAATCCACATCACTCAATGAGCAACACAAACAACATTATGTAGCAATCATTTATACAAGAGGTTCTGAACCCTATTTGCTTACAGCTCCTCACTGAATTTAAAATTGTAGTCAGGGGTTATATACAACTTTAGTGCAATGAGATAAACTTCAATATATTCTATAATATGATATGTGAAGCTGCATTGCTATAAACTAATATATTGAGATATATCAATAATTATTGATAGAGTAATAAATTAAATGTGATCATGCTTTTTGCAATGTTTCCAACCCTTGATATAATAATTATTAATGTAATCTGTGAATCATTTTTATACACACAGTGATAACAAATAATGTGCCAAGTTTGTGTGACATCATATCAAATACTGCAACAAATGTAGATGGTTGTGAGCCCATCACAAGTTAGCAGAACAAATGCTCAAATGTATAAAGGCAAGGTAAAATTACATTGTATGGTGGAACATCTAATTTCTCATATTTACATATATTCTGCATCAATACATATGTGCTTATTTGTTCATGTCCACACAGATTTAGTGCATACAAGTTGCATACTGTACATGTGTAATGTATCTCAAATGCAGAAAACTTTTTTTGTTTATTAGCAAAAGGCACTGTATATTCCTGCATTTATTCCACTCCCGTATTGGTATGAAGATGTTTTCAGGGACTACTTGCACTCGACTGTTAGTCAGTGTATTAGCTGACACATTTCACTCATAATGAATCAGATCACAGGCTGTTAAAATGATAGTGTAGCCCCTCCAGTATCCCTACACATTAAGGTCATTTAGAATAAGTTTAATTGAGGAGACACAAACACAATGGAAGATGAAGAAAGAGAACAGTGACAGCAAACTTTTGAATCTAAGAAATGCTCTGACATTGTAAAGACGCCCACATGAGACATCCACCATAATAAGCATTTTGTTGTTCCCTGTCTCTGTGTTTCTTGTTTCTGCAGAAAACTGGCCAGACGTAGTAAAATATCTTGATGTGATGTGACAACACATCAACATGTTCCCTGTGTAGCTACAAAAGAGGCTGAAAGTGGAACATTTTTCAGCAATCTGGGACATCAACAGTAACCATTATTTCATGGTGTATGTTGTTGCCAAAGAGAAAAAGCCTCTCAAACTCAACATATTGCACTGATTTTCCAGAAATATATCATGGCAGACAGGAAAATAAACTATTCATAGCCACAATATACTACAATCAAGATCGCACTCAATAAATGTCACGTCCTGATGAGATATAACCTCAACAATTCAAACTTTTGTTATTTTACAACTTTTTCTACAGAGTTCATAGATTTCTATCAATATTCATAACGGCATGTATGGCTCACAGGCAACAGCTACATTGAAATTATGTAGGTTAATTTGTAAGGTTTAAAAGAGAAATGAATGATAGAAACAGATTTCACTGGGTAATAAAGTGCTACAACAAACTGTTAGATTGTCACAAGGGAGATGAACAAATTAGTTTTGTATAAGCATGGTTTGAGTTAACAATGCCTTACAATTTTTTACATTTGGTTTGATCTTTATATTTTCATCAAATAAATAACTGAGTAAACATAAGATTCTTCTATTCTCCTATCGATAAAAGTTACAGTAGATTCCAGATTGATTTTCTATCAGGTACTTTAAAGAACGCATTTTTCTGTTGAAAAGACTTTTAAAAAACACTTTGAAAGGTGGTTAAAAGTGATTAAAAATAAGTGTTTAAAAGTTTTAAAACATTTGTGTTTCCCTAGGAAATCTGCTTTTGTCGCAAGAATCATCATGCAATCAGCCATGACAACGGCAATTTTCAAGATGCATTTCATTTTCACAGTGGCTTAAATGATTGTGGGCACTGCATCACAGTCACCAATGAAAATCATTGGCTAGCTGATGAGCAGTCTAGGAATTGAAAGTATATGAAAAGGTCCAAATAAAAAAATAATTCTAAAGGAGGAACAAAACACAATATGTCCAAGGAAACAAAATCCAAATGACATCACAACTTAAAAGTCCCTATAAAAGGGTGAAAACTAAAGAGTCACATGGCAAATTCCACATGAGGAGAACACTGGGATGTGGGATGTATGACAAACTGACCCAGAAGGGAAGGAACACTGAGACTATGGCCCTTTTTTCAAACTGGCCACGACACCCTCTCCCTACCCACTACCCCTCCGTTTGCGCATCCTCGCGAAGGGTCCGCCACATTAAGTCCGTCCCAAACCAACTAGCGGGGAGTGGTAGTGGGTTATAAAAACCCTCCACCAGCGAGTCTTCACCGATGCCGACTTTCGGATCACGTGCAACGCCTATTGTGTCCGGTCGTCATGGATGAAGCAACCTGTGAGTTCCGTGCAAGTGCCTAAAAACACTGCTCCAACTAAGATAGACATTTAATATCGTCATCGTCAGACGTTAACAACTTCAAATGTGTATTGTATTGAGGATCAAATTTATGTTTATTTATTGTAAAGTGTTTTATATTTACAGGGACTGTTGCAAAAACAAAACAATATTAAATCATGTTGCAGAGAACTTTTCAGGTGTCCTAAATTAATGCAAAGACAAGGATAATATTGTTGAACATCAGAGCAGCAAAAAGTGTATTTTTTGTTGTTGAATTGAGATTTCACAAAGACATCAAAAGTAGAAAAATAAGAAATAAATATTAACAGCTGTTCTATGAAATTACAATAAATTAACTGAAATTATAAATTGCAATAAACAATGTAGGCTCAATCTAATAGTTTTGTTATAAGTCTACACTAATATAACTAAAGAAGAAGAAGAATAATCTAGGCTACATAAATATTTTTACAGAATGCATTAGCTACAAAAAAAAGCAGTTTCCCGCAAGATGCCGCTGAGAAAACCATGGTAACACACAGTTCCTGTTTCCGTGTGAGAGAGGGAAGTTTTTCCCAAAGCCTGCCGCTGTATTTCTACCCTACACCTCGATGAAGGGGACGTCATTCAGCTGTGAGTGTGACTTCTAACGGAGTGCACTTTGTCACGGAGGGGGAGGGTGTAGGGGTTGGTTTGAAAAAGGGCCGGAATAAACACGGGTAATCAGCACAGGTGTGGCTAACAAGACACAAGGGAACACAATGAGGGAGGGTTACACAATCTCAACCAAGGGAAAATACACAAAGGCTGGAAGTAAATTAAACGCGGGAATAAGATAATAAAGATACACACAAGGAATACAGGGAGGGTGAAATAAAAAAAAACTGAAGAAGAATAACTCATGACACTTTGGTTGTTCCAATCTTAAAAAAAGAAAAAGAAAAAAGAAGTGAGAGGGAGGAAACAGGATAGATTGTTGTGACAGCTACTTGCCAATCACAGGTAGCAGCTCCCTAATGCGTACCCTATCCTCTGCTAAGAGTGGTTCAATCAGCTGTACATAAATCAAGCTGTGGTCTACACCACCTCAAGGTTATTTACACCAGGCGCAGCAAGAAAAAGGGTAGAATATAACCATTAAGAATCCGAGTGACCTGGATAATGGCCTTTTCTCCTGCTGCTGGCTCTAAGAAGAAACCAGTAACACCAGGCGTAGCACAAAGTGTGTAAGTGAGAGCATCCCCCCTCAGGCCACCAGGGTCCTAAATGAGGTCACTGCACTCAACTGCAACCTTTTCAAACACATCTAACTGCTTTTAATGAGTAAATTGACATGACAGGATTATATCACTGTGATAGTATCTGAATAATCCATGGAAAAATCCTGTGCCTAAGAAGTGGACTAAGCCACCATGTTGTCACCCAATTGTACTTGGTAGTCTTTGGAAGACTTGGGATTGGCATTCTGTGTGTTTTTTTAAGGACAACATTTTTATTGTTATTATAGGATTTAAGAGGTGGATATGTTCTCTTTGATTTATCTTGAACCATAAAACGGTATTACAAGCCACCATAATGTTTTATTACAGTCCTCACTGGGAAGGAACAGGTTGTATCCAGTTGGATTAATAAAATATTTTTCATGATTATTGTTTACAAAAAAATCCAAGTGAATTGATGTGAGATTTCTAGAAAATATATGCTTTAAATGGGACATATTATGAAAAATCCACTTTTACAGTGTTTTTAAACACATATTTGAGTAACCTGGGTGTCTACTGACCCACAAAATGTGAAATAAATCCATCCAGTCATTTGTTTGTGGTCTGCATAAGTCTTACAACACAGAGAAAAATACTCTGTTTCAACTTTGCTCAGTTTGTGACATAACAAGTGGGATTCTGGCAAAAATCCCCTCCCCTCCCCTGGTATCTCCACCCATGGACTCTAGGACAAAACTTTTGTGCAGGTCCATTTTTATTCTCACGACAGAGGAGTGATGGGGGGCTCATTGCATTTAAAGAGACACACACACCAAAACGGAGCGCTGTGAGAGAGCTGGTTTATACAGGGTCACAAACCTCCTCTGGTGCTTGATTCATGTTATATTTTGACCAAAGCACAGCACAGATGTTTGATATAGACCACAGGGGACTGTTTGAAAAGGTGGAAAAGGGGTATAATATGTCCTCTTTAAATAAAGCTCAAGCATAAGTCCAATCAGGAAAGTGATAGATATGCCTTAGCGGTTGTTGACTATTTCTTATTCATCCCTCTCACACATGCTCACTCACGTTTCTGATGTCTTTCTCTCGGGCTGTCATTGGGTAATCAGCTGTCTCATCAGCTGGTCTCATCTAACCAATTGAATGACGTCCCTCCCTCATTGTTGGCCTATCATCGTTCTGCTCCCTTTTTTAAAAATGAGTCTTTCTTTGCCTTTAGTTCCTTAATGCTGATGTCTCTTGCACCCCCCCCCCCTCCCCCATCACCGCTTGTCTTCGCAGAATCATTCACCATCAATTCTTCACCCATCCGGTCTCAGCAAGTCATCAGCCTTCACCACAACCAGTGTCCATGGGGAGATTTATTCCATTGCTGCTCAGAACAAACATTCAGACAGAGTCAGAAGCGCCCAGTAGAGTCCAACTGTCAAGACACATTTCCATGTTTTCTAATGTAACATATTTTACACATCTTCTTCAAAAATAAGGGATTCCTAATAAACATCATTCTTATTGGTTATATGTTACATGCTTTTAAATTGTGACATTTCTGAGCATCTTCTTTACAAAATAAAAAGGTCTCTTAATTTTGGAATAACTCACCAAATGTTCGAACCTGTTATCCTTCAATCTAAGAGCCCATCAGCTGACGAGGTCTAGCATATATGTCTCTGGGAAGGACAGCCAAGTTTTCATGATTTCTGTTGAAGCCAGTATAAGATATAAAGGTCCTCAGGCTAAGACTTGCTTTCCCACTTGTTGCCTTTATTAACAGTCCAACGAGCAACTTGAGGAGCGAGAATAGAGTTGAGAAAAGAGGTCTTGGAGTGGATGGTTGGCTGCACATGCATACAGATGTTTGATTAATCAACGCATGATTTTCATTAGATGACTACACAGAACTACAGGTCCCAGAATGCTATCGGCAGCTAACACTCAGCTACTCTGTCAGACTTACAGTAGAGAAACTGGTGTATTAGTTTACAGTGCAGCCAGCGAAGCTTGTGTTGTTTTAATAAAGAAGTCAGGCACTAATTGGTCTTTTTCCTTCATGTCGAGAGCAGCAGACCTAATTTCATGCTGTGCACAGTGCAAGTAGTTTCCAACAGAACAGCAGGACGCAGAAAAAAAGAGATGGTTGCCTCACTGAGGAGTTGGAGGTGTGCAGTCTGTCACCTGCAGGTCTGTAGCTATCAGCTCACTGTGGCTGAGCTTCCTCTTTCTTTTCATGTAATATTTAAAGCTGATCCAGTGTCCAGAAATGATGAAATAGATCTCATTTTGAAGAAGTGTAGGAGAAGAAGACATTGTAGTTATGGATGACATCAGTGACAAATCTTTTACGTTCCACTTCACTCATACTTTGAATGTCTTTCCCTGTCTCTTGCAATAGCTTCCTGGAAGTTTAATCACTTTTATATTTACAAGTAAGTCAAGTTGCTTTTTTTTTATGGTGCATAAGAAGAAGAAAAAAAGTTTTGCTTCTGCAGTGTAATTGACACGTTTTTGACCGGGTGACCCACTCATTTTTTTCCTGACCACGATGAAGGCTTTCCCAGGCAGTGCATTTGTCAGGCAGCCCTCCCCCCCTCTCCCCCTACACACACACACACACACATGACCTTTGTGCTCAGTGCTCACACAGGGACAGTGTCAACACGGATAAACCTCCTGTATTTCAGCCCAGTGGAAGAATCACCCTGACCAAAGTTTAACAGATCAAAGTTGCCACTTTTTGCAATCAATTAACAGAAAATTCTATATACAAAAAGTCATTAACAGGGAAAACACGTTTTCCTTCGTTTGAATGTTGATTTTTTTTTAAAGAAGCAGTCGGAACAACTTTGTCAAAAATGTAAAAGTAAACAAATAGTAGAGTACCTAAAAAAGTGTAGCTCTCTTCACAACAACAGACACAGGGTGTTTCTTTGAAACGGGCGTTTATTGCTGGAGCAATCTTGTGAAGCATCTTCGTCTTTGTATCACGTGCCAACATGCCATACCAACCATGCCAACCACGCCGTGATAACTGTATTGGCAAATATATCAAGAACACATAGAATATAGAGTAAAGTAAGATGATGTTTAACTTTTTTTTTAATTTCTGGTCCTTGTCATCAACTACATATTTATAGAAAATCATTGATTTATTTTGAATACAAATGTCCTAAACCAGAACAATTACACCAGCTATCTAATTTTTTCCTCTTCTTAACACTTGTAAAAATGTTGTTCTTTTATCATTTATTTTTTCAAAAATATATTTATTATGTTTTGGCAGGAAAATACTATGAAAACATTCACACATATACAAGGTTTACACATACACGTAAACACAACCAAGGCAAAAAACTAAACCGAACAACAAACAAATAAACACAATACATTACTTCATCTTCTCAAGTATTCATACATCTTGCTTGGGTGACTTTCAAGATATTTAATCATTTGTGCCCATATTGTAAAGAAACTGTATTTACCCTTTAGTTGCATTGGTCAGTTTTTCCATGGCTAAACAGTTGCAAAGACTTTTGTATCCATGTCTGACTGCAGGTATCTCAGTACCTCCCCAGGCTGTTGCAAAGCACAGTTTAGCCCGAATGGGTTCATAAAGTAACTATCCTTCTATTTGTATCTGAAAGTCTCAGTCCAGGTGCCAAGGATAAATGCCCACAAGGCAGTCAGGCAGCCTAATTGTACAATTTCTTAAACTAAACAGAGTAAGGTTTTTGCTTGGACTGAGTTCTTGATTGAGGCTGTTCCACATAATTCAACAAATAAGATTTTATTTCATACTGTGTAGCTTTTCTGTTCTTTAAAATCTTTCAGTGTGGGAAGCAAATGGAAGCTTGTAACGCTCTCAAAGAAGCTCCAAATACTTCTGTAACATCACCTTAGCACCACTGCACAGTAGATACATTGGCTGACATCAAATTGATCATTTCATTCCATCAATAATAATATCACGCTGTATTATTCATCCCTGTATAGCAATGATAAAATATGTCAGGGTTCAGGTCAACTGCTAACATGCCTCTGGAGCAGATGCAAGTTCTTAAGTGGGTCAATCATGTCAGCATTGTCTTTTATATTGTTATTCTATTGTACACTATCCACAGAGATATCATCCATTCACAGAAACTCTCCTTTTCTCCATCCCTCACATCATCTGCTGCCTATCCCCTCAATTCCTAATTACTCCGTCATGCATTATAGGGGTCGGAAGGTGATGGTTTGTACCAATGTCAGCCATCACCTACAGGCATATAAAGGCAGATTACTGGCTTTATATATATATATATATATAGAGATAGTCTTTATATCCAGCAATGTGACATATGAGGGAATATACAAGATGAATGCTATCTAGTGTACCAGACTTTGAACGACAGCCATGTTTTTTTTTATTTTTATTGAAGAACATGCTCCATTTGTCTGTTATAATGTGATATTCACCCATTTCTTCCCCTTTTAAGTTCAAGTTTTTTTCATCCATCTCCATGCCTGTGTGAGTGCATGTGTGCCTGTCAGTTCCTGTACTAAAGAGGCAGTTAATCTGACCATGTCTGCTGGCAGGACATCAGGTTGCCCCCATAGTGCATTTAGGCAAACGGCCAAGCTCAAATAACATTGGACTGCTCATTCTGGTAGCTCTGTGTTGCCTCCAGGAGCATCACAGACCTGCTGGAGAGCAGAGACACACTGGGGAACATGGGCTCCCATCACTCCAAATAATCACAGTACTTCTCTAATGCTTTTGTAGGACTTCTTTTTTTTTTTTTTTACTCCCACAGAGAGCTAGAACAGCCTGGATTTGATACGATTTTGCCAAGAACTTTGCCAGTTTGAGCTTGATAGTGCAGCTCTTATCAAAGCTATCTCCCTCTCCAAAAGGGGGAAGCAAGATCTAATCTAAATGTCTGTCTGCAGCGCGTGAAGTGCAATGTAACCCCTCTATCTCCTCCAGCAGAACAGCTGGCTGCCGGTCGCTTCAGTTCAGAGGAGAGGGAGATTGAGGCACATATAGAAAGAGAGAGTGGGAACTGAATTCCAGCGAATTAATCACCGTCTGTTCCTCAGTGCGAGAGAGGAAGAGAGAGGAAGAGAGAGAGAGGGAGAGAGAGTCAAATAGAGAGGGAGAGGAGGAGGGGGAGTGTATCCTGACGCAGTGTGAGAGGCAGCAACTGAGAGCAGAGAGAGACGGAGAGCGAGGGAGACAGCGGCGAGGAGGCAGCTCATCACATCACGCGCCGTTTTGCATCCCTTAAAAAATCTTGACGAGCGTGAATCGCTGCATGTACAGACTGCTGCTGCTGTGACCGCCGAGCTTTTCCCGGTCACTGCTCTTCACTGAGGAGCCGCAGAGGAGACACGTGCAAGCTGGAATCAAATCAGTAACAAATACTTAAAAAAAAAAAAAAAAAAACACCCACATCAACACAAACACAGATACTGGCAGAGGCTGCGCGCGAGAGGAGCGTTTTGAAACCTTGCGAGGTGGAACCGAGTCTTCTTCTTCCTGCACATCTGGATCAGGTAAAGTGGAAACATCTGGAGATATCGCGCTAAAATCGTTTTGCTTCTTTTCATGTGTGCATGCCGTGCGATGGCTTGCTGGACTCGCATTGCGTAGGCAACTTTGAAATACGCCAACAGCTCAGGCATTCCTGCGGTTCTGAAATCAGCGGCTTTGACCCCATCACTGTTAGTGAGTGTGTGCGTGTGCGTGTGTGTGTGTGTGTGTGTGTGTGTGTGTGTAGTTGTGATAAACGATGGGACTGTGCTTGTTGTCTATTCTGAGGCAGCCTACCTTGTCTTATCTCTTGTCTTATGTCCGTTGCTCGCGCGGACGCAGAAACATAGATCCTTATTTGCATTATCGGCTCTATAGTGAACGTGTGCGGTGCCTCATCATCCCGTCCTCCAGTCCATGTACCATTTACACGTTCAACTTTGAACCGAGACGTGTCTGAAATGGTTCACATTTAGCGCACATTAAGGCTGATCACTTGGCTTTAATTTAGTGTTCGTCCTGGGACATGCTGCAGAGCCAGCGAGAGAGGACAGGCACGGTTTAGCCATACACCCGCAGTCCGGCGAGCTGAGCGTTCAGCACCTTGGACAGCGGCTCTGCACACTGGGTTGCAGGCAGTGAAGTATTCAACCTGCTGGTGCTATATTTCAAATGGTAGTTTCCTCTGTATGTTCTTGTCAGCATATTTCTTATTTGAGACCTGGAACGTATGTGACAGGAAACACTTGAATGCATCTGGTCTGCTTTAAAAGTACACGATTCCATACCCAAAACTGGCATAAAAAAAGACGACAGACTTTAGTTGAACCATGCACTGGATGTGCATGTTTGTTTCCATTTTAGAATCAACATACAGTTGCAGAACATCTGACCACAAGTGCTTGTGCATACAAAAGATTGACACAGTCAGGTGACAAATTAAAGGGACGCTCCAGCTCTTAAGTATTACATAACCTCAGAGTTGGGGGACTCACAAGAGACAGTTTGTTTGAATGATGGTGTAAATGGAAGCAGAAGCAGCAGGTTTTGGTCCCAGTAGCTCGAGGTCCTAGGTGGAAACTCATAGGTATGAAAGTCATTTTTAGAAATGTCCACAAAATACATTTTAAATATTTTTGCAGAGTCCGAGTGAAGAGTTAAAAGATCTTAGATTAGGGTTCCATCAAAGAAAAACCATGCAAAATGGGCAGGGAACTAGTGTTTATTTTTATGCAGGGCATGAGTGGTCATTGCATGATTTAATGAGCATAAAAAAATTATACCAATAATACATTTTGGCCTTCACAGTCACCAGAGCTCAACCCCATTTAGTACCTATGAGAGAAGAGCTGTGACGTGTTGGATAGTGACCTTCAACACCAGTGTCAAACACCAGAACACAGAAAATATTTTAAATGAAAGGTGTTTATACCTCCAGTAGAGCAGAAACTTACAAAATCCAGCCATATATAGCATGTGGTGGTTTATCACCACTTCAGCACACACATTTAAGCCTTTCCCGGTTAAATTGTGTCTATGCAGCTTAAGTCAAAAACAGTCCTGATGTGCAGTTTAAACCCAATCTCCAAATGTGTGCATGTGTGTGACAAAAAGTCACTAAACCAGTACAATTTTTGGCTGCCTTCTGCCTACTGCCCCACTATCTGTTGTAAATGGATGTTGTTGCCACTCTGTCCCATAGGGCATGGACTACTAACAGAGTTTTTCCACTGACTGACTCCAATTGTTGGCTGAGAGCCACAGAGGGAGAGAGTGGGAAAGAAGAGGAAGACAGACAGATTGATAGAAAGAGAGACAGTGATAGAGAGAGAGAAAGAGAGAGAGGGAAAGTGGGATGAACAGGGTCCCTCTCCTCGCACACTGAATAGATACTCGGTGATTCCACTAAAACTGAGCAGCTTCAATGACTCATTATGCGTTGGGGGGGGGGGGGGGGGGGGGGGGGGGGGGGTGAGAAGTAGTTGTCTTGGCTTTTTTCAAGGCCACAGATCGTCAGTCACAAGGAAGTCTTTAGTCGTCCCGAGAATTCATTGATAACTATCTTAGAGGTCGCTCATCTTGCTTTCATCCTGCATTAGTACTGCAGTGCTCGCTGCAGCAACACTTCTCCAGTCTCAAGAGTTTAAGACCTGTGTTGATCGAGATGGAGCA
The DNA here is from genome assembly GCF_963584025.1 of Labrus mixtus. Lineage (NCBI taxonomy): Eukaryota > Metazoa > Chordata > Actinopteri > Labriformes > Labridae > Labrus > Labrus mixtus. The sequence goes on from NC_083613.1 coordinate 19,588,509, forward strand.
AAGTGTCTGTTAATCTGGTTACTGAACTGAAGTAAAGGGAGTGGCACTTCATCATCTGATAGTCCAAATCTGCGTTTTACCATTCTGATTGTAAAATGTACTCTTTCTATATAAATATATATATTTGAACAAGAAGTACAGTTATACAGGTTAACTATGTCAAATGTATAGCCTACTTTACACTTGAATTCAATGCATTTCAGTCATGGATATTGTGTTTTTTACTCGATTTGGTATATAGCTAAATTTACAATCGGAAATACATATAAAAATGTTGCTTCTGTTTATGGGAAATATCTTAATTATTCGGCTCTTGACTGTATAATCTATACAGGATAGTATACAACATACTGTGGAGTCCATAATCTCTTAAAACTTTTGTGCATTTTTCATCATGTTCACATAAGGTAAAAATTATGAATGAATGAAAATTATGACCTGTTTGTCTATGGGAGGACTGTATCTTTCGCACACAAGGCTCCTTTAGACTTGTGGACTATGGGAATTGTCTTAGATTTGTCTCCTAACCTGTGATACTAAATTGCTCTGATTTGGATTCTTAAGACCTAAAAAATGAACTAACTACAGCAATACAAAACCTCTCTACATGCAGCTACACAGTAAAGCTTTTTATGCTGCAGCAGCAGCAAGAGCTGAAATTTCATAAATGGTGGAAGTATTACAGTTATGCTAGTAATAAAGCATGTGGCAAAACTACAAATCAGCAGTAATCAAAAGCGACAACTTTAGTGAGAGGAACTGGCAGAATGTCTGCAGGAACAAAACGAATGAAAAGTGATGGGTTCAAGTTCTCTGCTTTTTTGATTTAACACCCTGTTTTGTTTTGTTTTAGCTTTCAACCTTCACCTAAAGTTGTAAAAGTGTTTTTTTTCTTCTCTCTGTGTATCACTCACCGCAGACACAGGAGTGAGCTATCCATCTGTGGTAAAATCTTCGTACCCAGAGGCATCTCTTTGGGGCAAGTTCTCCAAGAGTACTAAGAAAACACTACTGTGTAATGGGAGATCCCTCCCTCTGCTCTCACATCCATTTACTGCATTTTTTTGCCCCTTTTAGCTGCCTCTAAAAGGGAGCAACATGGAGCATGTATCTGCGGGGAAATCCCAGGCCAAATTTCAAATCAAGTCCCGTCTGTCATTGTTTGTCAAAGTCGTCTATAGTTTAACAGGAGCAAGCCCCGCAGTTAAAGCATTTAGGAGCATAGAGAGCCTTCAAGAGTTTTTTTGTCTAAATGTTGATTTTTATGGCGTGGAAATTCATTATGATGTCTAAGCAGATCTGCACGAATAGTTCACATGCTACTTCCCTGCTGACTGGGTGTGTTTAAACATTTATACATTCATTCTGTTTTTGTTTTTTTGAATCAAAATATGATCTGAATACAAATAAGTTATGAAAAACTGTTTAAACTGTTTAAACATTAGGCTGACTTTTTGCCCACATATTCAAAGTCTGTGACACATTTTAACCCACCAAAAAGCTCATTACATTACATATTTCAATTTCCCCAGTGCTGTGTGTGAACAGATCTTCTGTGTTAGCAAAAGGGATGTGTATAGACATGCTAACAGACACACACATGCTCCCACACGTTTGTGCAGCAGACACATACACTTCCTTTCAAGCTCAGGATGCACACGCTCAAGAAAGCACATGGATTAATAATGTACCATATTCCCAGAAGGGGGCTAGTTAGCATTTCAGGAAGATTGCACTAACACTGGGGAACTGTAATTAGGAAGTTATTGTTGCAAGTTGCTTCCTCACACACACACACACACAGAGCACACCGCTCAACCACACACAGGCCTGCACACACCCATGCGCATGCACACTGATGCATGGATACAATATGCAAATTAGAAAGTATAGGGAGCGGCAGTTTGCTCTCTGTTAGACTGAATCTCTATTTGATCTGTCTTTCATCCAGTGTGATTTTTGTTTGTTTGTTTCAAAGGAGAATAACTAGGGCAGTTAATGGAGTGCTGAACTTAATTGTTCAAAAGTTGAGTATTTTTCAACCTACATCCCACTTCTTTTTTCTCGAGTGCATTTATTTTTTAATATTGTGCTTTTCTTGCTTGCAGCCATTCAGAGAATCAATCAGCAACATTTACATATTTTTATATTTGAGTTACATTTTGAATGGTGGCGTCTGTGAGTTCGTAGCGTCTTATTGTGAGAGAACTGAATAACTTCTTCCACTCTTGCCTATAGAAACACTATTTGAATATCAAAATGGTATAATATAGAAAACTTTGTTTGAATTTCTAAGCCCCCCAAAGCGCTGTGAGATTATATGGATTTTAGAAGGTGTATTAAAAAGATAAAATATTATTAAATAATTATAATTTAGTCTGCAGGAGGTATATTGTTCTCAGAAGATGAAAGAGGGTGTAAATGTAACCTTCTGATATTAAGCTGACTATATGTATCATCATAGCCATCTCTGTGATTTGTGGCCTTCGACTTTTCTAAGAGATATTTTGGGGAATTTTTAGACATGGCAGAAAATATTCCTCTAAAAAAACAAAACAGTTTAATGTTAGGTTGTTTTAGGCAAAAGCAGTAGGATATTTCAAACCCTATGCAAAAAAAGTTTTTTACTGAATGGCTAGATACCTCTTAAATGAGAAAATGTTTTGTCCTGAATATGGGTGAACGTTATAACATAAAGTCCATATAAAGGCATTTTTAAGACATAGGTCAGTGCTCTCATGACCCTGAATTACACTTCACTCTCTGCACTGAAAAGGTGCCCAAATTTGGCCAGAGGCTCATCAAATTTCGACTCTCTCCCTTTTCTTCTGGCAATCGTATAAAAACCTGAATCAGTCTGGGCCTTAAGAAGTAGTTTAAAAATTCCTTCAAGCTGCTTCCATTAACCCGAGCGTTACTTTTTAAAACAATGAGCCAACTCAACAGTGACCTCATAGCTCCTGCTTGTAGCGTGAATGATGAATGAGCTGCTTAATGTATGCTGACGCATGTCTTGCTGATGCCAGCATGCCAGAAGTAGAGCTAATCCCAACCTAAATTCTCCTGCTAAGGTCTCACACCTTCTCTTTTTCTCTCTTTCTATCCTCCTCCCTTTTTCTCCTCTCCTCTCTTTCTCCAGCTTTCCATACCGCCCAGAATGCACACACCCATATGCCTCCTGTGTGTTTGTGTGTGTATATTGAGTCAGCTAGTTTGTATGCCGGCTGCTGCTATACCAGCCTCTCTCTGGAAATCAAGGAGAGATCGTGGTGTGTATGCCGAGAGAGTGAGAGGAAGAAAGAGCAGCGGGGGAGAGAGGGATGGGTAAGAGGCTGAGAGGTGAGAAAGACAGAGAGATAGATAGAGAGAGGGATGGAGATGCCACAGGGTGAAATGAAACAGCAGTGGGAAAAAAGAAATAACAAAAGGGTGGGAAAGATGGAGAAAAACGCTCAATAGATGTGTTTTCCTCCCAGCTTGCTGGTCTCTATTCTGTTTCATTACCTCTGTCCTCTGTTCTGCAGACAGCACTGTCTCTGTGTGCAGACGCAGTTTGGAGACACTGTGGCCTGGCACAGACTTGAAAACCCCTCTGATGTTTTTGCTCTGAGGTCCTCTTCAGGGCTAAGAGAAGAAATCTCTCGGGCTGTCCCATTAACTACTAGAGCCTGGACTATTGAAATGGCATTACCTTTAATGGCTGAGCACCACATCGGCTCTTCCTCCATTTTCTGATAAAGATCTGTCGTTCAAAAACCCTGAGTTACTAGCTGCGGGACAGCGACAGGGAGATTGTTTTTTTTGGACTCTTTTCTCTTATCTTTCAGGCATCTCTCAATGTTTTCGCTCTTTTCTGGTGACAAATTTCTCCAGGGTTTGAGCATCATTTGTATCCTCTTTCCGCTCTTCAAAATATATGGAGAGAAGCTCTGACAGAGAAGATGATAAAGAAGGACAACAATAATTTTCTTTGTTATCTTACAGATAGCTTTTATAATTGAGGGGACTGTTTGAATTCTAAAATGGGTTTTACGCCGGGTTTGAAAGACAATTTGTAGGCCTCTGTAATACCAAGAAACTCTATTATCACACCAGTTGGCAATCAATAGCTCCGTCGTAAACAGAAAACAGCACTAAGAGTTTTGAAAAGTTTACAAAAAAAGATTCAGAGACTTGACTTATTTGTGTGGCATATTAATTTATTCAAAAACGACATATCTATTTTCTTTGTGCTATATGGAAATATTTTATACACGGTTTGGAAAGTAAACCCCCAAGTAATAAGCTAACTAGCTTATTACTTGCCTAACTTTTAACCTTGCTCAGCTTTTCATACATCATTCTGTAATGTCCCTATTGAAAGCATTTTACAACATTTGGGAGTTTACAACAGTTAGCTAGCTAATACTGAGCAACTTCAACACTTTATTGAACCTGGTCCTATAAATGCTAGCTATATCATAGTTTATACTAATGTTGTGTCACCTTCTGAAACTCTGATAAACACTCAAAACAAGCCTGGTATTATAATATAGCATATATGCTAAAGGCATTATTTATTCCTCATGAAAGCCCTTTCTCTAGTAAACTAAAGGGAATAGTATTATTTGAAAATAGAAACAATAAAGCATACATTTTACCCCGTTTTAAGTAGCTTAATCTAACATCGAAATTAAATAACAGTCACACTTTTCTATTTCAAGGCTACTATCCAGCTCACTGCATTACACATTTTGTAGATCCAAAATGTTTAATGGACCATCAACGGCTTTTCCCCCAGAGTCTTCAGCGCAATATATGAAGCTTTCAAGTAATTATTAAAGACTGCTTCATGTGTTCTCTATATTGAATGAGTCGGCTAGAAACTTAAAAAAAAAAAAAGTCCAGTCATCCAGAGGCAGAGCTTTAACATCTAATAGAGCTAACTTTAGTTTAATGAAGCAGCTAGCATTAGCTGCTAAAACCTAACAGTGACAGTGTCGCCACATGCAAATTTTATTGGCCAAAAATGTGAGAAGTGCTTTTCCCTCCCTCTGTAGCCTTAAAATATATTGCGATGTAGGCTATATCATCCAACCTATCCTTTTGAATCATATATGTGCTGGCTACATGAAAGCTTACCCCTGCAATCCTTAGGCAGCATTAAAGAGCCCATATTATGCCCTTTTTGGGTTCGTATATTTAATATATGTACCTACTTTTGTACGTTCACAATAGCTAAAGTCCGAAAAAAGTGTCTGTTTTCATGTACTGCTCCTCCTTGCTCCCTCTACACTCTGAGTCCGTCAGCTGCACTCTGTTGAGCCCCCCCTGTTAGACCCCACATGGGCCAAGTCTGCTCTGATTGGTCTGCCGATCTGCTCTGTCGTTATTGGTCAGTTGCACAGCACGCGTCTCGGAAATTTCATCATGAGCTGCAGGGCTTGCCACAACGAGCCAATGGACTTAGATCAGTGATCTTACACTGACAATGACGTCTGACTGACAAATTTTTTTCGAGGGGGGCTAGAACCGAGCGCTACATGCGGCTAATGCTACAGCTAACAGGAGGACGTAGGAGAAGCCGCGTTTCCGCGGACTTTGAATTTTTGCACATAGATGTGCCTAAACATGCACAGGACACTTGGAAAACACACTAAAGAGCATATAAAACCAGAAGAAGCATAATATGGGACTGAAACTGAAATCTCTGAATCAAGTACAACTGGTCTATTTTTTTTTCTTTTGGTGTGAAAGTAAAGGATCAAAATGAAACATTGTGGGATAAAGGACAATTTTGTTTGCATTTGTGTTATATGTGTGAACAGGGAGAAGATGATATTTTTTGGTCTTCCACGTCATTTCAAATTTGTTGGTTTGTATCACCCAATATCGGCTCTGTGCCTGAACTTTACAAGAAGAGCTTCCAAAACAGACTTGAACATAAATAATAGAACTAACATTGGGAATAAATCCATAGATTCTTCTTCTTTTGCTGCAGTACGTATGTCAGCAGCATTGACATTCAGGAGTGTGCATGATGGACTGGTCTGAACTTGAATGTTTCACAATGTAGGTTTGTGTGAAAAAGCTTGTGTGTAGCCCAGTTTGAATGAGGCTCAAGAAAGAGTAGAAATCTGCGCAGTGATTCATGTTAGAAAACTAAAATGGCTGAGGTAAGGAGCTCTGCTTTATTACTGGTTGCAGCACCACTGTAGTGTAAATGAGAGAAATAAGGAGCCCTTGTTTCAAGACACACACTATTATCGATCTGATTCTGAACACAGCCTACTGTAACTTCAGAAGGAGTTCACCAAACACTAATGACAGATGGATTAACTAACCAGAGATGAAGATCTGTTACTTCATCATACAGCCATTTTTGGAAACAATCCAGTCACTGCTTCAGTTTTTTAACTTCTTTGTATCGTACACTGAAAAAACTTACACCAAGTCAAGTGTTTTATCCATCATACCCTAAAAACTAGGAGTGAAAAAAAATCATCTACTGCAGTATGAAATAATGTTGAATGATTTTAAGTTTTTCTCTAGAAATGACCAACAATATTATAATGTTGCAATATGACAATAAAAAGCATTATCAAGAAAAAAAAGACACACTATAGTACAAATACTTCCTTAAATTTTACTGTAGGTCTTTCCAAAATGATCAGTATTCTATCATATCATATAGCCTAAGTAATGTAAAATCCAGACACCCATACATTGCTCTAAATGTAGGAGCAACACAACAGAGCATAACATAAAACATGAATAGAAAATTGCCCTGTTCTTTCACACTGAATCACACTGAATCATTAAACTGTGCAGTTCCAAGAAAGACAAGTCTAACATTTTTGAAAGAATAAGAATAATTAAATAAGGAACATTCTAGTTATACCTTGAACAATTTTGTTGCAAAAATGGAGACACAGTTTTGCTTGGCGTTGAATGCTCTGCTCGAGGGATGCTCCCTGGGTTACCTGAGCAGCATAGCACAGCTTTCGAGGAGGCGCAGTGCTAAACCCCTACCAGGGTGAACCAAAGGCTTGATGCAGAAAGGAGGCGGCTGGGATGGGGAGGCAAAGCTTTGCCAACAGGAGCAGTGTGTGTGCAGCATTGGTGTAGCAGAGATGAGTGAGATGGAAGTTGTGTTCAAATGGACAGCCTTGATATGATTGGTGTGTGTGTGTGTGTGTGTGTGTGTGTGTGTGACTGTGATCACAAGCAATGATCCATTAACTGGCTGTCAGCTGATTACTGCTAACGTGTATGACTTCTGTGTCCTGTGTGAACTAACACAAAGCTTGATTGATAATAATAAAACAAATATTTTTCTGTAAATAATGTGAGGTGCAACTCAACATGAAACATGAAATGAACAACAAAGCATCAAATATGAAACAACAGATATTCTGATTGCCAAGAGCTATAAAAGATTGGAAAAAAAACCCAAATACAAATTATGACATTATACGGCTTACACCAACACAAACCTATCAAACTGCCATACAATGCCAACTTAAACCCAAACGTTACTGAATGACTTAATACTGATAGTGTTCATCCATTGTAATGCTCAAAGGCCTCTCCAGTGTCAACAAATATTTAATAAATCTACTTTGTCAATATTATTTTTGGATACAGTTTGATTTCTTTGTGCCTATTTAAAAACTAGCAATATTCTATAATCCTTAAAACTGTTCATATGTGTTGGATATAGTGTGAAATGATGTTACTATCTTTAATATATTTCATTAGTGTTTTGGGATATTGATCAATAACTTGTGGATAAGGAGTTTCTACATACCTGTTCAGTAGAGTGCCTGCAGTGGACAAACTTATGGATATGTTAGAGGTGACACTGACTTATACTCACTGCAACCTGCAGGCCCTTTTGGCCAAACATTTTAGGGATTTACACTTCACTGACATTTCTGTACTGTGTACGCTCCCTCTTTGTCTTTGTCTTTTTTTTGGGTTCAGTTTAGCTCTTCAGTTATTTACAAGCTTTGTTAGATCAGCCAATTGGCAATCACAAGAGAGGCTAAACTGTACAAACCTTTTGTCAATTAGCGCTCAGTAACACCAGGGGAAAATACCAATGCTTGGCAGCCAAGTGCATAAGTGTGTTTTTTGGGTTGGGGAGTGTGTGTTTGAGAGTTTGTTTTGTGACAGTCTAATGATGTGGCAGTGGGCAGCATTTTTGTTGTGTGATCGAGGTCAAAGGTCATGTGTGCATGTTTATGTCACTTATGGAATGTAGTTTGTACGTTTTGTGTGTGTGGGTAAGAAGTAACAAGGCAAAGTGTGTGTGTGTGTGTGTGTGTGTCTGAGTGTGTGTGTGTGTGTGTGTGTGTGTGTGTGTGTGTGTGTGTGTGTGTGTGTTGTGTGAAAAAACTAAATATCTCTCCTCCTATAATCCTTTAATTTCCCAGAGCGCTGTACATTTTATCCTGTTTTCGAAGCCAAGTCTCAGACATACTGGAGTGTGTGTGTGTGTGTGTGTGTGTGTGTGTGTGTGTGTGTGTGTGTGTGTGTGTGTGTGTGTGTGTGTCTGTGTCTGAGAAAAAGGAAACCATAGAGAAACAGCGTTGGTATCTGACAGCTGTTTGCAGTTTGCACTCTGGGTGTTGGAAATGTGAAATGCTTTGTGTTTCTGTTCGTGTTTGTGCATTCAGTCATATGTTGGGGTTAAATGTGGGACTGAAAGCAACATTAGGGGAAAATGATTTTGTAATAGTCGTCTTTAGTAGGCCTTTCATTTTCTCACTATGTAACTGTCTACTTTCAGCCTTGGGTTGTGATATGACTTTTTGAAATAATAATAATAATTTCTTCTTTCTTGAGTTTTACTCAAAGAATGTATTCTTTGATTTCAGTACAGTATATCTCAGACAGTAAAAACATGCTTTTCAGGATTGTAAGTGCTAAAATAACCATTTCTGCAGGACCAAAAAACAGTTATAGTCCTTATAAATGATTTTTAAAATTGTGTTTTAGAAAAATCTATTATGTAAACAATTTTACAGCTGCAGGTAAGGGTATAGCTGAACACCATTGTTGAATTGTTCAGACTTCCACAGGTTACATAACATCTTCAGAGAACACAATCAAAAGATTTGAAGGCAGAGGCAATGAGTTTCTAAATGTATCACAATGGCTCAATGTTGGATGTAGCCTACTCCGGTCCTTAGTTCTCCACCCCCCTTGGATTCCACTGACATGGATTACCATGACAACCCTGAGAAACCTGGGTAACAAAAAACAAGCTGTCAGCCGCTCAGGACTGTTTCTTCCAGAGCTAAATCAAAGATTCCACTGCTCTAACAAAGATAAACTTAACCAAGACAACGGCTCTAACAAGATTGATTTCAAATAAAGGGGCAATACTTATTAAATGACAACCTCAATAAGAGGTAAAAGTATTTGCATAAGTTGTATTGGACTGCTGTGTGCTTTGATGTGTTCTTGTCTATCCTGCACCGGAAATGCTATTTCTTCCTTTAAGAAGCAGAGAAACGCAATATATTTGTGAAAGAGTTCATTACAAAAATCCAATAAATCCTGCTGTATGTGGATCAGGTGAAAGGATATTACTAGTACTGTGACTCGAGTTGGGAACAGGGATCATGTCATCATCTTGGGGAATATGGAAAGGAGCGTGAACTCTCTCTCAGAAAACCTGTCAATATCTGGTGCCCACCATTTGCCTCACGCAGTGCAACACATCACGATGGATGTTTGATTTTTATGTGAACATCCAGGATAGCTGTATCCATTCGCCAAATAAGTTAAATTGCAAACAAAATAAATATACACATTAGCTTGTTGCTAAGCGACACTGGCTGGTTACAGTGCACTGACGTTGGCACACTTTAAACCAACCAGAGGATATGAGCTTGCCTGATGTCAGACAGTAATGCTACTTATTACATCTTGCTAACAAATTCCATTCACTTACAACCCAACTCTCAAAATTGGAGATTTTGCAAACTATCTTGTGGTCAAACGTCACTTTAGACTGAACAAACATGGCGGACAGAGAAACCAGAAGAGTTCCCACACCAAAGATTGATCACATGCCAACAGATTCTTCCTTTTAATATAGATTACAAAGATCAACATGTCTGCCTGTAACATTATTTCAAGTTGTCTCTGATGCGCAGACATGGAAACGCACTGCGGGAGAGAACAAAGAATAAACATCTGTAATGTGAGGTGCTAATTAGACGCTTGCCCTCTCTGTAAAGTGAAGTCTTCTTGACTGTACCAGCAGCCATTTTTGTTACAACTCCAGCTTGGAGTTAAGCTAACCCTAACCCTACAGAGACATGGCTAGACAGCTGCATTTGTCCCGCCAGTGTTGCTGACTGGCTTATTGTTAGCCCCTCAACAGTAATCATTGGATCATCATTTTAAAAACATGAATACACTGTCATGGGAAAATGCAAAACTAATCAAGAAACTTGTGAAGTTTGCACATTCAAAGGTCTGAGCTTAGAAGGAGCTGACCAACAGCACGTGGCTGGATGTAGAGCTAACTGAGCGATGTAAGTCTCCTACAGCTTAACTGAACTGTATTCTTTAATGTTGCTGATAAGGTATTCTGTTAAGGAAATGTGAGACCTGACACTATTTGAATAGTTATGAGAGAAGAGTCTCTGCTTTTTGGTGAGGGTTTAAAACACCAGATTTTCCCTAAATTTGGACCAGATACATTTTTCACATCTTCTTTGCTGATGCTCCCTTTGTCATAAATATTTCATACATTAGAGGGCAAACTGGCTAGTTTAACAACTATTTTACTGTCTTGTTTAGTAGAGCTGGTCTCATTTTTACAAAGCTCTCAAACATTAAAATAAAATTTAGGGGAGTACAGCGTCTGTTAAGAGAGCCAAAATAATACAGATGTTATCTCTGCCGTGCGCACAAAAATAGAGATGCAATTTTAGCTGAGCTTCCAGATAAAATCAGAGGAGCATATCATGGAGCATGAAGCACTCACATGCAATTGCACGCACCAGCACAAACACACACACGGGCAGACATACACACACACACACACACACACACACACACACACACACCAGCAAGCAGCAGCATGATGATGTCAGGACCAAAGTCACATCATCTGGGAGAGAAAACAGGCCAGAATCTCATCAAAGCATCCTGAAATGAGATTACCACCCCAGCCTTGCTTTTATATAGAAGTCAATATATCATTCATCCCTCTCAGCCTTCTTCCCCTACAAATTGTATTAAATCCCAGATACGTCCCTTAGAATCGGGACTGGATTGCCGGGTGGGGTGGTGGGACGAGAGACAGAGAACAAAAGAGAGGAGAGAGAGAGAGAGGGAGATGTGTGGTTGTGGGGACTTTGCAGAGAGTCGAGCTTCTTCCTGCGTCACAAAGACCACGCTCAGTCAAGGACATGTTGAGATGTGTAAAGTGAAAACATCACACGGTTTGATGAGCAAATTGTCTGCATCTGTACGCATGTCACACAAAATTTGGATGATCATTATGTCTCTGAGCTACATAAAATACACCCACATAAGCAACAGATTACGTTAACAAAGCTGATGCTCTCAAACCACCGCCTGAGCACATAGCAGATGCTATACCACATTATACGGCCAAAGCTTTGTGGATAGTATAACCCATCTTATTCACTGCTTGAGTTTTAAGATATGGGCTGCACATACCAATGAAGATACCAAGGAGCAACCCCCCAGGTTGATAATTGAACCCAGAGCAAAACTGCTAAAGTGCTAAAAACGTTTCTTAAGTGGCCACTTGAAGCTGGCACACAAAATGAATTAATCCCAAATAGAAACCACTGTTGTTGAAATATGAAGCCAATGCAGAAGTGCAAAAACTGCAGTTCAGGCATGTGGGCATGATGTAGCTTCACTCTTCACTCTGTGAATGCCGCGGTCCATCAGCGCCAAGGCTTTGCTCTGTCGGACGGAGCACGCCCTGCCCAACTGGGTCCGTTTCTGGAGCAAGAGCGAAGCTATGAGCAGCTGTACACAAATCACAGGAGAACTATAGGATGACACGGGAATAAAGAGAAAATCGGGCGTCCGTATATGTGTTATACGGTATACGTTATGTGTTTCATTTTGAAGTTGACGGGACACTCCGTGCGCTTTCCTTGTCTCACTTCCTGTCCGGGTCGTTTTATTCCGTCCAGATTGACGCGTGCTTGCAGCGGCGAAAAATAGACTCGCAGCGTATTTGAAACAGAGCAGAGCGTAGTGGAGCTGCTGTTACGCTATATAAGTGGCTGATTAATTTGCTGGTGATCAACTACTAGAGTCAGTGCCAATGGCAGCGTAGTGCCCGGCGTAGTCGGATCGCTGCACACATGGACTATGTGGAAATTGGCAGTCAGGCCTCACTCAGCTCTATCATTTTGACTGTTTATAGGTTGAAGTTGTTAGGTTGAGACAGAATTTTCATTGTTGCAACCACCATCAATGGGCTTCATAACGCCTCTTCAGAAACGGATGGGTGAAATCACTGAGTCTACGTATACATGGTTAATACCTGTAGAGCCACATGTCAAATTACCAACTTCACATCAGAATCAAACAAATTTACAGCCTTTTACAAAAGAGGTTAAAGGGTCTACTTGACTAATTTCCCTATTTGTAAAAACTGTATAGTGGTGAATTTTCACAAGGCTTAAAGATATGCATAATTTAGGACATGGCCACTTTGATTGACAGGTGGGTGCCCCTATAGCTGCCTATCAGGCATAACCTCAGCTAATTGGGCCCCTGAACTTGACCTCCAGGTATCCACCTCATTATCCAGATATGAACAAAAGGCATCAAAATGATAGTTAAAAAACATGTGTTACTTTACGGGGATACATTCATTTCTAATCCTTAGAATCATATACATATCAGATACACAGTATACATATGCACATATTCACACAACTGATAGGTGCTATAAACAACATAAAACCTTTCCTTTTGATCTCTCTAAACATATATCTCCTCCTAATAGTATAAGTTCCTGTATAATTCCAAGGACAATAATGTCAAAAAACACTAAATATAATGTCTTTTTTGATTTTATCACAGAAACAAGTGGCTGATTAATTTGCTGGTGATCAACTACTCAAATAATAATTGCAAGTAAATCTATATGTTGTTGAAGCTTCAGTTTGAAAAGCTAGTATTAGTGACTTTCCCACAACAGTGTGACTCTATAATGTAACAACAGTTTGGACATGCAAAGAAACCCAGGTCCATAAAGAAGAGAAATGTTTTCCTCAGTAGTGTGGAAGAAACTGTGAGCAGTGATCTCAACTGCATTCAACACATTTGGGATTAAACAGACCACTGACTGCAAGCCAGGCCTTACGCTATGTGTATACAGAGACCAACAATATTTAGTATTCATGCAATCCCATCTTTCTACACTGTTGACACCACACAGAGGGCTTCACTCATCCGCAATGTGCCGATATACACAAAAGGGAACCCTTTTTGATCTAAGTTGATCATTCTGGATCAATCGGATATAGGTGTTGTGTTAAGCTTTGGAATACGTGCAAGTCCTCATTCATGATAGATTACTAATGTTTACCTTGCGACTGTCGGCAGCTTCATACCTTCCAGAGTCATAAACTCAAGTCTGGTCGTATTTAAAATAACTTAACTGTGCTTTGATATCTGATAAGCCTTCTGTCTCAGGGATGTGCATGCTTCAAACCACTGCATCCACCAGTTTGTTAATGCCGGGCCGGACATCAGTTGTGGACCTTACTTATTCACTTGTGGCTGAATAAAATCAGTGTTTTCCCTGTGTCTGCATTGTCTCGAATGTTTTGTATGTTTTATTACATTTTATCTTCTTACTAATATTGTCTCTAAAGATTGGGGTTATCTCTTTTTGTTTGCAAAAATTGGCACTACATTTTACAGACAATAAAAAATACAGTGGAGGAATAGCAAAAGACAAAACACCACAGTATGCAAACTTACGGCTCACTGCTTCCAGCCACAGAGAACATATCCCTGAAGGAAGAAACAGAACTGTCCTTACACTGTACCTCATCACACAGCAGCGTGACTCACCCTCCTCTCCCCTACCACTCTACAGTTGCCAACTCAGCTATTTAGCTCACGTCTAACCTCTCTGACCATGCATGGCCTCACCCCTCCTTTGTCCCATCCTGCTCACCTGTTTTCCTCTTCTCCCTCTCTTTGCATTGGCTCCTGATGCTCTATTACTCCTTTCAACACCCCTCACACACACGGATACATATGTTCAACCACCACAAGCACATATGCATTTAAGGCACTTTATGTACTTGAGATGCAAATGTAACATCAAAGAGTTTCCTGATCAGCAGAAGGTCCTGAAACCAATCTGAGATCCTTTGGGATGTGCGCCTGAGTGTGTTATACGATGAGAATGTGACGCTGTTCATAAATGGTCATGTGTCCTGTTTGTGGGTGTGTGAATGGAGCTCTCTATGACGGCTGAACAGTTGACTCTTGTCCGTCTGTCCATGTTTTCTACAATTAGAATTGAGTTACTGTCAGAATATTTGGCAGTACTTCTTCCATCCTCTTAGCCCTTTGAAGTAAGCAGCCAGCAGCTGTATCAATGGGCCGCAAGCCACCAGAAACCAACTAGGCCTCCTTATGTTTTGGCCCAAATACGGCAAAACACTGGAGTCTTTGATTTGAGTGACATGATCATTTTTGTGATCAGTGGATGATAAAAATGAGCTGAAATGGCCTCAGTTTAAGATGTTGTGATGAGTCTGGGTGCACAGTGGCTCCATCTTGTCTGCATTTATATTAGTTTGGCTGCTTGAGCCTTTCTGTCTTGAATGCAGAAATATACGCATATTATCACACAAGTTTATTGTACCTAATTAGTGTTTTTGGCTTCCGATCTACCATATCCATACAGTGGCCATTTTCCTCTGCTACACACTCATCGGGGGAATTTCTATACTACACGATTAAACATTTACAACGTCTTTGAGTCAGAGGGTATAGTTCTTCAGTGAAAATCATGGCATTGACTTTTGGTCTCTTTCATGGATTCTGCCTTTTTCAATTATTATGCAATGTGATTGAAACTTAGCATGAAAGATGTCAAATTTTGATGCCATTCAATGGATTTTTCATACAATACGCTGTTTGTGGATTTAACTACAAATCTTACCCTTGTTGGGTGCAGGAAGTAACTGTCAATCATTCAGTTTACTGCTTGTTTGAAATGCTCTCAGTAGTAGTGCCTGTTTAATCCCACCAAGCTCTGCCAGGCAGAGCTGCTAAGACTATTGGTAAAAATAGTCAAATGTATTTTTTTTTTTTAAACAAAGAACCTCTAAATAAAACATTTGTATTTTGTATTCATATAACGACCTCTTTTCTCATGCCACGTTTCAGTGTCTCGGAAATGGCTGCTATTTGTTTGTTTTCTACAAAAATCCACAATGTTATCTGAATGTAGTTCTGAACCTGAAGCTCAGTGCTGAATAAAGACGTTAACATGGTCCAATAAGCTGCTTAGACATTCAGATCATCTTCAAGAGACATAAAAAAAGGTATCTTACCTTTCTGATGCAGATGTCTTTACACAAAACAGAAGCTACAGGAGGGATTACTGTATGTACACAACTCTAAGAATAGCCTTGTTGGCATCTAAAGGCATTAATATAGTACGTTAGGATCTGTGAAAAATTGTTCTTTCAATATGATTTTTTTTCCTGCCACAGAATAATCAATAGCACATGTATACTTTCTTTGATTATCTTTAAAGTGGTTTAAAAAGTCTTGATTTGAAAATAATACTTTGAAGAAAAGTCAGTGACTGTAACAACTATTAATTTTTTCAAATGTACTTGGACTTATTTTACTCCTTTACAAATCTTTCTACATAGATTAAGAAATTGTACAGCAATGCCCAGTTCCCAAATTCATGTAGAAATGTTGCTGCTTATTAAGAAAGATTACATAGTAATGATAAAGATTCTGTAGCAGTCTCAGGTGTAATGAGAGTTGAGTGATTAGAGGTTTAGGTGAGCTGCAAGACTGAATAACCAGAGAGTGAATTTGAATGCCTCTCAATGCTGTCACTACGTCTGATTTTGGCTAAACGATTTACAGCACCAAGATAGAAGGGTATTTTGATTTCTCCAAGGCAAGTTTCCCAGTGAGTGGTATGTTTGTCAGCTAAGCCAAACAGAGATGTTTCCCTTTTGTAGAGAATACCACAGGCGTACACATAACAGGATCAGCAAAATGATCAGTAAAATGATCAGAAGTACCGCTTTGTCTACATGGGTCGCCAACAGCAAATCAAAATAGAAATTTTCTTATAGCTGATTTGAGCTATTGATTTTCAATCATGAGCTGTTCATTGTCCATTTTATCATCATCAAATAACTAAAATATAGTAGAAACAGTGACATCACAGGATTGCATATTCAGGTACAAGTAAAACCACATCAGCAGAGACAGTTACTATTCATAACAAACATAGCTGGTTTGATATCAGATGGGCTGACTGCGTGAATGCACAAAACACGTTTCCACTTCTGATCACCCATCAATTGGAAATGTAGAGAATGTTAATGATTTTGCCAAACCAACTTGGGTATGACATCATCGAGAATGAAAAAAGTTTATGACCAAATTTAGAAAATCTCAAAATGCAAAAGGGGCTGGACCACAGAGAGTTTATTCATGTGTATTTAACAAGACTACAGAACTGTATTGTAATACAAATTGTATTTCCATCAGAGATGTTGATCTACATTTACGCAATATTAGCTCTACATGTAATACCTTAGTGTGTTATACAATAATTAGGAGTTCAGGGGTTCATGGTGTATATGATTTTAATAAGACTTTTGTATGAGTGTGATGAAGAACTTTGTGTGATATTTAATAAACTGTATACCAAACCAACCATACTGTATTTCATCTGCTCGCAACTTCAAAATAAAAGTGCTGGAGAATGAATAATGAATGAGATATCTATTGGAACTGTGAGAGAAAAATATATTACTCTTATTCATTTGATTCCCACCGACTGCTGGGTAGCTAGATCAAAAACAATGCATTATTTATTCATAATCTAATCTTTGTTCTCTTTGTATATCAAATATCAAAACTTAGTTTCCACACCACCAAATGAATATAGTTGAACAGAAAGTAAAATAATATTCCTCATGTGTGTGCCTAAGCTGATGCATAAAGTTCCTTAAACCTGAACTTAAGTGCCTTATTTGTTTGAATTCGATTCATTAAAATACATCACTGTTTTGCGCTGTGAGGGAATGCTACAGAAACAAAGCGTGTCCTATAGTTAATCTTTTACACATCAGCTTGTATATGCCACACATTGAAAAGGTCAGACAGTTCCTGTAACAGCTTATTTTCTCTGCCTGTTAAGATCACACTCCATCAGTCCTCTAATGCCTCCCCCTGCGACTGGTTTTCAGCAGCAGATATCTCCTGAAAGGGTCATCCAGGGCCATCTGCTGCTTGTCACCGCCTGATTACTGTGCATGTCTTCCCGTTTTGGCCGTCACCTGGTTGCCAGAGAAACGACATGTCTTGACTGTGAGCATCCAGTCTGCTGAGGTGTCCTTGAGCAAGACCTAACCCCCCCTTAAATGAGGCTACCTCTGTGTAGCCAGAGGGCAACCGGAAAGAGAAACTCCTGAGAGGGATAAACACAGCATCATGTTATTGCTCATTATTATCTGTGGCCCTGATGTGCTGATGATGAACACCTGATTTAATTATCATTGAAGAGTCTTTTTCTGATCAGCCTTATCGCAACACCGGGGTGTTAAAAGGGCAGGGAAATGAGGAAGTAGATTTAGCTATTTCCCTGCCAGAAAGTCTGGTCTTTATAGCTGAAATAATTGTGTCTAAACCACTACTAACCCAAATCAATTATAGCCTTTTAAATGTGTAATATAGGGCCTTATGTAATTAATTACATGGCTGTGGTGAGTAATCAAACCGGATTGGTCAATCTAAGGTCTTTTATTTCTCTGCTGCAGACATCTGCCATGAAGAAACAAACCTTTGCAAGGAATGAGGCTCTAAAGGACCAACTTCAATCATGACAATCTGCAGAAAGAAATAGTAAATTTGATCACTGTCCGTTTACTGTGGGGGAAAAATAGATGAAAAAAGGTGTACTGTCAAAATGTCATGCCCATTATTGATTTCTGTAGTAGTAGTTAACATAACATGCATTGATATGCTAACTGCTAATCATTTTGTCACTGACAGATTGATACAAATATTTTTTGATGACAGACCCTCTGCTTCCTTCTTAAATTCTGACTCAGACTACACAAACATTCTGTTAAGGGCTGCACCATGCTGATTGTCACATGCACTGTTGTTGTGCTCCTCACCAGGCAGGTGTCAATCAAAATTTCCTCGGCAACACCCTCACAGTTTAGAAAATGGTCTACATAGCAAAATTAGCTGTTTTCCAAGGGTTTCTTCAAATTGTTAACTTTTTTTCTGCTCATATTTTCGTTGATACTTAGTGAGACTCTTAATCATGCATTCATACCAATTCAAACCAAGTTTCCGGAGGCTCTAAAGGCATCATGTCACATCCTGCATAATGAGCAAACAAATACAAATGACTTAATGCTGGGAGCTACTAAATGTCACAGAAATTCTGCCGGTCTGTGTCCGTATGTGTACATAATTAATGAAGTAGCAGTAGCTCTGAAAGAGGGGACACAGGTCGGGTTTAGAAAGACTGGTATTGCCATAGGAACCAGCTGCACCCACGCATTCATGGAGCAAAGGCAGCAGGGAGAGTCACAGAGAGACGGGGAGAACAAGAGAGAGTGGAAAAGAGAAACAGAGAAATGTGTGAGTGATGTCTTTGATGTGACTCGCAGCCTCAGGTCTCTAATCTCTTGCTTCTAAATATTTTTCTGCTCATGTGATGAGATTTACCCTCCTTTTAAAAATCAACCCATTTACATGTTCCTTACATCTGTGACAGATATCCTCTGGGCAGAGGGAACATGGAGTTCAGTCGGAGATATGAGATGAGAGAGCCGGGTTGAAACAAGAAATGATGTTTGACCTTTTACCTTTGTGTGCTGCTACATGTAAATGTAGGGGAGTTGGGGAGGGGTTTGCAGGGTGCCTCAAACTCGAAGACACTCTAAGGGAAGCAGAGAGGCTCAGTATGGTTTCATATGCATTGGACGTGTGGAGGCCCACGTGTCATGTCATATCTGGCTGTCCACATAATCTAAGCAGCCGCCCTGAGACTGCTGCATGATCGCTCAGTCTGTCATTTACTGCTGCTGTACTGAAATACTGTGGTGGCATTTTGTTTGGCTGAGCATTGATCTCTCTCATCGCGCTCACAGCACATCAAAAATTCCTTCTATGAAGACCAAGTTTCCATCAATTACGAACTAGGTCTAGGTGAAGAACTCTGTTTTTTTTCTCAGTGGGCTTTATCAACTTGTTTCCAAACAGACAACAGGAGAATTTTTTATTTAATTTTGCTGTAACAGGGTTTGTTTGTAAAAACCCAGTAGGCAATATTTCATTCTGTTAGCTGTGCATGTTGCTTTAAAATGAGACAACAGAGGATTTGCTGAATATCGACTGGTAGAAATTTCTTTGAAAGTTTGTACTCTAGCACCAGAAACAGTATCTATTGAACTTCAGGACTATTGATTACTGGACTTAAAAGTCACAGACCTGATGGATATCATCAAATATTTATGCTCGATTTGTAATTGTACCTAACTTATTCATTACTATTTCTTGAAAAACATATTCCTGACTATAATTTTTTTTAAACGCAACCCTGTCTCAGAATCATTTTTGTGTCATACCAAATAGATTTCCTAATTGAGTTGTGGCGCAAACAACACAACATTCTTGTTCAGGAGCCATGGGCTGAAAATGACCAATTACCAAAGCAATGCCAGTGCCAAAAACTACAGTTCCCTTACCGGCAACTCGAGGCTGGCTCAAAGAGTTAATTCCCTAATAGGGAGCATATTAAAATGCCAAACCTTACAGTGGAATCAAACAAGTTTACAACCAAAAAGAGTTTAGCTTTTCCAATGCCATTATTTTTTTATTCTATTTGTGACAATTATATTAGTCAAGTTATCAAGTAACTCCCCCTTTTATGTTATATTGCCGTATAAACCCACAGCTCTTACCAGTTCAGAATTTTTACAAGCGATGAGTTTGCTGTTTTACACAAGCTGTCAAAGCTTTTTAATTACTACTAAACTAACTAAAAAACTAAAAAACAGATATCACTAAAATATTTTCTGTTGGAACAATGGTTATTTATCAAATCTGCCAACTAATAAATTAGCTTTAGATAACCTGGTGTTCTGCTACTGTAACTCCTGGCTCCCCTCCAGCCTCGCTGTCTTATCTAAGTATGCTCCTTTCATGACCCACCAAAAAACAAACTAACTCACTGCCCCGTAATGTCCACCAACCAACAAGGTGACATTTCATCAAATGCTTTTTCCTGAATATCATCTATGAAGTTTTCCTTTTTTTCCTTTTTTATTTTTTCATTTCTTTGATGTCATGTTTCATATCTTGTCTCATATGTTTTTAACACCAAAAAGCTCTTTTTTTTAAAAAAAAACATAAAGCTTTAGTATTTTCAACATGTTCCTTGGCCATTGTGTCTTTTTTCTCAATTAGGTAATACTAATTCTAGTGTAGTCCTAAGTAATTGTTTTATTATTATTATTTTCTATTTATAAATGGAATCACAGGAGATTTTTCTTTTGAAATGTCTGTGGTTTCATCCAATGGGTCATCAATGTGATCTTTCTAGGACAACAAATGGTTGATCATTACACCCAAATAGAAGTTACAAGTAACGATGCTTCCAACTGAATGAAAAACGTTCACTTTTGAGCAACAACCTTCTAATGCTTCACAGTGATAGTGTGTTTAAAAGTAGGGAAGACATGGGACGATAATGAGGAGGATCAGAGAGGTCAGTGGGATGATAAAGAGGACATAAGATGTTCTGCTGTGTGCACGATCACTCAAACAAACCTGTCGCCTGACTTGACTTCAGCCGCCTCACTCTTTGTCATCACTGCGGCCTGATGGATGGACCTACGTGTTGTGTGTCTGTATGTGTCAGGACTGAGTCAACACTGCAGTGGCTGTGTGATTTGAGACAAGGCTGAGATGAGGAAACAAGAACTTCTGGCAGGTTTTCTAATTAGATAATTGTGGGTATGTTGTAGGCATAACACACTTCTGTCCAGCTACTTTTTTCTCACCGTCTGTGTCCCTCATGATAGACAATTCTCTCACTTTTGCTTTGCTCTTCATTTCTTCCTTTTTTTCCCTTTTCTTTCCTATCCTTTGATTTACATTTCTTTCCCTTTCTGCTGTGTTCAGTATTTTTTTTCCTTGTCGTTCTTCTCCCTCTTCAGTTTCCTACTTCTTTTTTGTCCTGTCCTGTTATTGGCAGCTATTTTCTTTTCTTTTCCTAACCCCCCCTTACCTTACCTTACCTATACCCTGTTTTCACTTTTCAATTTATATTTCTGTGCAATCCTTTCCATTCAGTTAAATTATTTACATTTTTTGTCCATCCCCATCTTTTCCTATGTCTTGAATTGTTTTCTTCTGTAATTTCATTAATAGACATTTATCGTTTATGTTTTATCTTGTTTTTTCCATGACTTGTGTCTTTTCTTTATCCTTTTTATATCTTTTCTGCTACATTATCTTAATTTTTTCTATTTCAGTTTCCCTTCCTTTTCTTCCTGCATTATATATATTTTTCCTTTTCCTATTTTAAACCTCGTCACTCTTTTTGCTTCTGTCATTTTTAGTTTATTCATTGTCCCTCAAGATGGAAACTCCATGCACTCCTAAATTTTTTTTCTCTTTTTATTATCCTTTCCTTCTTCGTCCTGTATTTTTATTTACTGTCATTTCCATTCTTTTGTTGCATTCTTTAATCCTCCTCATCTTTCCTTTATTTCTTTCAATTTTCTTCCTTTTTGTTCGGTCCCTTCCTTCTCTTTCCTTTTCTGACATTAAGTCCCCCCTGCGACTTCCTTTCACCTTCATTTCCGATCCTTATCCTTTACTGTATGTCTCTTCTTTATGTTTCCATCTCTGTTATAAACCTTTTTACCCCTTCATTCCTCTGTCAAATTTGATATAGTCAAAGTCAAAGAGTTCACCTCAAGCTCAGTGGTTAGATGTGTGTCTGATGATGGCTTTGTATAGCCTAATATTTGCCCTGAGGCTGGAAAAACCCAAATATAAATATAAGGGGAAAAAGATTTGCGCCATTCAGTTGTCATAAAATAAACTGCCTTATTGTGTTTGTATGTTGAAATAAAAAATATTACATTTGACCATGTGAGCCATGTTGTCAGGTCATGTGCTATACTGTAAGTGGAGTTTTTTGCATTTAGGAATTTTGCAGGATTACAAAATTCACTAGCACTGCTGTTGGTTATAATCTAATGAGAATCACACCATGGAATAGTTGTCAGTCATTAATACTCCTTTTTATTCTCTTTGACTCTCCCCTCCAACTCTTTTTATTTGTCAGAATACAGGACTTCTGCTGCTTCTTTTCCCCACAGCTTTGCTTGCTCTCTCTCTCTCTCTCTCTCTCTCTCTCTCTCTCTCTCTCTCTCCTTGTCTAACCCTACCTCCTTAAAAGTGATCTATACCACCAGAGGGGTAATTTGCTTTAGCTCAAATCCTAGATGAAAGTCGTTTTTCACCCCACAGAGTCAGGACGGCTACACGGCTACATATTCAAGTGCTAAGAGCAATATATTTCACAGAGGGAAGGTAGGAATGGGAGGAATAGTAAAGACCAAATGGGGGAAGGGTTCAGAAAAACACACAGTTCATAATGTACTTCTTATTGGGGACATTCTGCATCACTTTCTTTTTCCAACTAACATCAAACAAAGTAGATGCCATTGTTTTTGTGTGATTTTCTGGTTGTGAGAATGTGTTAATTAACCAAGGAACGGCTTTGCAAGAGAGAATAATGAGGAGGAGAAACACTTACTGATGCATAATTTATATCCGTAACCATTTTATTTTGGACTCAATTTTAAAGTCCAGAAAGGAAACGGGAAGGAAGGTATTGTTCTGTTTTTTCTTTCCTTTCCTTGTGCCAGTTATAGATTGACTCTGTGTATTTGGACTCACAGGGTATAGACTGTGCAGATCATCGTGACATTGGCTGCTTATTTTAGACAGGAAGTAACCGATTACAAAATCCTTCCATGAAGCAACAATTACCTATAAGCTAGCAGCAATCTACACAACACATTACATGTCAATCAACATTTTTTTATTTTATTTAACCAGGAAAGGAAACTCGTTGAGATTAAAATTCTCTTTTTCAAGAGTGTCCTGGACAAGTTAAAAATTACCTTCCCAATAATATTTTGTGAGGAACAGCTAACTATGATGAGTTCAGCCCTGAGACTGTATGTGGACATAAAATGTCAGTTCAAAAGTAAAGCCAATGCAGAAGTGCCTTTATTATGCCTTATTTTATTAGCCAGCAGGAGGTGATGCAACTGGTTACAGAAAGAAGTCAGGAAGGCTAAAATTATGACAAAATAAGCCTACCTCTGACATTATTTATGACCACAGGAAGAATTTCTAATGAGTTACTGGTCTTTACTTCTAGTTTCAAGTCTTAACTTACTAAGCATGATGTTTAGTTTGGCATTTTTTGTCCCATTTAGAGTTATATAGACAATAAAGCTGGTTATGCTTTAAAATGCAATTTTGGGATTGACAAGTCATTAACACGAGAGCTTGTCAACCAAGTGAGGAACTTAACATTGCCTAGCCCTTTCATCCAAACAGCGTCATTTTTTGTTAAAATTCTACCAAATAGTGGCCAAATGGGGGATTTACAAACCAATGGGGGACGTCATGTTGGCTCCATCCTCTTCTTTTATAGTCTTTGGAATGCTCAGAATTATTTTCCTCTCTTCTGCTTTGTCTTTTGCTGTTCCCAAATACCTTGTTGCTACATGACCCATCAACAACGTCTGGGCCAGCATCCCACATGATGACAATGTAGAGTTTTGAAGAGACTTTTGATCATGCAATATGGAAGGCTTGCCTGACTCCTAGTGATTTGAATTTTATGTTAATATTCAGTCATTGCAGTTCTAAACATTACCTTTTACTTTGCTAAAAAAATTCAACAAAATATGTTGCTTCCAGACAATAATTTTCAAAGGCGTTTTTGCCAAATTATTGGCTTAGCAAAAGCCAAGACGAATGTGATCGATTAACAGAAATACAAGACCAGAGCAATGGTGGTTCAATCCAGGAGGTGGAATGCAATAGAAATACTGAATAGGTCAGGATTTCTGTTTGGTCTAACAAAAAAAGCTCCAGTAGTCTTTTTGTCTCCATGTTGGCTTTCTCTTCAGTCTGCACTTTGGTAATGTATGGGCGGTCACAGTAAGGTCCAAATCATCCTGCAGCCCAGGGAGCAGCTGCTTTACTGCTGCGCCCAGAGAGAATTATTATAGCCTCGTCTCTTTCTGCTCCAGTATTGGCACTCTAGAGTGATGTTGGGCCAAATGACTTTACATATTTAATGCATTGCCACAGGCTGGAAGGCAACAGGCATCCACTCCTCAGAATGTGCACCGCTTGTCCCGTCTGCCTCCAAACAGCAAGTCTAAATGATGCTGCTAGATGGATCCTCAGCTCATCCCTGAGCTTGTCCACATGCCATTTTAGAGACTGTGTTGTGGTTTCAGGTTTGAAAAGAACATAAGCAGATGTGCATGTTCTCTGCCTGAGTGAAATCAAAGTGTTTTGCTCCTAACGGAGCGTCACGACTGAGCTTTAAGGCATGCGCTCCTCATTTGGCTTTGTGTTCGCTGTGAAGCTGCGAACTGCCTGTGAGATTTTCATGCTGCAACTTGATTTAATCAGAAGTTGTTTTGCTCATTGTATCATCTAACTTTTGGTTACATTTTGTTGTATACTCTTGTATTCAATGATGTGTAATGCTGGCATATGAAAAGTATACACAGCAAAGAGTTCAGGTAGGGATGTTATTAGTTTCTGCTTCTCTTATCTCTGAACAGAAGGGGAATATTACATTACCATCTCTCTGAGCAATGTGTGTGTGTCTGAGTGTTTGTGTTATGAGTGAAAACACACGGTAAAATGTGCGTTACTCACCGGACCAGGGGTTCTTGACAGTCTAACATCTGACACACAGACAAGCACCCACTCACACTCATACACACTCATGATTTTATTCTATACTTTTGAGGACCCTCATGGTCATAATGAATGTTCTGAGCCTCCAACATAACATCATTCTGGCATTAAGCTTACAACCAGTGAGCCTTTTAATGCGGCTTTTGCACAATTTCCCATACTTTAGTGAGAATGACTTCAAATGTGTATTACATGATCCATAGTTTGTAACTTTCAGCTGTCCTGCTTTCCATGCGTTATGCCTTGTTGTTTTCTATTATGACAAGGAAAAAAATATTTCAATTTAGAGCAACTGAGAAAGGGATGCAATTAAATAAATATCCAAGAATGTTGGATATTTATTTTTTTGGACTGTCTGTACTCTTGCCCTAACAATAATAATAATAAAAACCTTTATTTGCATCGCAAAACAAAGTTATAAGTGCTCTACAGAACAAAATAAATTATACAGAGTCAAAGTCAACATATCTCAACTGGAAGAAAAACGGCTAATAAATCTGAGTTTACAACTGATATAAATAAATACATGTTGACTTAAGTATTTTCTGAATAAGATTTCCTTTGTCCTTTTAATCAAATCCAATATGTGCATGCAGTTTTTTCCATTGGATCCTTATTTTGCCTATATTCTGTGTGACTGCTGGTCAATCAACAGTAGAAAGAAAATCCTACTCTGAAAAAAAAGTTATTATGCGGGAGATACACTGAGTGGTTATTGCAAAATGAAGAAATGGCCGACCCTATACTTAATGCAGCCCCAGTTTTTCTATGGAGCTATTATATGGAGCTATTATTGTGGCAAAACTATTTGAATATGCGTACACAGATCCACAAATGCACACACGGATCACAAATGCACACACAGATCCACAAATGTGTAAAAAGATCCACAAATGCGTATACTAATCTGCAAATATGTAGACCAATTTCGAAATGTCTACTTGTTTATTAATGGCAGTGAACTGTTTTAGCTGTAAATCCTGAAAATACACACAAATGATCACTTACAACTGAGGCTATGGAGCTATTATTGTGGCAAAACTATTTGAATATGCGTAAAAAGATCCACAAAGATCTTATGGATCTTTTTACGCATTTGTCTGTGTGTGCATTTGTGGATCTGTGTACGCATATTCAAATAGTTTTTCAGTGACATATCTGCTGCAAACAAAGAGTGTGTTGTATAAAGTCTGAATCTATTCACATGTGCTCTTTTATGTGCTACAGAAATATGAATGTGCAGTCTGAGTGCAGCCTGGAGGACAGAGAGCTCAACAATCAGAAGGGAGCTCCGGTGCTTCTCTGCACAATAGAGAAGCCAAAGAGGAATTAAAGACAAATTTACCTTCAGAGACTGGGGCCATATTTTCTACCATTAAGCTCCCATGTTCAGTGCATTCCGAGGATTATTATGTGGTAAAGTGCTGTAATTTACTCTCCTCTGCATACCCTCATGTTCTTTTAAATTCAGTTAGACATTTTCTCCAGAGCCACTCGTGTGGATTGATGTCATTGCTTGTGTCATTCAGCTGTAGATGACAGTCTCTCATGAGTGAGATTTTATGGAGAAGAACACGTGATGAAGAAACATGCCTCAGGTTTCATCACAATTTGGTCTGTTGGGGCTGATTTTGCAGGACAAACTGTTTTGTTTTTTTCTTTTGATTATAGACGTGTGAGATTGTCAATTAGCTGAGTCTAAAAGAGAATCATGAATACATTAATAACTTATAACAGATGAAACACTTTTGCTTAAGGTTGAATTAAGAACGTATTATTTCTTTCAACTATAGTGTTCTTAATGTTTATTATGTCTGGAACTTTCTCTTCAATTTCCGACTGAAATATTAACTCCAACCTTACACTTAGAAACATGATGAGGAAAACAAACTTCGAGCTGCAGCCTACTTTGACTTACCTCAGTATATCAATCCAGCACTAATTTGCTATCGTTTTTGGTTTTATTGTTATGCCTGCAGTCTGATTCAATTTTTATCCGCTATCTGGCAATCGAGTAGTCGCTGAACTTCAGCTCACATCTCTTCACAGCCCTGAGCAAAGCATTATGGAAGCACTTTAGTCGGTGTGGAAAATAAAAGTAACACACAGTCGTTGCTCTTTTGGTGGCTTGCAGTGAATGCAGAAAATTGGTTTTAGGCCTGAGATGAAGCATTTTGCTGAATTTGAAACTTTTTGCTCCCATTTAAAGGCAATTTCTTTTTTTTTTTTGGTGTCCAAATGACATATACTGAAAACATTTTTGCAATTGCTTCAACATGCCCGGATGAGCTGCACTGTAGCCTAATCAACGAGGGCATATGCGCCAGATGAAAGTAAGACATTTTTTGTGTCACTGACATGCTCAGATTGTTATTCTAAATATCTAACAACATTACAGAGATTATTCAGAGAGAGATAGACCTATATATCGAAGCAAGATCCCTTATTGTGTCTAGAAACAGCTGTTAAATCACTTGCTCTTTAAGGCCTCAACAGTCTAAAATCATCAATTTACACCAACAACATTTCTGGTCTACTTCTTTGTTTTTGTTTTTTGAGACTTTGGTGATCTAAGTGGTTAGTTTGGTATCAAAACAGTAATTGCATAATTCATGTTAACATTAAAACACTAAATGACTCGGGCAGCAGTAGACCAGCCACTCTCATGGTCTATGAGGTTAAATAGTTTTTTTATGGTAATGGTTCTGGTGGCCCTGAGGAGAGTGATGGGTATATCTGATTTCAAAAAGGACTTCACTCTTTAACAAAGGGGTCCAGGTCTGAAGAGATTCTTTACATAATTGATCATACACTTAGCATAACAAATCTGCCTGTCATTGAAACAAGTGCCTCACTTGGATGTTTTACTTTGAGCTGGGGCCTTTGCCATGGAAGATAAAAGTTGCTGCCACTACAGCCTGTCTGTTGCCTGCTGGAGCATTTCAAAGAATACATATCAGTCACTTAGATTCCAAAATATGTAAAAAATAAAGTTAAGTTTAAAATCCAATAAAGGTTGGTGTAAGTGATTCATATAATACTCATTTTCGACAGAAACTTATGTCCTCAGAATTCTTTAGAAAATATTCTGATGTCAAAATTATACTATATATATCAATACTTAGTGTCTAAATGTAATATCATGATATATTCATATTGTAGACATCTGTAAGGGTTCCAACCTGAATTTGCTCCTCTCTGTGTAAAATATAGTACATAAAGTAGTTCACTTTTTTGTGGAAAATCCAATTTAAGAGTGCATGACTCGGTCAAGTGGATTTAATGGATACTGTCGGATATTCATAGATACAAAGATGGAAGTGAAAATGGTAAATTGATTCCACGATAAAGCAGAGCTTCACAATATCCTCTCAGCAGGTGATTACATGGTGAAGATTTTATGAATAGAAAAACATGCTGTTGGAGTTAAACCATAAAAATGTGAATCTCGGAAGCAAACACACTGCAAAGATATACAAAGAGAGCCGGAGAAGAAGCTTTAGTAGCTGTGTGTGAAGGATTGAATAAAGACAAGCATTACATTTGTTTAATTATTATCCAAAAGTAACTTGCACCACATTACACTTGACAAAAGACCACATTATACCACAAACAAATGGAGCAGCTGATATTCCTATCGGAGGAAAGATCAGTCGTTGCTGCATAGCGATTGTTGTCTTAAACAAAGAAGAAAGAACATGCTTTAAACACAAGCGTATGGAGACCTTAATAGATCAATATAATCTTTCCCCTTTTTCTTTCTGTATTTTCAAACAATAATCTAAAAGTTGTGACAAAGAAAAGCAAAGCTATAATAATATCAATCAAACTCAATCCAGATGGAAATAACTATTACAGTATATTGTGAAGGTATACTTTAAAAGCAGGGTTGGTCATTCTCTCCAGATACACACCGCTAATCTCTTGCTCATTGTGTTTGGACAGTAGTGTCACCATTCTTTTAAATGTCCCTGTAAGCATGATTGTCTTTCTGCGGCTAAATTGCTAAAAAAAAAAAAAAAGAAAGATTACTAATGGGTAAGGGAGCATGCACAATTATATGAATTATAATAATTGTGCAATTAGAGGGAGTATTTATTATGCAGGTCAGTAATCACGTATCACTCAGATCCCTCAGAGTGACACAGAAGGTAAAAGCTGGTGTGTGTCCTCTAAAGCCACAGATGAGAGAGAGGTTGTCCTGCCTCTCAGACAGTGACGTCTCTCTGATGTTTGTCTCTGTAAAAAGAGGCTTACAGAGGTCTGCAAATGACTTTCACAGTACGAGGGTTACAGGCTGATTTTCCCAGTGAAGACTGAAAGTCTTGAAAAGAGCCTTACAAATGAGTTCCAGATACTTTGAATGACATCTGAAGGGGTTTTGTCTCCTCATAAAACAGACTCGAAATGCCCATTTAATTTCACACAAGGATAAGATCTGTTATTTTATGCAATTATGTTGTCAGTTGTTTTTGCATGTTAAAAACCTGGTTCAAATGGTATGGAAACACATGTAAAACACAGGTTATATTCCTAATTTTTCCTTTTAAAACCAACTCATTAAATTTAGCTTAGTGTGGTTATGACAAAATAAATGCATGTATTTCAGTAAGCTCACATTAATACCAAAACCTTTGTCTGGCCTGTTACTAACTCAATAAATTGTGGAGTATAGCACTTGATGATGATTGCTCAAGGAACTGATTATAGGGAGGAATATTCATACACAATTTTAATAATTGATTAAAGACTCTGTGATTAATGAGTAAGCCCCACAGGAACTCAAATCAAAACAATAAAGAACATAAATTGTTTTGTGCTGTTGTATTACTATTATCTTTTAAATATCATTAACAATTCAAAAATTGTTGCTTAACGTTGTTGCTGAACATTTCTGGAGAATCTCAGGAAGACTCCTTCTAAAATCCTCCCGACCTGGTTCTTCACAGAATGCACCTCACAGCAGGAGACTATCAAACATAAAGAGAATGACACAGAAGTGGTGGACTAAGCAGCAGAGTCTGCTATTTATTATAAGAATAATTGCCTTTATAGCAATGCTACGTGTACAGAATCACAACATCAACAAAAGAGAGGACAATAACACGTTATTGAACAGGAACCATAATGCAGTAGTTTATTTACGTGCCCGGAGATCGTAGCAGCGGCATGTTCTTAAAAATTCACAAGTATGATTTCAGTAGAGCTGAATGGAAAGTTGGTACCTGCCAGAAATCCCTAGCTATTGGTTCTGCCCTTAAACCAAAAGCCCACAGCTAACTCCACATCCTCAATGTCAAAAGTTGACATCTGAAGTGAAATATTTTAAGTAAATTCATACTCTGTACATCTCCTAATATAAATATTAAACACACAGTCAACCTATGCTCACCTCAGCAAAAGCAGTTGTTGGTCCTTGCACATTTGTAACCTTGTGCTGTAGCTGAATCTTTGATCACTGTTTTTTTATGAAAGGACCCAGATGATCTGTAACAATCAGTATATTATAACTTTCCGGCATCAACCCCATTTTAAAATCTGCTTGTCTGAAAGATGCAGTTGCATTTAGAGTTTGAATAATTTGAACACACAAAAATGATAAAGGTAATCGATTATGCCAGCTCTAAAAAGGGAAAACTCTACTTCTGTAATTAGCTTAAGTAAAGGTTAGACTGTCATTACTGTCCAGTACATAACAAACCTTCACTGTGCATCACCAACCTTCACTTCTTGGGCAGTCGTTGTGTCAACAGAGGGAAGCAGCAATGCATACTGCTGGATCCCACTGCTGGATTGCAGGGCCTTCTGTTTGCCCTGATGGCCTTTGCTGTTTATGTGCCCATTAACATCTGCTATACCCTGGTGACAGCAGGCATTTTCAACTCTGCACACACAGCACCAATAATGTGTGCTTAGCACCCCCTTTGTAATGATTTTTGGGTCCATTCATTTTTAAAAGTTCACCTGTTTGATGCAGCTCCACTCCAAGCTTTTGTCCTCAGGTCCTGTCTGACCTCTTTACCTGCTGGCTCCTCCCTCTGCCCAAACAACTCTGGATGTTCTGTCAGTGGTACTTTCATGTGCTTCCTCTTTTGCCATTTCTTGTGGCTGCTCTGTTCTTTTCAAGGACACAGGATTTCTTGGTGAGCAATTCTCTACTTTCCTGCAGCTTTACCTTATTTTTGAGACAGCATCCTATAACCAACATCCCACACACACATAAAAAATGCATATTGTTACATGTTGATTCTCGCAATAGGTGTAAGGGTATGTTCAGTGATGAAGGTTCTTACTTGTTCAATGTTGAACCATTGTTGACATGAACAGAAGTTGTTGTGAGCCGCACTGCAATTATCTGCAGTCTTTCTTCTCTTTCTATTTCAGAACTGCAGTCTTTATCCGGTTGGTTAACTACAAATTAATTGTGATTGGCTGCTCCACAGGAATGGGCATTGCAATGATTTGTTATTGCATGTGTTCAGTTTAAAGTTCAAAGTTCAGTTAGGTAGTGGCTAATTATGATGGGTTACAACAGGGCTTAAGTTTAGCTTGAAGAGAAATGTTGGCTGGGAGGATTGTGTTGATCTGTTTTGCTTCTTTTTAGGTTAAATCTAAGGGTGTCCAGGGAGCAAATAGAAATGGCAGGTGCTATGTTGAGAGGACCTGAGGTGATTGACATGGGGGGGTAAGAGGAAAAAGGATTTGGTTGGTAGTGGTAGAGAGAACTCCTTGGCTCGGAGCAGCTGTAGTATGTATGGTAGCAGTGGTAGCTGATGTGAAAGAAGGAGTAGTTGTCGGAGCAGGTGGAGCGAAACAGCCTATATTAGCCATGGCTGAAAGGAGAGAGGGAGAAAGGATGCTGTTATGGAGGGATGTATGGGTTGGGGTTGGGATTTGTTAAGTTGCTGACTAGTGGAAGACATTTTAGATATTAAAGATGTGAGGATGAGAGAATAATCAGACACAGTGGTAGTTTGCAGAGGAGTTTATACAAACTATGTCTCATGAAAGGCTTTACAAATTAACAAGGGAACTTCATTCAAGTGTAGGAAATCTAAAACCAAACTACTGTCAAAATGGCAGCACCACTGTCCAACATTATCTTCAAAGCAAGGGGGCATTCTACTATCACACTATCTAATGCAGAGGAAGGGAGCTTGGCATGGTCCTAGTCCTGTCTTTCCTTTACTTTTCCTTGGCGCCCACTTCCTCACTGTCCTGCCGTTCCTCCTCACTTAAACAACTGCAGCTGCACGGGACGGACAGAGACCTCAGTTCTAGCACACACGAGTCAAGAGTCACACACACGGAAGAGCAATTTGCTTGATCACTTCCTTATCTCTTAGCGAGCGTTGAATCAAGCCTCTGCCTCCACGTCTCGTCTAGCTCTTCTGCTATCGCCTCATCATGTCCCACTTCTGTGTTGTCATGGCCTCGTTCTACCGGCTTCTTCAATCACTCCAAACTGTCCTTCGTTGACTTCCATCGCCTCTCAAGTGAGTCTCTCCCAGTCCTGCTTGTCTCAGTTAAACCTATCTCTACTTAAGTCAAGCACACTAACCTAGTTGCCAATCCCACACTGTGGGGGTTGTGGTCCACTTAATGACAGCTGCGTTCGATAAGCTTGAGCCTAAATCAAACATGAAGTGTTCCAAATAATCCATGTGTTAAAACAAATAATATAAAAAATGTTTTAAACTGATCAAAATAATTTTGAAATAAATAATGAAAACATGCAATGAACAAATGATCAAGTAATGATCAAGTTAACACAACAGTTTCAATAGATGTCCCACTGGCACGGTGACATTTACACAAATTTGTTTATTTTGAATTGATTAACTTTCCATCCCGTAGATGAGCTGGGGTTGAAGTGCCTCCTTCCCCTTTTAATGTTTTGTGATACAAGTCTTACAGCGGCAGAAAGCTGTTGTGGAAGCAGACCTTGTGAGTGGAGATGTTTTCTGGCCTGTAGAGTTAAAAGCTGTACAGAGCATGAGCTGGAGGATTTTAGTCACTGAGGATGCTCTGTGCTTTCCTAATGTCTTCTTTGTGTATAGTTTGTCCATGGACCCACCGATTGGACACATCCCTATATAAATTGTTGTTTTATGTATTTTCATTCAGAAATTATGTATGTTATTCCAATTATTTTCTAGTCTCAAATAATACTCTTGAAATTTCAAACTTTTCAGCCTCTGAAAATCAATGATATGTGGCTTTTCTTTGTTCTCTGTATGTTTGGATAAGGTGTGAAGATAATAAACAAATTTGAAGATTTGCCCTAGAAAGTGAAATGAGTCGTTATATTTTAACTAGTCTTTAAGTTTAAACTAAAAAGACTACAGTGACCTTCTTATATACCTACAGAAGTAAAGGCCTGTTATTCGTCTTCACAATCTTTTCCAGATTTTTGCACTGTACTTGAATTTCAGGGGAAATCTGAGCTCTGCATCCTCTCAGTCATCTGCAGGCTTTTTTTTTTTTTAATTCATGAGCATTTTGCCAGAGGAGCAGCATTATGTAAATTGTAAGTGTGAGTAGTAGGCACCTTTTTAACAGAGCACCCCATACGGCTCGAGTACTGCCTGTGCTCAGAATATTCAGTTCTCAGGTCCCCATGGAAACCAGGCACGCCAGAGAGCCACAACATGTGTATGAATGTGTTTCAATTTCAGTGTGTGTATGCAAACGCATAAGTTAATATATTCCTTCACCATGCATAAAAAAACTGTATAAACTAAAAGAAAAATGACGGAAATCAGATGTAACAACCATGAACAGCCTGTGTTGAATTAACTTTAACACAGTGTAAACAAGAAGCTAGTTGAATGCATATGCCCTTCTTTTGGGGAATTCACCGCTAAAAAGGTACAAATATTTATATATTACTTTAGCTCTCATCATAACTCTGCTCACAAAGAAGCAACATGAGTTGATAAGTCCCATGTATATTATTTTTTTCCTACCACATACGAATGGTTAGTCAAGTTCAAACTGTATTGTCATTTAACTGCAGTGGGAGATAACGCATCAAAATTGCAATGGCGCTCCCAGCTATTAAAAACAATAAAATTAGAGCAATAAATCACAAACAACGTATCTGATGAAGAGCCTAGGACCGAAAAATACACTTCAAATTATAGGCAAAATGACTGACTTCCTGTTTGAGCATGGGTCCAAAAGGCTTTTTTGTAGGTCTTGACCTAATAAGCCAATCAAAATGTATACATATTGGTGAAGGTAACATCATAAAACCTTCTCTTTTTTTGCACGTGGTGCTTTGGAGCGATTCTGGGACACCCACCTGTAAGTCAAGTATAAAATGTACATTTTTCACCACTTCTCATGCGCTAACATTTTTAACATTTCATGAGTTTACAAGTACCTTTCAGCCCAAAAAACACATGTGTTACCGTGGTATTCTTGGTGGGGCAGTTACGATGTTAAACAATGTCACATCTATGGGGAAAAAAAACACTTTTTTACTTCTTGCAGTGCGTGCAACTGTCCTCTTTCAGCTGCTACGGGGTGAGTGGATTGAGGGGGTGTGGGGGGCGGTGGGGATGGTGGCAGGCCGAGGTGGGTTACAGATGTCAAAACATGGAGCGTGGTGCATGTCCTCCACTGTCTGCAGCTGTGTCCCATAATGCTTTTGGGCAATCTTAATGACCCTCTGCAGAGCTATCTGGTCCTCCTGGCTACCATGCTGTGAGGAAGCACGATATAATACTCTGCACTGTACATCAGCTAAGGTCAGAGAAGGATCACATTCATGGAAAAAACAGTTATTGTGTGTTTAAGTTTAGAAACATAACACAGTAAGGTTAAAAAAAAAGACCAGATCAGACACGGCAATAGGACAAACTGTCACTTAGTCTGCAGGTTTTTGTATACATGGGAAGGACACGTCCTCTTCCACAATGAATTTAAAAAAAATGTGGTTATCTGTTCATTTTTTTTAACAACCTGATGCTTTTTCTTTGTCCAACCACTGTCCTTTGTTACCCCTCTGCTTCGAGACCTTCTCTTCTTTCTCCTTTCGCCTTGCATCTCCAGAGTGTCTGCTGCATCAACAGTGAGAACTCTTATCCCCCTTTGTGTCTGACAAAGACTTTAATTGGAGGTTAATTATTCAGAAAAGCTAACAAACACGATGCATTGTGGGTTTCTGTCCTTGTGGCAGCGTCACCTAAGGACAGAGCCGTCTTACTCTACTTCACCAACACATAAACACACTTCCTGGAGGAAAGTCAGTGAAGTGACACCCCTTCAAAGTAAAAGACCAAGAAATCTGATGCCCTGATGGTCTCTGATCACCAGTTGTCTCCTTCATCTGAGTGCCGACCATGTCCTGTGTGCCCTGAACTCGGCTAGCGGATTTAAGTGCGACTGAGAGCAACA
The DNA here is from genome assembly GCF_963584025.1 of Labrus mixtus. Lineage (NCBI taxonomy): Eukaryota > Metazoa > Chordata > Actinopteri > Labriformes > Labridae > Labrus > Labrus mixtus. Next base: position 19,624,188 of record NC_083613.1, read on the forward strand.
ACACAACACTTCAAACGACTTGGCACTCAAACGCTTTTCTGGTTTGAACTTATCATCTCTCTTCCTGCTTGATCCTTTCGTCCTCTTCTTCTCCTTTAGTCTGTCCTTTCCTGTTGTGTACTACCCTCTTCTCACCTTTTCAGCCTGCTTCTTCTATTTATACTTTTTTTTTTACTGCATAACAGCTCCTCCGCCCCCAACTCAAGACCCATCATACTGATTTTTTATGTGCCATGTCTTGCAGAGAGCTAAACAGAAAGAATGTGGAAGTGCACATGGTGTGATTGAAGAGAGTCCTGATTCCTCTTACCTTAAAAGTCTCTAATGAAGGGGACATGAAAGCTGTATGATGGTAGGTGGAAATGGAGGATGAGGAGAGTGGGGAGGTGACAAAAGGAGCTCTGATTGTGACCGTGTGTGTGTGTGTGTGTGTGTGTGTGTGTGTGTGTGTGTGTGTGTGTGTGTGTGTGTGTGTGTGTGTGTGTGTGTGTGTGGACGGGGTGTACTCTGTGAGCTGTGGACTGATGAGGCAAGTAAGTGATTGGCCTGTAGGAACTCATGTGTAGTATAATTTACAAGTAGAGATGGTTGAACTATTCTTGGGTATCAGGAGGGTTTTATATACACCTGACAAAGATGCTTTGAGAAATACACAGAACATACAGGCCACTACAGTACATTACAACAAAATCACTAAAACTCTCCTCAGAAGCTTCAGAGCATTACAAAACAATTTCAAACAACCTACTTACCTGACAAAGGGCCTCTTAAATCCTCAACTCGTTCACCTTTTCCTCCTGTAGATGGATGGCAGTAAAGTCAATTCTTAATTGATTTATACCTAAAATTAAGATTATCCCTGATGGGTGTGATATGTGAGGTTGTGGTGACTGGTTGAATTGCCTGTGAGGATTGTGGTGATGAGGGTTGTTCAAAACTTAAAAAAGAGACAGAGAAGAGGTTCCCATATAAATAATTTAGCTAGACTAGAGCATGGGAGAGAAACTAAAAGCATGAAGTCAAATCATCAAAAGAATGATCAGATTGATCCCAGTGTTCCAGGGATGATATATTCTTACTTTTTCTACGTACAGCCTATAAAGCAATATAGTTAAACGTAAAAGTAGAAATGTAGACGACAGGTTTCATGGATCAAACCTCCAAACTTTAGTCGAATGACCCGTTCTTCCACTGAGCCACAGCAGCCTATATTTTTTAACAATTGCCAATAACATCTCCTTATACATGAAATATTGTTGAATATTGTATAATTCTGTTTTTATCTGTCATAAACTGTCTCCTGGTTTATAACAACAACATTTTAGCGACATTTTTTTAAAGTTGTTGTTAGTCAATTAGCAAGTGTGTGGTAAACATTGGAATACAAGATTCTGTGATCAATTTCAAGTGACAATATTCAACTAAAAGTTGCTTCGTCTGTTGTGTATATGTCCTTTTTGGGCCAAAGAAAATGTTTTCTTTGGTTTATTAAGTCTGTTGTTTCTTCTTCAGTTTTACTCTTGCTACCACGGTCGGTCATTATGCCCATAGAAAAAGTGTCTCTTCCCCCTCTAGGTGAAAGGCTAATGGTTGGAGAAGGAGCGGTGCACATGACAAAAATCATGTATGTAAATGGTTGCCTTTGAGTGACACATTAACAAGCTCAATGAGGTGTACAAATAAGGTAATCAAAATGGAATCACTCAAGTAAAGTACAAGCATATCACAGTTGAACTTGAGTTCCTGAGTTAAAGTCTGACCTAATAGTGAGCAGGTATAAGAGAGATAAAATCAAAACAAAGCAGAAAAAAATCCAGTTTTTAATCAGCTTCCCTAGTACACAAAGACATGTATGGGCAGGTACACACACACACACACACACACACACACACACACCACACACCACACACAACACGCACACGCACACACACACACACACACACACACACACACACACACACACACACACACACACACACACACACACACAGTAGAAAGTGCAGAGTTTGCAGGGGGACTAATTTATGCTTGAGTGCGGTTCAATTAAGCCAGATGTAAAGAACAGTTTCCCAGTCTCAGCATGTGCTACACTGTTAGCGCAATGCAGCACACACATCGTCTCTGTTTCACACACACACACACGCACACACGCACGCACGCACGCACGCACGCACGCACGCACGCACACACACACACACACACACACACACACACACACACTCTCATGAAACAGAGGGTGTTAAAAAAACATGGACTCACATACAGTAATGAGGTTGGAATTGGGACTCGACCAGATTCTTCATGCTTTAACTGGATTATGTTAAAAATGCTGATATGAAGCTTTTGCATACAACAGTAAAAAAAGAAAAACACAGATATTTTTAGTGCAAATTGTATGAAAAGGAATAAACACCATCATCTGAGTGTAACAGCCAAGACAGTGACAACAACATCAGACAAGCCAAAAACAAGTTCCCAATACTTTTTTTTTCTGTACTAACATTACACCTGTCTGATGCTGGTGACGATAGTTTACTTCCATGCTGGTCATAATTACAAGCATGCAATAACAAACTGACCTTGTTTTCAGGTGATCAAATATTAAAGCGTGGTCACTTTAAACCAACTACAATACCCATCAGCAGTGCTATTACATGGTGAGGGCAACATATCTGGCTGTTCACCATATAGGAAGCCAGATGATGAATTGGAAAAAGTGAGAAAGTATACATACAGGGGTGTTTTCAGAGAGGTGGTCATGGATGACATGGCCCCTTCTTGAAATCTGATTAACCATCCCTGGTGCCACAACAAACTCCTGAACTATGATTGGCTATTTTCCTATTTTCCTAACCCCCTAACACATTTTTTTTAAAACTACAAAAATTGTGAACCCAACATGCACACACACTTTTCATGCTGCAGACAAACACAAACTTTACCTGCAAAAGCAACAAACTAAATGCTGTAGCAGTACATAAACAATATTTATTTCAAAAAGTGTTCCCTTGTCCTTTTTCTGAAATGTTCTGCTATGGTTGACTGTTTTATTGCAAGCACAGATAGGATTTAGAATATAGTTTCATAAGCATTGAGTTGCCAAAGAATTCTAATATTCCTCTGTTGATATTGTTTATTTAAATTACTATCAACAACCTGAGTCAGCAAGTTTATCTGGAGTCAATACCTCATGCACCATCATTGAGCTCTACAGATTTGCAATACCAAGGTCTGGATAGTTCCAAGGTCTTCCCTTTTTAAACACAGTTGTTTAAATGAAAAAGCCAAGCTAGAATTGGATGTTAAATCTAGTTATATTGAAAGATTATACATCTTCAGTAGGGATGAATGGGCCTGGGTCAGAGAGCTACACAGAGGGTAGAGAAGTCACAAAGAACAGAGGGATGGACTAATGCGTTGTTTTCTTTTCGTCTTTTCTGGGAATTTGTTGGCAGAAACAAAAATGGATAATAATAATGCCATTACTTCTCCTAAGTTGTATTCTCCAGTTACATTTCTACCTTTGTAACTTCTGCCAGAATATGTTGAATGTTCAGTTAAGCTGATCTCTGGGAGTGAGACCTGGCAGGGAACCAGGGCAGTGTGTCCTGCCGGGGGTTCGCACGGCTGGCCTGGAAAACAAAAGGCTTTCTCCTCATTTTAAAATAAAACGTTCATCAGTGCAAAGTCACACTTAAAGGTTTATGTAAAAAATGGTCTGAGCCTCAACTAGTCATGTCAAGCCTTAATTGTCCTCTAAATTGATAAAGAATGGCTAAACAGTCTTTTCTATAGAGATCTATTGTATTTCCAACAAAGGCATTTAATACTGCAGATCAATAAAACACAATGGACGTTTAACCTCTTTTCTTATGAAATCTGATTTTAAGCAATCATCCTCTTTTTCCTTTAAGTTCTTTGAAAACAAACAAGTCACAAACTTATAACGCCTCTTAATTATTTTCCTGCGTCATCGTCCACTTCTCGTGTGTCCTTGTCATTGTATAGTTTCAGTTTTTCTAGGCCTTACTTTATTCTCTGCCTTTCACTGTCTCTTTCCGTCTATCTCTAGCACCACTCCCTCCTACATCTTATCGCTCAGAGCAAACAATTACTTGCCTTGTTTGAGACACGCTGGACCAAAATAAATCTGAATAAATGCCGAGATCTCGCCACAGAGAGAAAAATAAAGAAATATGTAATGCCGGTGATGGTGATGGAGGAACAGATGGAGGAAGGCAATAATAGGAAGACAAAGAGGATGTCCGCGTGTCAGAATAGCCCTCTCCATAAGATTTTCGTTGTTGCTTCCACCCATACATACAGCACTCTGTTATGTATGTCCACGTATTTCTGAAACGGAGCTTAGCTTAAAAGAAATGAAACCCCTGAAGCCAGGAGGGAAATGAGCTATTTTCTAGTGGTTCACTAAAGAAAACATACAATCCTTCATTTCCTGAGGGCTTTTAATTGTTCTTGGCTAAAGAAACTATTTCTCTCCTTTCCCTGCCTCACTGCTTATCTACCCCCACATACTCATGTTTCCTCAACTATAAATTATTGGTTGCTCCCTTCAAATCATCCATCCAGGGATGTCATTTATTGTGACCTCCATTTTATGTGATTTTCCCAGCTGTATTTCTAAGATCTTGGAAGAGAGTTCAAAAAGCAAAGAAGATTTCAATTGCAGGCTCCTGGGAATGCATGAGGGCAATAATTTAAAATACTGTTGGTATTTCTGACTTTTATTTTACAGAGTTTAGTAGGATGAGAGAGGAGGAAAAGTGGGGCTGGAGAGCGAGCGCAGAGAAGGATGTTCATGCTAATCAATTAGATTAACCCCCTGAATGTTGTTGTTTTTCAAGACATGATGGACAAGGAACATATAAAATTCAATAAATCAGGATCAGATTTATTGGCCAGGTATGCTTACACACACAAGGAATTTAACTTCGGTGAACTGTGCTCTCTTATGTACAGGTACAACATTAAATACCAACAATAAACATAATAAGAAAAGACTAATATTTACATGACTAAATATGAAACAGTGCAGTGGTGAATAGTGCAGAAGATGCTGAAGTAATATGATAATAAGTAAAATGCAGTTATGTGACAGATGGGTCAATTAACATGTCAATAACAGTATTTACATAAATAAGTGTGCGTAGATTGATCATTTAAATTAAATAATATATATATATATATATTCGTAAATGTACATTCACAGTGATGGTTTGGTTTGGAGTTATAAATCACTTAGAGATGCTATATTTTCTAAAAAGACACAATTAAAAAAATTCCAAGCAACATAGAATCAAAACAAAACACCACAGAATCACTACATTTGTTTGAATAATTATATGATAATATTTTTTTTTTTACAAAAACATTGCTTCAAAGTAAAATAATAATATATCTATATGTACTGAATATGTATGAAAATATAAATATTAAGTTACAGTACTGGTCAATTCATATTTTAAGAAGTTTGATACATTACTACTTTTTACAACTCAGCTCGCTCGGTCTCACTTTGAAGACTTTCAGACTGAGCTGTAAGAAGTGGAGCAGCAGCAGAGCAGTGTGAGCAGCAGCAATCTGTCAGAAATCTCCTCAATCCTGAGTATTTTTCCACCGAGACTTCAACTCTTGTTGTTGGGTGTCCTCTTGCATCTATCATGAATGTGATTTGTGACTGAAGGTGAAAACTTTGAATTTAAGTGATCAAGGCCTAGGCTCAGCAGCAGCCAGTCAGCCACCACCAGGCCAAGGCTCCTGCAGCAGCCAGTCAGCCACCACCAGGCCAGGCCCAGGCTAACCAGCAGCCAGTCAGCCACCACCAGGCCAGGCCGAGGATTAACCAGCAGCCAGGCCCAGGCTAACCAGCAGCTCAGCAGCCAGCTTCACCAGGCCAGGCCCAGGCTAACCAGCAGCCAGGCCCAGGCTAACCAGCAGCCCGGCAGCCAGCTCCACCAGGCCAGGCCCAGGATTAACCAGCAGACAGCTCCACCAGGCCAGGCCAAGGCACTCTTTGGTTAGCTTGCACGTGGACAAAGCCGGCTGGCAACAAGCCAGAGTCACCATGCCACCGAAAAAACAACCGGCGATGGAGGAAGTCGACGACATTAAGAAGTCGTTGGACTTTCTCTCGGGAGAGATTACCGCTGTCAGGCTGCAGCAGAAATCCATCCTGGACCTGGTGGCCGAGGTTAAGGCGCTGAGGCTGGAGAACGAGGAGAAGGACAAGAAGATCGTGATATTATTATATCGGGGCTCAAAATAAAACCCCGGTTGTATGCACTGGCAGTGACCGCTGACCGTGACGGCGAACCAGAGGCAGTCTCTGAGTCCGCGGAGCAACAAGTGGCAGTATTCCTACAGTCAAAGGGAATCGACTTTGACTGTAACATCATCGAGGCTTGTCATCCTCTGCCCCGCAAAAACAACACCGACAAACCGGCCATAATAATGAGGTTTGTGAACCGTAAACACAAAATTGCACTACTGAAACAAGGCAGGAAGCTGAAGGGGACAGACGTCTACATCAATGAACACTTAACAAAACGAAACGCAGATATAGCCAGGCAAGCACGATTCATCAAGAAACAAAATAAAATACAATCCACGTGGACCACCAACTGCAAAATCTTCATAAAGCTGAACGGAACACCGGAGGAGGCCAGAGTGATGGTGATCAGAGACATTGCGGAGCTGGACAAGTTCCAATGAGGCTGAACTGGAAACACAAGTGAGTAAAAAACCCACACAATCATGACACACTCTAAAGGAAGTCATTCATCTACATCTGGAGACATTATACCTATAACCCAAATGATTGCTGATAATGAGAATCTGGAACTGAAAACATTTGAATACACGGAGCACAATTTACAGACAAGACATGGAATACAATATCGACCCGGAAAATAACTTCTTCTTAAACATCAATGACGACTGACACAGATGAACAGTACAATAAGACCATTAAGGCAGATCAGAAACTATCAATCATTCATTTTAACAGTAGAAGTCTGTATGCAAATTTTCACAACATTAAGGAATATTTACGTCAATTTGCACAACCATTTAACACAATTGCAATATCAGAAACTTGGATCAACCCTGAAAAGGGTGTGGACTTTGAATTAGATGGCTATGAACTGAACTACAAGAACAGAGAGAACAAGACTGGAGGAGGTGTGGCTGTGTATGTGGACAAAAACCTTAATTGCAAGATGGTAGATGGAATGACAACTGCAATCGGAAATTTATTAGAATGTTTAACTGTTGAAATCTGCATGGAAAAAAAGAAGAACGTAATTATTAGCTGTATTTATAGAGCACCGGGTTCCAATATTGATATATTCAAAGAATGGGTGGAAGAAATGTTCACAATATCTAATCAAAAGGTCATGTTCATCTGTGGGGATTTTAATAGAGATCTGCTTAATCCCAATAACCACAAACCAACTGAAGACTTTATCAATACAATGTACAGTCTAAGCCTCTATCCAAAAATCACCAGACCCAGCAGGATTACATCTCACTCTGCCATATTGATTGACAACATATTTACAAACGTTATAGACAATAATACAATAAGTGGATTAATGATCAATGACATCAGTGACCATCTGCCAGTGTTTATAGTTTTCAATAACGACTACAAGAGGGAAAAACAGGAGAGTACAGAAGAGTACGGACAGAAGAGTCAATGAACGCTTTAAAAAATGAATTAATAAATCAAAATTGGGAAATATTATATAAAGAAGAAAACATTGACAAAGCTTATGAAAAATTCTTAGGGGTATTTAAGTTGTTGTATGATAAACATTGTCCAATAAAAGAAATCAAAATGAAATTTAAATGTTCAGATAGTCCATGGATAACTAAGGGATTACAAAACGCCTGCAAAAAGGAAAATACACTATATAAAGAATTCATAAAACTTAGAACCAAAGATGCAGAAAATAAATATAAGAAATATAAAAATAAGCTAACTAATATTATGAGAAATAGTAGGAAAGAACATTACAGCAAATTATTAGATAAAAATAAAAACAATAGTAAAGGTTTATGGAATATATTAAATAGTGTTATTGGAAATGGTTCTAGACGAAGTTAAATATCCACATGACTTTATTGATAATGATATGACTATTGATAATATGGATGATGCAGTTAATGGCTTCAATAATTATTTTGTAAATGTTGGACCAATACTAGCTGAAAAAAATCCCTGTTTCTGTGAGATCTGACGACAAGAATTATGATTTCATAGACATTAATCCAAAATCAATGTTTCTAACAGCAGTGGAAGAGAGTGAAATTATAGAGATTGTTCATAAATGTAAAAACAAAACTTCTACTGACTATAATGACATTGACATGAGAATAGTTAAACAGGTCATTCAGGGAATTGCAAAACCACTAACGCACATCTGTAACTTATCATTTAAAACTGGTAAATTCCCAAGAAAAATTGCAAAAGTCATACCGCTGTACAAAACTGGAGACAGACACCACTTCACAAACTACAGGCCTGTTTCACTGCTTCCTCAATTTTCAAAAATCTTAGAAAAACTCTTTGCTGACAGACTAAACAAATTTATCAATAAACACAACTTACTAAGTGACAGCCAATATGGATTCAGACCCAACAGATCCACTTCATTAGCAGTCATTGAGCTAATTATGCAGCTGGTGTTTTTATTGATCTCAAAAAAGCATTTGATACAATAAATCACGACAGATTAATTCATAAATTAGAACGGTATGGTATCAGGGGGGTTGTATTAAACTGGCTGAGGAGCTATCTACATAACAGGCAACAGTTTGTGAAGTTGGGTGAATACACGTCATCTTGTTTGGACATTGCTTGTGGTGTCCCCCAGGGGTCAGTGTTGGGCCCAATTATTTTTATTCTCTATATAAATGATATATGTAAAACCTCAAATATTCTACAATTTGTGTTATTTGCAGATGACACAAATATTTTTTGTACGGGAGAGGATTTGCAGCAGCTTCTGGAGTTAATTACATCTGAAATGAGCAAATTAAAAAGGTGGTTTGACAATAATAAATTATCATTGAATTTAAGCAAAACAAAAATCATGTTGTTTGGAAATTGTAATTTAAATAATGACGTAAATGTTAAGATAGATGGTGTTAATATTGAAAGAGTGTATGTAAATAAATTCCTAGGTGTGACAATAGACCACAAGCTCTGCTGGAAACCTCACATAAAACATGTTAAATCTAAACTGTCACGTAGCATCTCAGTCCTATGTAAAGCAAAGCATATGTTGGATCACAAATCATTGCATATTCTCTACTGTTCAATGATCTTACCTTATTTAAATTACTGTGTGGAGGTCTGGGGGACCACTTACAAAAGCTCACTGCTACCACTAGTCACACTTCAAAAACGAGCCATAAGAACAATCAATAAAGCAGGATATTATGATCACACCAACCTCCTGTTTTCACATTCCCGTACTATAAAGTTCATTGACCTGGTTGACTATCAAGTGGCACAAATCATGTTCAAAGCAAGAAACAAACTGCTACCAGGTAATATTCAAAAACTTTTTTTTGACAGAGAGGGGGTTTATAATTTGAGGGAAAAGTTAAATTTTAAGATGCTAGCTGTTCGAACGACTTTAAAAAGTCAATGCATTTCAATTGGTGGTGTGAAACTGTGGAATGGTATGAGCACGGAGCTAAAGCATTGTCCAAACATGATCCAGTTTAAAAACATGTACAAATCAATGATTTTCAAAAGGTACAGGGATGAGGGAGAGCTTTAAGAAGGAAAAAAAATATATAAATAATAATAGTATAGCAAATTGTATATAGATAGATTGTACATATAGAGCTTATAAGGAACACAGGAATTTAATTTAATAAATATTAATTATTGAGCTGTGGAAAAGGGGTAGGATTAAATAAGTTTTAGACTTCTTCCTACTCCTTTTCAGGCATATCAACTGAATATATGTAATTTTCTTTTTCTCTTTCTTTTTTTTTTTTTAATTATTTGAACATTGTTTTTTGTTTATTGTATTTTCATGCTTTCCATTTTGTTTTGTATTTTACACATATGTTTGATTTTATTATTATGTCTGAAATAAATTTAATCAATCAAAAAAAAAAGTTACATTATTTTTACAGATCAGTGTGACTTGATTTTAAACAAATGGAAAATGGACTTGAGCTTGTATAGACTTTTTCTAGTCTTCTGTCTACACCGCAGGTCACGCCTACCCATTCACACAGCGATGGCAGAGGCTGCTATGTAAAGTGTTTGTCAGTATTAACTACACTCATTCCAGCCTTTCGTCCAAATATGGTTCCCCCAGGCTCAGCTAGACCAAGATGGTGGTGGACACAATAATTAACTTATTGCTTCAGAGCAGTAGTGCACTGCCAAAAGTGTGACATCACGGTTGCTACTGCCAAAAGTGTAAGGTCTAACTTACGTTACCTGCATGCTAGAAATGACCTAACCAAGTTAGCAACGAATAATATTCAACAAAATATATCACAGCTTTCAAATGTGCATCTCCAAACAGTTGAGAAGACCAATTAAGAGTTGAAACCTTTTGTATGAAGGGGTATTATCACTCTAATCCACCAGGAGATCTTAATAATATTTGATCCTCCTCAAACAAACTCCATTAATCAGAGTTAAGCAAACAGGAGCGCTCCAGGGACCACACACTTCTTAATAAACCAACAATGAAATAATTGATAGAAAAATTCCTAATCTTCTTTCAACGTGTTTTTTCAGCTGTAATAAGATATATAACATAATCTTCAGCTTATGGTAATTTTGTTACAATATCTCTGCCTGCATAATTTGGCATTTCTGCGCGTGCATGTGTGTGATTTTGGGCCGATAATAGAATCTTAATTGGTTGATTAGGGAGGATTAAGGTCATTGATTGGAGAGAGCTCAGGGCTCACCTGCTGTTCCCGGCATCTAATTGGTTGGCTAAATAACATTTCATTGAAAGGCTGGGAGCCGCACCAGGCAAGTGTTCACACACACACACACACACACACACACACACACACACACACACACACACACACACACACACACACACACACACACACACACACACACACACACACACACACACACACTCAACATTCACATATAAATTCATACAGCAGAAAAAGGAAGGACAGAGACAAATAAGGAGAGGAGTGGGGGATGAGGGATGGCGGAAGAAAGAGACAGAGAGAACATCCTTTTTACACCCAAGTGTCCCAGGATTTCTGGGTGACAAAAATATGGCCTGTCAATCACCAGGCAGGGTGAAAGTGAAAATGTGTGTGTGTTTGTTTTTATGTGTGTGTGCGCAAGGTGCAGGTGTTCAGAGTAGATCCCTAATAACCAATGTAAGCCCCACCCCACCTCACACACACACACACACACACACACAGTCACACAAGCTGCTGTGTGTGAAGTGTGATGGCTGCCTGACCGTGACAGCTGAGAAAGATGAGACTAATAATTGATTGACATTGGTGTCCTTGTAGCTGTATCTGTTTGTATGTGCACATATAGATTTTGTGCGTGCATGTGCATGTGCGTGTGTGTGACTTGAATGTTGAAATTGACTGATATGAAGGGAAAGGGGAGTTTAAATTAATGTTAATGTGTTTTTCTGTACTGCATGCCAGGTTCTGCACCTGCCACAGTTTGTATTTAAGCCTACATGTTGTGCAGCCTGTTATCAATATTTTGTCATGATTTTTCACCTAGCGTATCAAACAGCAAAGGTAAAGCAGGTGTATCGAAGATGTGGTTGCTACTTGGCAGTATATCATTTTTATGGAAAAGCTTAATGATGGTGAATTATCATTACTGCAGAAAAAGCTTCTCTGCACAGCAGGAGGGAGGCACATAAACAACATATTCACACACACAGGGGGCTGTAAATCCCACTCCAGATATCCCTTATGTGCTGTGCAGTAATGGACTGGACTGAACAACAGTCGCAAAAACAAACCTGGCTGTATACGTGGAACAGATCTTGGGAATGTAGATGGCGTGGTCAATAATGTACAATAAATTGTCATGATTGATTCAAGTTAGACTTTCTAATGCACATGCAAGTATAAGCAACAGATGTGTGGTATCCAAAAAGTTTTTTATTATTTTTTTAAATGAAATCACAATTTTGTTATTCCATAAGTGCGGCACGTTGTAACTGCTTGACAGTAGGTGAAGGGCCGGTCTCAGTCTTTTCCCTTTGCTGGTTTGCCTGAGAGTTATGTTGAGAGAGCATTTCAAATATGGCAACTGCCTTCATTGGGTTTCAAAAGTCTTACAGAAACATCAAGAAGACTACATCCATGATTTTTACAGTATGATCTGAACACTGAATTTGTTTCTTCCTTGGATTTGCACTTTTAACGTGTTTAATTGATGATAATCTTTCCTTTTGTCTGTGTTTCACAAGTAATGAATAAAATCTCCAAGAAAAATTCTGTAAAAGGGTCATTATTTCCGGTTATTGTATAATGACTGTTATGAGGCTTACTGTAAAATAGAAACGGACAATTTAAACTGAAGATATTCCCTCTCTCCCCTGTGCTCAGCTCTTATTTACACTTAATTTGATTCAATAAGGTTAATCTACAATTTATCTGATATCTAATGTGAAATATGATCTATGAAGCTCTTTTGCTCTCTCTCTCTCACCCTACCTATCTGTGTGTGTGTGTGTGTGTGTGTGTGTGTGTGTGTGTCTCATTGACACACACACACCACACATACATTATTATAATAAGCCTTTGACCTTTTGGTCTGTGGTCATGTCATACTTAGTAGTGTGAGAGAGTACTCACCTGATTCAGCTCTTTAACTGTAGACACACACACACAAACACACCTGACACACACACACTCACCCACACACACACACACACTTTAACAAATTGAGCATACATATTTATAAGATGAATCTCTGAATTATTGAAAGGGTTGAAATTTAGCCAATAAAGGTGCAGCATTATGCATGTATGTGTGTTTTTATGTGGGAGTGTGTGTGTTAGAATATGTGCGCTTAAAAGTAATGTATGGATTCCTTATCCTCCTTGACTATTAAGTATAATATAGCTATAGCCTACTTAACAGTACTCTAAAATGTCCAGGTACATATCTCTTTCTTCTAAAATCATAAATAATCTAACTCATATGTGCTCTAGGCTTTTAAATGCATAAAGGACATTAGAAGTGTTAAGTTTGGACTTTTTCATGGGTTGGGTAGCCTTAAGTTACTCCTCGGTTATCTACAAAAAAATCAAGTATAATTTTAGGTCTTGAAGAGGCACTTTAAAACAAAGTAATATTCCTTGAATGTATTCACATGCTTGGTTAATGAAGCTGTTTCTGATAGAAAATAAACTTTAAAAAGTTTCCCCTGGCCTCCTAGTTCATCATCTTAATGTGGACAAAATTGAACGCAGCTCTGTACAGAGTAAAGGTGCGAATGGATTTTCTCCACATTAAGATGCAAAACAAGAACAAACTGCACGGAGCAGGACAACTTTATGGTTATGTTGTGCCCGATTAAATTAGCGCTATCTGATTTGTGGATTAGACCTTTAGACAGAGCAGGTAGAGGGAGCTTATGATTGGCAGGTTATTACGTTATTTGCAGCCCCACTCGATCAGGCCCCGAGTGTCTGTGTTCCAGAACTTTATGTTGCCACAGTCAGGTTAACTTTCAACCTTAAGGTCAAAAAATGTTATCTCTTCAATATTTTATAATCTTTGACATTTATATCACAACAAGTGAATGAATGCTTGACCTCTGGACAAAAACATTGTTTTGTGAAGTCAGATTTTATTAGACCTTTGACTAACAAAATCTATTCACATTGTTCTTGAGTGAAGATGAATGCTTGTGCCAAAGTTGAAGACTTTCCTTCAAGGCATTCTTGATTTATGAAATTTCTTGCGATAACTCATGTAAAAAAAATAAAATGTGTTCTTTCTGCTTTTAGAATGAGCAGGCTAAGTTTTGTCATTTAATAGATAAAAACATTGGATAAGCATCCTGTGGTCACTTATCATTGTGTGTAATGCACATGCTTGCCAGCCTACTCGAGATTCTGTTTGGGGATGTTGCATGGGTTTGGTGTGAATGTAAAATGAATACAGGATGACCATTTTTGTCAGTACATCTTGATGAACACCAGAATACTGCCTAGAAGTTTACATAACACAAGATTTACCATTCTAAACTCTTTTTTGACAAGTGCAAAATCAAAAGAACAACTGTGTGAAGTTAGATATCCACGTTATGTTGCCATATGATGCAACATTGCCTGGAGCTAAATGTAAGCCTTGTTTAACATTTTTTCCTGGGACCTGATTTTTTTTGTATCATCGTTGACATTAACCTGTCAACCTACATATATATTTCATATCTTACAAATTGTCTCTAAGCAGCTTTGTGAAATCTGGCTTTGATTACTTTGTGTGTATCGTATTGTCATGTGTATCATCTTGAAGGAAATCCGGAAATTGCCTAAAGCAAGAACATGAAGCAAACTGTTCTCTCTCAATAAAATGTAATGGTTTAGAGTAGACTAGTTCAGAAAATAAGCGCTCATCAGTCATTATGAGGTACAAATGGCCATGTGACCTGGCCAGGCACAGCAGACCAGCAGCAGTCCTATTCTTAGATTTTTAATGAATACAACCCACTTTTATATCTTCATATGAATCAGCTGGCGCTCAGACTCCTTTTCACATCTAACACCCTGTGGTAGTCACTCTGTGTCAACTTGAGGGCTTACAAAAATCTCAGTTACTCATTTAAATGCTCGTGACAACAAACCACTTCAACCCAATTTACATTTCAGGATGACAGCCGTTTGCAGCTCTCAGCCTCTGAAGACTTCAAGCTGCACAGTTGTGTACACTCACAGTCATGAGATGGAACAGCTTGTTCATTTGGATGAGAAATGAGCTGACTTCAGAGTCATTAGTACAGTGTGTGGGCTGCTCAAAAATCCACGTACTGTATGATTGTTTAGCCCCCAGCTCAATTCAAAGCCCTCTTTACACTGGTAATCGTACTGAAAGGGCCTCTGCAGCATGGCCATCTTACATCCTGATCTCATCTGTCTTCTTCCATCGTCTGTAAAGCAAATCATGAGTCCCAGAAGATACATAAGAAGTTAAAAGAACATGTTTGTAACACTTACATAAAAGGTAAATTGAGCTCTGATGCAGAGTAAGATGGGGTGTTGTGCTGTACTCAGTGGTTTCCATGACATTTGAGCCATCCAGAGACTTCATGGTGCATTAAATATTTTATCTCTCATGTACTCAAAAAATAACTCTAAAGTGTACCTAAGCTTTGAATCCAAGAGCAGTTCACGATAAGGCTGTTTTTACTGTTTAAAAAAGGTTAGACTGCTGTTTGTCTGAGCTAGAAATGTGAAGAACTTATTAAAAAAATGCATATTTGATCGATAATTACATAATTCTGCCGTTAAACTAAGGTAAATTAATTTGACCATTGGTGGTTATTAATCATTTTTTTTATTTGAAATTGCAGAGAGTGTCGTTAAAGGCAGAATATTTTTATTGAAAGAAAAAAGTTTTGCTATGCTGAATAATTTTGAGCATAAACAGCTAACAGACTGTGTCCAGTCAGGCCAGCATGACTCACCATATGTGTGAGAAACTGGGAAAGTCTAGCAAGTAGATGCTACTGTACTAGTTATGCAGCCTTATTGCTTCGAATCCTGTACTATCACTTGGGCAGGCCAATAGATATTTTTCTGTTAAATATCATCAGTCTTTTGTATTCTTGGAAGAAGTTGGCTGCTGATTTGCAGGCCGTGTGTATTTTCCAAATTAGCCAATGCACAGACTGTACAGACAGCTGTTAAGTAGCCAGCAACATATGTAGCCTACCAGTCATCTGTTTGCCTGCTGCAGAATTTGTTCGCGTAACAGCTCAGCCTTAGACTAATCTCAAAACTTATTGGGAACTCTTTATGCGGTTTTGCTTGAACAGCTTGTTCCTCTGTTCTCTCCGAGGTCACTATTAGTGGAGTCAACTATTAGCCCAACCATACTGTTTTAAAAGGGAACGCTAAAGCTTTTAAAAAATGTTAAAATGTTGGATGCTAATGTTCAAAGCCACTACATTTTCAAAAGGCTGAAGTAAACATATGAAATACTATTCCCTGTGAATATTCAGCTGTCAGACTGCTCTGAATTGTAGGTTTCCAACAATTTTGCCTTTTTCAACCTGTTGTGGGATCTTTTCTACAAGAATGTGCTCCAGGCATAAGAAAACTCAAAGAATAGTGAAGGTCCTATCCACTTGCTTGGTCTGACTATATCGTTTCTGACAATTCTTGTACTGCTTGGTTCTTCCATGGATCATTTATGAAGATGTGGATTCTGAAGTGTATTATTTATTAGAAAGATGCTTACTATTTAATATTAAGATTTCATTCAAATGTTGAGTCTGTTCTCCAAAGGTGAAGTCTGTTTAATCTAACAAGAATTGCTCTCATACACTAAAGGAGGTTCTAACATCTGGGTGTATTTATTGGCTTTTGGCCTACTGAATATGTGTAGTTGTGTTTCTTCCCCTGGTTCAAGTTCCAGCTCAGCCTATAGACTTGGAATTGTGATTGAGTTGCAAATTTCTGCATGTCTTACTTGGATTGAGGACATTTTAAACGATATAAATGGATCCATGGATCAAACATTTCTGGGTATAGGAGTTTACCTTGTTTTCAGATTAAAAGGATCTTTTAAAGGTTTTACAGATTCCTTTTATAATGGTGGTTTATGGGGAAGTGCTTGTTTGTTGTAGTTTTTTTCTGCAATATGGCAAATGGCCGTTCAACAAAATTGGAAAAAAGGGTGATCAACAGCACTATATCCAGGTCTTATTAATAAATCAACTGGTTATGTACCTTGGATGGCTTCCGAAAATGAGCCACTGTAATCGGGGGAAAGTTGGCTTTTAGGGAGATGGTACCTTAAAGAATCAGGAGCTAAATGGCCTCTTCCATACAGAAGATGAACTTAAGGTTTTCTAAAGGATGAGCATAAGAATACAACTTATTTTATTGACCTGTTAATCATGCAAAGCTTTTCTGTTGGAGAACAAAAATAAAAAATAAACAGCTTGAAATGAGCAGACTAGATCCCCTTTATGTCCTCTTTATCCTCTTGACACTTTCCATTGTCTTTCTGTTCAATTTGATTATGGAGCGCTAAACTCTGTACCCAAAGTTTACTGATGTGGTTTAATGTTTTATTCTTCAGAGACAGTCTGTCATTGGTCCTTTTCCAGTTACCCGGTTGCTTTCAATACATTTTATCGGCTTGTCAAAAAGGACCAATGGCTGATTTACTGCTTATTCGTAAAAGCCTTTAACTTGTGTGTTTGACTGAGTTATGTTTGCTATGTAATCCATTATCTGTGCCCAGATGTCTCCTTTTCTTCTTCTGATCTGTACTAGACATTTAAAAGAGTATTTTATAATATATGACTGTTATCAACAATTACCAGCTGCTGGACAACATGCAGCAGTATCCATGGGTCTGTTAGAAATACATTTGTTAAGCTTTTTTGTAGTTTTAGGATGAAATGTGATATAATGCTGTGAACTCCCACCAATCTCCATCTTTAAAGTTTCCGAGGGTGTGTGTGAGTTTATTTATGTATCCGTAAAGTCATTGGTATTGATTAAAACCTCTGCAGATATATTAGGGTGATTTTATGTGACTGTAATATCTTAACGCAAGTACCACAAGCATATTCATTTGAGAATCATATTGCAACAGGGAGAAATTAAACTCTATATAATTTATTTAAGAAAATTAATAAAGATTGCTTTTTGCTTTTGTAGCTTCTTGTTCTTTCAAAGCAGTGCTTAAACCCCTGTTCTTTTATGTGAGGCAGCAAATTCTGAAATATTAGTCAGATAATTTGAGTCGACAGATCCGGGAGAGACGTGAACAGAGATCAGCATGAGAAACCAAAAACAAGACTATGAACACTTTAGGGAATGAAGCCCTGGCTGTCTGTTTCATGATAAGTGAGAGCCTTGTTCCATGTTTATAAGTTCAGACTGAAGTGATCAAAGAGTAACAGGTGGAGATTTAAATTGAAATTGGCCTTCCGATAAGCAGCTGAATTTCAATGAGGGCATACCAGTCTAGCACATCGTGCGAGCTTCCCAGCTGGAAAAACAAAATCATTTGAACTCTGGGTTAATATTGTGACTAAACTGTTTATATTTATGAGAAACACTTTTTAGATTAGCCATTTTTTTATCACGCTCTCTAATGAGGTGTTACTAAAACTGTATCATAGGATTTATTTTCAGATGCTTGACACATAGGTTTTAGAGATTTTTTTTCTTGAAGGGAGGAGAAACTGTTCAGATCTTATTAGTGTAAAACCCATAATGTTGTGAAATGGGAATATATTAAGTAAAAGTCTTGCATTTAAATCTCAGTTAAACCTGTAAAAGCACGTTTTGGTGGGGGAAGAGAAAAAAGGATGTGAGGTATATCATTAACTCTTCTTCATCATCCTTAAATTGTATTTCTGACTGCCTGATGTAAGCCTGTTCACCGTTTCCTCTTTTTGGATCTGTGTTTTGTCTCCACCTTCTCCTGAAACAAACGGTCTGCTCTTCTACTAAAAAGAAAATAATTTAAACATTCAGGTGTTAGAGTTGCTCCTGCAAGCATTAATCAATACGACGATTAAAAGTTTAATCGTTAGTGTGATGTGTTAAATGTAACAATGGGGCTGCTGTAGCTCAGCTGCTATATATTCTGTTATTTAATGCAATCATTAAAAAAAACAGTGTGATATAAAAAAAAAAAAGGTTATTACCCTATTCATTAGGAGGCTTACGAGGGCTGCTCCACTATGGAAAAAAATATACTGTATACTATTTTATTGATATTGAGATCACAATGATTAAACATGATTCCTCGTTGTTTTTATAACCTCTGCATCACATGCATCTACTGGACTCAAACACTCTTAACACCTTATTCTGAACAATCTGAAAAACAAACAATACATGAAGATAAATAAGTGAAACAAATATAAATAATTGTAATTTTCGTTACCCCAGCTCTCTCGCAATGAACAAAACGAGCGCAACACTGCATGCGGCACAGTAACAGTTTAAATCTTGATTATCTCGCTTTCATGATCGTGGGAAACCAAAATCGGAACTGAAATTGAAACTCAATGAATTGCCCAGCCCTCATGCTTACCCAAACCCAATTCACATGACTTGAAACGTTACGTAAGTTGCCCATAATTACTATTTTTAACAGCATGAAACCCATACATCTAAAAACCTTCAACATTTATAGTGATTTAATCCTCTTCCTCTAAATAAAGACAACCTGTATATTAACATTGTATTATGTGTCTACTCTCCTGTGCTTACATTTCTTTTATCTGTAGCCTGACATAAAAGGAGATGATAAAAATAAAGATGCTAAAATGATGAAAAGGAGCTAAATTAAAGGCAAAAGCTTTTCATGTTTTATTGACGGCTTCTTGTTTGGTCACCTTCGTGTCTATAATCTGCTCTTATTGCGTGAAAGATTCAACTGTTTTGTAATTATTATGGTTATATCCATATTTATTCTATTTTTAGGAATGTCATTATGTAGAACTGGAGTCTTCCTGTAACAGAGCTCAGCTGCTGCTCAGCTCCAAATAAACGGCAGAAAGGACATGAAGGCAGAGAACAGGTTGGGTTTTTAATAACTTGTATTTAGAAAACAAAGATTTTAGTAGCGAGAGAGAAGAAAAAGTGTATTGGAGGGAAAATGCAGACATAATTAACCTGAGGGTAGTGCAGGGAACATCTGAATCTTAAATAATGGAATAAATAATGTAGCAAAGTTATTGAATGCGATGAATATTCCAGTCACGCTCTATTTTAGAATAAGATGGTACTAAATGAAAGGCTGAACTCGAATTATAATGTTGGCCTACTTTTTGTGACACATTTAACTTTCTTAAAAACTTCCTAGAGAGACTTTTCTTCTCAGAAAAACAACAGCATCAGTTGTTCTTGCGCTTCATAATGTTCATGTTTATGTTAGCGGTACACATCCCGCCATTCAGTGTAGCAGTGATGATGTGCACAGCAGAGGAAGTCAGGTGGCTGTTTAAGAGCTTCAAAGTCAGCATAGGAACATCTGAGTGATGTCATAATGTCAGAACAAGGTCATAGTTCAACTACTTGATGGCGATTGCTGTAGTTCCCTGTTTACAGCCCACAGTCAACATTGCATTTTTTTAAAGCACTATTACCACGATGTTAATTCCCTAAAGGCATCAAAGTCATTTTTAGTCCTTAACCTAATCCAACTCTAACCACATGATGACTTATTGAATCATCAGTACTTATCGACTTTTACATTTTCAAATTCTTCTATACATGAATGTGAACAAATGATGTGGTTTTTTTCTTGATTTAATAACTTCTTGACTTTCTGTTTGTTTATTATTACTGGTGCAAAGTGAAACAACACCATCAAATACACTCAACAAGCCTATAGGACGACTGTGTCCAACCTGTTGTCATTACTTACTAGTACAGGTACAGGCACTTGGTCAGTGACCATGTTGTCAAATTGTGTATAGTTCCCCCTCTAGGCTCTTGTTTGGGTCTCCCAGCGTCATACTTTGTTTTACTGTGATTGTCGAGTGATGTAGTGTAAGGGCAGTGTTGGTGTACGGGGGAGGCTGTTTAGAAGTGTCAAACTCTAAACTTTCACCAAGGAGTTGAGTTGGATACGCCTCTGTATAAGCAGACAGAGTCAGTGCTGACTTTATGTACAATGCAGTATAACAAAGTGTACAGTCTAGACCTGCTCTTTTTGTAAAGTGTCTAGAGATTACAATTGCTATGAATTGGCACTATGCAAATAAAGATTGATTGAATCATTTTGATATGATAACAACTATTTGTAGGTATAGCAAAATATTCCAGAAATCACTTCCCATATAAAACAGAACAACAATAAAAGGAACTTATCAAACAACAAGAAGTTACCTTCTGTATGAACGTTGTGTACATGTCATTGTTCTGTAATGCACACAGACTAGTTAAGTAGTGCTGGTGACATTATTACAAACCATTTGAACCCTAAGCTGAGCTGCCTCAACCTTTAGTGAAGTAGTGAGTTTACACTTCTCTTTTAATATTCAGCTATTCTCTTTCTTTGATCCAACTGAACAATATACATGTTTTATGTATTATTTGTAACTTTCCTGCAAAGCCCAGGACAGGTAAAAACCTGTCTTCGAGGGGAACTTAGACTAAAGTAAAAAGCATATTTTTAGATTTTCTTGTTCAAGTGGTTGGACATACAGTATAAAGTCTAATAGCTAGTTCACTGTGAAAGAAAAAGTTAAGCCCTGAAACCGACCCTGAAACTGACAGAATTTTTGCAATCTGAAATATAAACCTGAGTTGAGTAAAAAAATTAAAAGAACCTCTTGTGCCTTCCCAAAAGAGTCACAATTATCTCCATCCAGCAAAACGAAAAGAAAAGCATTACTCTGCCTCCTTTCTGACCTCCCTTTCCTCAATAGAACATAGAGAGTCTGAGAAGCGGGAGTATCTCACTGGAAATTCTTTATTTCTTTACTCTTTCTTGTGTTTGAGCTTTGTAGGGCATATTTTACACATCTAATGAAAAAAGTGAAACCAAGGCAACACTCCTGCTTTGTACAACTCCTTACCTTATTTTTCAGAAGTGTTATCGCACCTCCATGACTCATGCAGCATCCAACAGCATGGATAGTATCTTACAAACTAACAGCTGGCCAGTATTGCCCTGAGGAACTTTTTAAAGATATATATGGTGTTCAAGGACACCCAAACATTTGTTGCTATATTTCCGCGAATTAAAATTGAGAAACTCTCCAAGGTACTCTACCGTCCTATTTCCCAGTTTTGTCATCTGTCATGTTTTAAGTCATTGCAGCCATGCAGACTTTCTGTTTGTCTATTAAATAAGAGAAGAGTGTGTTTGTCTGTGTTTGTCTGTCTCGTTCACATCTAATCTCACACCGGTCTGCTTCCTCCATTAGTGATACAGTAGCCTCTGGACTTGCTGGCTATCTGTGTGTGAATCTGTGTGTGTGTGTGTGTGTGTGTGTGTGTGTGTGTGTGTGTGTGTGTGTGTGTGTGTGTGTGTGTGTGTGTGTGTGTGTGTGTGTGTGTGTGTGTGTGTGTGTGTGTTGCACTGTTAAGAGTTTAGCCATGAGTCCTGTCAAAACCTTGCTGAGGATGCTCAGCAGCGAAAAGACAAGACAAACAAGGCGTGAAACAGAAGAAGACGTTATGCACTACAACTGTTCAAATTGTGTGTGTGTGTGTGTGTGTGTGTGTGTGTGTGTGTGTGTGTGTGTGAATCCTTTGTGTGAAACCTCAGTGTTTTGGCCGTATTTAGGCTGATTTACAGTAAACAGATGAGTTTGAAATTCTGTTTATCTGGTGTCGGGTGGGGGTTGGTTGATGTTTGGTGGGAGACGTGGGAAAGACAGAAGAGGCAGAGCAGCTCAGTGCATACAATGATCTATTTATCAATTCCCCATCCTCTTCCTCTCCTCTCCACCCATCCTCTCCTCTCCTCCTCCTCTTTCTCCTCCTCTCCTGACTGGCCTACTTGCTTATCCTCTTCAGAGCACTTTAAATTCAACTTACTATTTTTTTGGGTTGCAGCATCGTCCCTCTCCCTTTTTCTTCCACCTAATTTCTGGTCGATTGCTCATCTTCCCTGCTACAAATAAGATACAGTGGAGACAATTGGCTGCCTCCATCTCTTTCCCGTCATTATCCAGTCCAAATGTGTGTGTAAATGTGTTTGTGTGTGTGTGTTTGTCTCAGGATGAAGGAAAGAGAGAAGCAAAGAGGACTATACAGAAGGCTGTAATAACTGCGGCATTGTTGTTCTTAACATTGCACTGCTGTAATTCTTAAATTAATATCTAAATATCGAGTCTTAAATAAGTGCTTAGAGGTTGATTTTGAAGAAAAACATGACAATTTCCTGTCTAGATTTTTTTAAATAAAAAATTGTATCCACTGAATGTAGAACTTTGTTAGTCTGCAGTCTGTTAAGTCGAGAAAGAGAAAAGGGTGGGTGTCGGAAGGGAAAGGTAAGGATTAAGACTGAACTTTAGAAAAGTTTAAAAGCCATGTTTGAGCTTAATGCCAACAGCAGCCTGGAAACCCATCACAAGGCATACTTGTGTTTTCTTAGCTACAAGGTGTACGAAGTTCAACATCTTAGTTTAATGTTAACACATGCTAACATTTGATATTGATCGAAACACAAAGTACAGCAAATTCTTTTGGAGGTTATTGGTGATTAATACAAGTTGGCCTACTGTATAGACTTACATGCAGTGATGAAGCTGTAGCAACAGTTTACCATAAGGGCTGTGTAAATAATATGGTTTTTACTAACTTCATGTCTTTTTTTAGTCAATTTTAGCTGTGAAACAGCTCGGTCGGTCACATTTGATATTTCTGATGAGCTCATTTAATGAGCTCATTTAATGTATTTCCCCAACAACACCATACATATCAAGACATAAACAATATATCTTTGAGCTTCATCCATGTTAGCTTTGCACCATTAAACTACTGTATGTAGCTTTCCTGTGTGACACATACGGGTTCTCTACTCTAGCTTAATTGTGAATAAGCACAGTGATTCTTGCTGTAAAACTAACTGATATAGTGACTTAATGATATCACTAGATGAAAAGTTGATAACATAACATTTTATTTATCATGGATAGCTTGTCACAAATGTACCTGTTAGTGATGAAAGAAGAAAAGTCATTCTTAGGTACATGAAAGTCGACTTTTATGGCATCAATCAAATGGATGGTTCAGGTATTTCAGTCTTGACAAAGATGTTGTACCTTCCAAACATACCAACAAATCCCCAAAAATGCAATACTCTGTATCAGAAAACTACATCTTCTCTGCCTTGTCTTTAACCCGTATTCTCAAGCTTTTTCCTATAGAAGACACAAATATTTTTACTGCTGGACACTTGGCTTTAAGTGAAGGTTTCTCAAACAGTAGAAAATAATGCATTTGTTGGTGACTATTTTCTGCTGTGCATTAATAGCCATTTGGTGTGTTTGTGAGTGTTTGCAGCAGCAGCTTGTTTGGAATCCTGATAACTAGAGCAAATTTGCAAGAAAAAGTTCTTGCTGTATTCGCTCAGCTGAACAATGTTTATGTTAGATGACTGCTTGCTGTGGTGGATGGTATCTTGTTTTACCCAAACGAATCAATACTAACTGGTGTTTATCCACACCTGACTGATAATGGCTTATGTCTAGTCTTGCAAAAGTATTAACCCGCATGAGTTCTTCTATATTTTAGTTTTTTGTCTATATAATTTCCCAGTTGCAAATTTCAATACATTTTATTTGGGTTTTATGCAACAGAGATAAACAAAATCTTCTATAATTTTGTGTGGGAAGAAAAAAAATGTCTGCAATTGTTTTTAACAAAAGCAAAAAGTAAAGCTGCAAATGCTCAACTATAAAAATAAACGAATAACATCAGATGCCACCAAATGCTTTCAGGTTTACTTATGCAACCAAAGTCTGCTTTTTGGAGTCTTCTCTTGTTGTAAATCAAATGGCAAGGGAGAACGTCTTTTTAACAGACAGAAACCTTGAGCAGAACCAGACTAAGCTGAACCGCCATTACTGAGACTGTGTCGGGCTCAGCTTGGAGTATTGCCAGATGCTCTTCCCCTTTTCCACTATTGTCTTTAGTGACAACAACTCTACAGTGTCTTTATTGTCTTTTTAGTTGCTGGTCAATCTGCAAGCAGTAATTCACAATAATTTGACGGATTCCCTATGTTTATGTGTTCAAAATCTGGAACACAGTTGTACATTATTACAGTGTAATCTAGTCTAGCTCCCCACGCTGAGCAATATGTCATGAGAAAATGGCCGCTGTGTAAATCTAATAAATATCTGCATTGATCCCAGACTCTGCAAATTTGGGACCACTTTTCTGTCTCTCACTGTTTGTTTGTGGATGTAGCTTGGTAGCTATCAAGCCGTTTAGCAAAATGACATCATCATGTTAAATCCTGCGTGCAAAGCTCAGCCCGGATTTCAGAGGATAGTAATCAGGTTAGGTATATGTTGCATCATCTCCAAAATACACTGAACAACATCCACTGTGATGAATGAACACGTCAGCTGGTGCAACAGTGTGGCTCACTGGTGTGTTTTTAATACTTCTTTGGCACAGCTGGAGCTCGATGGCACAGAGGGGTAAGATATATCGGGCTTTGGCTACAGAGACAGTTCTTGTAAGTGGGATCAAATCCATTGTTGGCTTAAGTCTTTTCAAAGGCTTTGTGCAAGATAAAAAATATATATATAAAATATCAGCAGAGGTATCCTTTTAATGAGGGAGATATGGGGGAACGAGGGATTTTTTTTGTCTGTGTGTTGTGATGATTTGTAGAGTTGTTGTGATAACCATTTGATCCTCTTGCGTCAGGGCATCAGTGTGTGTGTGTGTGTGTGTGTGTGTGTGTGTGTGTGTGTGTGTGTGTGTGTGTGTGCGTGTGCGTGCGCGCGTGCGTGCGTGTGTGTGTTAAAGAGAGAGGGACAGAGAGAGAGAAAGGACAGATCTGTGTCTTCTCATTTTCTGCCAGAATAGTACATCCTTCTCACAGTGGGTTTTGTTTTTGTATGAACAAACAGTAATCAGACCAGGAAAACCCAGTGGGGGGGAGAGAGAGAGAGAGAGAGAGAGAGAGAGGGAGGGAGAGTGGGTGTAATGACTACTGTGTGCGCCGCTTTTTGTGCTTTTAGCGAGAGAGAGACAGAGAGAGAGACAGAGAGAGAGACAGGGACACAGGGAGACAAGGGGGGAGATTACAATGCAGGGATAACTCAAAGCTGATTGAAGGCCGCGGCTGGGCCTGAGCATGTGACCGGCTCATGTTGATATTATAGTATCATAGTTTCTCCCTAACACCCATCTCTTGTTAAGCTGCTAAAGCTGCTAAATACCAAGAGTTCAACTTTATATTTAGAAAGTTCAAGCGCTTATTTTGTAGGAGAGTAAAACAGGTGGATTTATGTACTCGGAGA
The DNA here is from genome assembly GCF_963584025.1 of Labrus mixtus. Lineage (NCBI taxonomy): Eukaryota > Metazoa > Chordata > Actinopteri > Labriformes > Labridae > Labrus > Labrus mixtus. The sequence continues at coordinate 19,650,400 of NC_083613.1, forward strand.
GATGTGTATACTCTTTGTTTATTAGCAAATATTTCCTCCTAAAACACAAAGCTTATCTTGTCAAAGTTTGTGGGACAAAAGCTGATTAAGTAGAGCAATATAATTTATACTCTCAATGTTAGCACGGAGTGTCAGTTACAGCTAAGATGGTCATAGCAAAGCCTAGCAAAGATCTATGACATTTGTTACTGAAGACAATCCCAAAACAGCAAGCATTGCTTTTGTGTTTGTGGTGGTGATGTGTGATTGACGTTTGTCCTAATTCGTTTGCTGAGATCCAACCACAAAGGGAGGAGAATAGAGAACACGAGAATGTTTGTTTGTGCTCAGTGTGAACGTAAAGAGCCACAATCATGTTGTTGTTTAGATTGAGATAGTGTTTTGAACCAAATAGGTTCAAGTAAAGTGTTGTTCACAACAACAACTCACCCAAAAGAAATCCTGCGAAGAGCAAATGGCAAATGACATTATTGTTATGAAAATTCATACGACAGAAGATTCTCCATACATTTTCTGCAGCGGTTTTGTGTTTGGTACAACATCAAGCAAATTCCTGAGCACAATTTTGAGACTTACCTCAATATGAAACTCAAATGTAAAAAAATATGTAAAATATAAGATAAATCCTTCATGGGGGGAGGAGCCTAATGTTCTCGTCCTCCTGCAACAGGATGCCCATGCTGCTGGAATAACCTCGATGAAGGGTTGAGCATGACACACAGAAAAACAGCACTGTTTATTTATGACGCTCTGTTTTTGTGCGTGCACAATGTTTGGGAGGCTCCTGACGGTTTGAGCTACTGCAGATATACAGTCCTCTGTCCTTTAGCAAAAAAAAAAGGGGGGGGGGGATAGGGAGAAATATGGAGAGAGGGGATCAGGGTGACAGAGGGAGAGGTTGGTGTGTTCTCAGCTGATCCACTTCCTCCCTGATGTTGCCTCTCATTTGTCTTGGCTGGAAAGTGAGTGCAAGGCTGGAATACTGATGACGCCTCCTCCCTCTCCTCCCCCTCTTTTTTTTTTTTTTTTACCTCTCTCTCATCCTCGCCCCCTCGATTTATCCTCTCCTCCGCACATACTCTACATTCTGTCGGCTCAACTGATTTCCTTCCTCCTCTTTCTCCCTCCCCATTCTTTTTACCCTCCTCATCTCTCTCCTGATGCAGCTGCACTCCATCGACCCAAATTTCCCATCCTCCTCTTCTCTCCTCTCCTCTCCTCTCCTCTCCTCTCCTTCTAGCCATCTCTTCATCTGACCTCACTCTCCCTCTCTTGCTGCTCAGTCCATCACTTACCTGCTATATTATCCAGCTCTGTTCCTTGTCCCTTCTGCTTTCGTGCCCTCCGCTGTCCTACTGATCCCTCCTTTTTCACTTCATCTGAACTCCTTGTCTTTTCTGCTTTAGCTCTCTCCATTCTCTCATTTAGCACCTTCTTCCCCCGTTCAGTCTGCCTCCCGTCACCTTTTTGTTCCTCTTTCTTTGTCTCCGTCTCCCTCTGGTCTGTTAGAATGAATTCCTGGTCTATGTGGGTCACAGGGGTGATGAGACGTGAAATCAGAGGTGTATATGTGTGTGTTCCTGTGATGGAGAGCAAGGGGCAGTAACAGAGAGGCAGCAGGAAGCAGAGTCGCACTGAGAGACTCGAAAATAAAAGAAGACTGGACAGCTGTGACTCAGTACAGGTGACATCCAGCCTGCTCTATTGAGATCTCTACAACGTCTTTGAACTGAAACATGCTCTGTAGCAAAAGTGAACTACCACCATCTTTGTAGCTTCAACAATATAAATGATTGGGAGTCACGTAGATGCCAAGCAAGATGGCTGCACAGTAACTTAGCTCCGGTTAATAACCCTAAAACTTTGTTAATTAGAACATTTATATCGGGTTCTCGGTTATAATTGCGCCTGCAGTTATATAGCCTCTAATTCGCCTGACTGGCCGTTTCAAAACTGTGTCGAAGTCGCCGTACCACTAGAAAACAGAGCCCGCAGCCTGAGGGTAGCCTCACGCCACCGGAACAAAGAAATTCGGAGCCTTTTAACGGAGGATCTACTCGCTGAGGTCAGCCGTATAAGTACAACTCTAACTGCGGTCGCCACTGATGTAACAACAATAAAAGAAACTACAACGGAGCTGAGAAACTGCGTTAACGCCATTCAAGAAAGGTCGACCGAAGCCGAGGGTCGCATCTCCGATGTAGAAGACACGACCAAGCAGATAGTAGCTGCTAATGAGCATAATGAAAAACGCGTGGAGATGCTGTGGAACCGAGTTGAAGACCTCGAGAATAGGAGCCGGCGCAATAACGTCAGACTGATTGGCCTAAAGGAAGGAGCAGAAGCGGGTTGGCCTGATCAAATGTATTCAAAGCATTATGTCCGACGGTTTTGGACTCGAGCTGGATGAGGAGATGGAGATTGAGAGAGCGCACAGAGCCCCGACTACTAGACCCGGTGAGGACAGACCCCCCAGGTTGGTGCTGATACGCTTCCTGCGTTCCTCGGCACGAGAGAAGGTGCTGCAAGCGACCAAGGCCAAAAGAAGTTTAGGACGTGAGAATGGTAGATTTAATTTCATGGAACATTAATGGTTGTGGTAGTCCAATCAAAAGGAAAAGGGTTTTAACTTATCTGAAAGGTAGACAAGTTGATGTGGCTTTTGTACAGGAGACACACTTCAAAGATGTCGAAGCATTGACATTCAGGAGAGACTGGGTGGGCCAGGTGTTTCACTCAATAATTCATTTAATTTTAATTTTGTACTAAAGGGGGAGTTTAAAGATAAAGAATGGAGGATAATTTGCATAGATGCTCTTATAAATGGGATCAAAGTTGTTCTTTGTAATATTTATGCACCTAATAAGGAAGATCTGGATTTTATCATGGACAAATTATTTTGGGAGGAGATTTTAATCAAGTAGTTGATCCTGTTATAGACAGAAGCAAGTGTCAAATATTGCCTGTATCTAGGGACAGGGCTGCTTTACACATGCTTATGGAGGACTTAGGCCTAGTGGATGTGTGGCGGCTGGTGAATCCAGGTGACAGGGAATATACGTTTTATTCACATCGCCACAAATCACATTCTAGAATTGTTTTCTCCTATCCAAATCTACTATTGACAAGGTAATAGACTGTAAAATTGGTCCTATAGCATTATCTGACCATGCACCTGTCGAAACTCAAATAGAACTAAATGCTGAAACAGGAAAGATGGGTAAGTGGCGGATGAACATTGCACTTTTGAATGACGAGGGGTTTAGCAAAGAATTAGCTGAGGACCTGGCCATGTTTTTGGATCTAAATGTGGGGACCACAGAGAAACTTTCCTCAGTGTGGGAGGCTTCTAAGGCCTACATAAGAGGGAAATTGATTGCACAATCGTCCAGAAGGAAAAAGGAAAATATGGGCCTATTGTCGAAGCTGGAAGCGGAAATTATTAAGTTGGAGAAGTCTCTATCAGAGCATTATACTGATGATTTATACAAGGACTTGTGTATCCTGAAGTTTAAATTAAATAATATATATAACAAAAAAGCAGAATATGCTCTTTTCCGACTACACACAACTTTTTATGAAGGGGATGACAAAGCAGGCAAACTACTGGCAAGACAATTAAAACAACAGACTAACAATAGCGTAATTCCTGTTATAAAAAAGGGGATGTGTTAGTTTCATTGTCTAAAGAAATAAATGGGGTCTTTAAACAATTTTATGAAGACATATATTCCTCACAGGTGAACCAAGAACAAAACAAATTGGATCAATTCTTTTCAAACATAAAATTGCCTAAACTCTCTCAACAGCATGCAGAGTCCTTGGATGCACCGATTACAGAGGATGAAGTTAAACAAGCCATTGCAACTATGAAAGTGAGGAAGTCTCCTCTCCAGGCATGGATGGCTTTCCCGTCGAATAGTATAAAAAATGTCTGGATATATTAGCTCCCGTCTTAACAATATTACATCCCCTTACGTAAAATTTATATTTTTGTTTCTTCACTGGAAACAAAAATTATGTTCACAAATTAGTATTTTCCTTGGCTGTTATCATCATGTTCACTGTGTTTTTGAGACTATTTGGATATCCAGACAAAATCTGGAAAACAACTTTTGACATTGCTTATTATCATGATTAAAATAACATTTTTAATCAAGGTTAACTGCACTGGTTTACACCCCTAGAAACTATAACTTCTGTGACATTAGTCAGTGTGATCAAACTGCAGATTTTGAGAGCGGTCTTATTTGTGTGCCAAAAGCAGACCTGTGTAATAGTCTTGCTCTTTTGACTTGCCTTATATTAGTACAGCTGAAGAGAGACAGGAAATGTCGGGAGGAGTGAGTGGGTAGACATGCATCAAAAGGTCGAGGCTGAGATTTGAACATGGGTCAAGAACGGCAGCCTCTGTACATGGGGGACACCTGCTCTTCCAACAAAGCTAAACCAGTGCCCCGTATCATTTTGCATTAGCTTATTGTCATGCCAAATTTTTCATGTGATGGTTTTTCTATGGATAAATTTTTCTCTAAAACAGTTTAAACATATATGTAAACTAAAATGGATAGTATGAAAAAAAAAAAAACAGACTCAAAAAAGTGTTTCGCATTCATATTGTAGATAGAAAAACATGCTGTTCCTCTTCATCACTGGGATTATTTCTGAATTGAAAATGATGTGAAATCATGATGCATTTATTACAATTTCTAAAAATCATTCTCTGTAGCCAACTCACATTTAGAACGATCGGACATGGAATTCATTTCATCCCCAATGTCTCCTAAATTGGCTTTTTTCCACAGTCTGTGCTCCCCTGGAGACTGGGGATGGGTGGGGATGAGGGGTGTGATGCTTCCGCTCTCTCTCTTTCGCTCTTTTTATTTTCTCTGCTCAATATAAGAAAAGACATGATTTATGAAATATATCATCAGTGTTAGCACAGAGGTACAGGGGGGCACAGCATCTTGGCCCTCACTCATGGACTCCAATCTATCACATGATGACCAGGACTCTGTGTTGTCAGACCATAAAACGCAGGATTGTTTGTTTCTGTTCATTTGAGCTTATTTTGCACGCATTGACTTGATGATTGACTGCCTCATGGACTGTTTGATCGACTGAGTGTGACTGGGTGCTGTCACCGGCAGGCTGTTTGTAGGAAGCAAAGTGAGCAAAACAAAGCAAAGTTTGCTTTCAACACGACGTTAACTATCCGAGGAGAGCTCTCGCTTTCCCTGGATGATCTGTTGTCGATGGGATGAGGTTTGACAGCTAGGCAGACAGCGTCTCAGCCTCTCGCTCAGTCTTCTTCTCCTCTCTTCCTTTGCACCAGGGAAAGAGCAGCCATGAGGTTGTCTCCCTCTCAGCTCATTTTTACAATCTCTGAACTTAATGAGCAACTGCAGCTGAGCAGTCGATGGTTTGCTGATGAGCAAGAACTCGTTTGTTTTGATCATTCGCTTCAAAGTGGGAAGATTGGATAGATTTTCTCCTTGAATGGTGTGGCAGGAGATTTTAGCAGCAGTGATGAAGGGGAATACTTCCTGAAATGTCAAACCAAAGTTGCGGTCACATGAAGTAAAAGATTAATTTTGCAGGAATCAATGAATGATGGAAGATACAGAGGGAGGAGATCATAAAGGCAAAGAGGTCGTGATGAGCTGTGGGAGTCTGATAAACTCCAGTAGGGATATGACTCAGGCAACAAAGTTTAATGCTATGAATTCAACTTTTTCTTTTAAACTTGTTTTTCATTCAATCGAACCATCATCAAATAGTTGTTTGAGTTGTAGGAGATGCTGCAGCGGCTGTATGGTACAAAACTCCGATTCAACATGTTGAAGATCTTCAGAAAGAAAAGTTCAAAGCTGTTTATAGGAAAGACGTGACTGATAGTCTAATGACTGTCTAATTGAAGAATGTTGCATGGCCTCTCTGTTTCAAAAATGAAGCCAAGTCAGAGGTGTCTTAAACCTGCGCTCTTTATACCAGCAGGGCTCAACTCCACTGGTTAGAGAAGTCAATAGATGGTAAATCAACCCTACTTCTAATTTGATTTACCTCAGTAAACATTTTCCTATTTAGCTTATGGTCTCAAATTTGAAAGTTTCAAGTCTTCTTCAATATAAAATGATTTTCATTTTGGTCATTATTTTCAAACTATATACAAATCGCTACCATGGTGTTCTGAAAACCACAGCAGAGATCAATAAAATAACAGGGTTTCCCGTGTTTTTATCTGTTAATAATCTGTGTGTATTCTACTATAATAACCCCTCTATATTACTTCAGCATGTCCAAGCTTTTTTTATCACACGCTAACATGCTGTAACCAAGACGTGAGAGTGCTAATTATTAAATAACTAATACGCAAAAGTATAATGATGATGCAGAGAACTACAGAGAACGGCGGAAAGGACGTCAAGAGGCGAAAACGGAACGCTGTCCTGAACTGACATTTCTGGCAAGCTCCTTCATCCAGCTTCCATCTCACCTTTCCGCTTGTGCAAAGTGCAGCCGTGCACACATCCCTTTAATCAGGTCCCGGGTTGCCAGGTTGCGGGCAAAGAGGGGTTGACATTTCATGTAGTTGTGGATTGTTTGTGTGTTTGTGTGTGTGTGTGTGTGTGTGTGTGTGTGTGTGTGTGTGTGTGTGTGTGTGTGTGTGTGTGTGTGTGTGTGTGTGTGTGTCATGAACAATCCAGCAACTTTGGTATCTTAAGACCAAGGTACAAAACCTGCACGGATCCGTGTTCATTGATTATTTTTAAAAAGGTTTCAGGGTCCTAAAAATCACTTGAGTTTCCCATGAGAAATGCCAATAAGGGAGGGGGCCGGGAGATGGCCTTGAAAAACATAAGAAACCTGGGAAAGGGAAGTGTTGGCAGGTATGAGAGGGTCACATTGCCATATATTTTGTTGACTGCTATTGTCTTTTTGTTGCTATTTTGTTTTTGATTTAAGCATTGAATCATGAGTTGATTCATTTTTTTGTTAATAAAAAGTTAAATGTATTTTTTTGTTTTTTATTTCAGTGATATTTTTCTGTTCAGCATATCAGACAAGTAGAAGGCCTGACCTCAGCCTCTCAGCGGCTCTTTTGATCTGTGAAGTTGCTTCACAAACCTTCATTTGGATTTTTTAGTGCTACTTCAGCTGCACCTTTCACAAATCTTTTATTTAAATGATTTTATTTGATCTATTGCAATTTTCAGATCTTAAACCTATCTTGTAGTTGCTATTGGTTGCAATTGAACATTTTCTGCTTTATTTGTCATTTTTTGTAACATTTTCAGAGAGTCTCAATTTTCCCACAGAACAGATGTATAGGAAAGACAGGTTAAATTTATTTTCAGGTATTTTCAATCAGCAGAGGTGTACGGAAATGACATTCAATTTAGTTTTCCACTTTTAAAATAAAAACAGCATTTCTGTTCGGCTCCATCAGTGCGTCAAGGTCAGCTCGTCATTCAATTTGTTTAAAGCTACTTTTCTTTCAGAATAACATATTAAAACCGTTTTTCATCTTAACTCGGGAGCTATCAATTCATGAAAGTAGTTTGTTTGTGATTTGTTGCCATTTAAAGCCACAAACTGAAGGTCAGTGGTGTCTGATGACATTGAACGCAGCACAAAGTTACATTTTAAAAGATTAACAGTGACGTCTGTTTTCCAAACAAGTACACTGTGTTTGAAACAGTCATGTGTTTGAAGAAGGTTCACAGTGCCTGTGTTTAGTGTGAACTAAACCTTTAAAGTCACAATGTTTGTGAGTACAGTACATCAGGTAACTTCAGAGTCTTGAGTCTTTATGAATAACAGTCCTCTGTAGTGTCATTCATCTACATCACTCATCCATTCTCTTTGAGATATATTCAATCCTTCTTCCCTCCCTGCCTCCTTCCCTTCCTCTCTATATCCTCCATATATACTCACCCACATTCCTCCCTCTTGCCTCCCCTCTACCCCCCCGTCTCTGTAGTTCAGATTATTTTAATTCATATTTCATCCTCCGCTGTTTTATTCCAACATGATCTATTATTCACGTCCTGTTTTAAAAATGTAACAGAGCTAAGGTCACTGATCCATGCTATCTCTTCTCTGGCTCATACAAGACATCATGCACACACAAACACATATGCATGCTAAAACACACACACACACACACACACACACACACACACACACACACACACACACACACAAACAAACACAAAATAAACATACTGACACAGAAAAACACAAAAACGGTCCACAGAAATGATGCATGCATTTTTGCAACCAAGGTTTTTCAGAGTGGTCATGTGCAAGAGGAGGATGATGAAAAGAAAATATGGAAAAGAAAGAGAGAAAGAGGATGAGAGCGATTACAGTCGAAAAAGAGAAGTGAACGGGAAAGAGAGACATCCACAAATCACAGACTGAATGAGCAAAAAAAATGTTTTTAAACTGTTGGACAAAGAGAAGCCAGACTGGGTAAGCTCTGTCAGGAAAAGTTCACATTGTTCCAATTTCTGTTACACTAAGACTCTCAGACCAAATAATGTCAAAAGATATGCCTGGGGGCATCGGTGGACGAGTGGTTAGTTTGTGCAACCCATGTACAGAGGCTGTAGTCCTCGAAGAAGAAAATCGGTCTGACTTGATCTCAGATGTGAAAACAATATACAAAACAAACAAATTACTACATTTCAGGATCTCTTTCATATATTGTCATGTTTATCCATTAAACAATATGTACTGTACACGCAGGATCACATAAGAAATCTAAATATTTAAGAACCCACTTTGTTTATATCCCTGCTTTCATATACTGTACATCATGTTACTTTATCCATAAACTGTAAAAAGAGCCCAGTGCTTTTCACAGAGGAATCAGGTCCCTTTAATGTAATGTAAGGATTATTTTCCAGAGGTAGAGTCTCGGCCAACACTTTTTTTTGTCTTGGTTCACTGGCCTGTTTCCAACAGTGAGATCATGTTCTGTATCCAATAAACAAATATCTAAAGCAGAGCATAAGCCAGAGTTCATCTGCTTAAAGTCCCTAAACTACTACAATTTGTAAACCTTTTTTAACCTGCTTTGGCAAAACACTCTTCTTAATGTGGTGACGTCAGCAAAGCAAACGTGATTTTTTAAAAGAGAGGGAGAAATAGAGGCTTAATAAAATGACAGCTGACAGGAGGAGAGAGAAATGCCAAATGAAAGAGACAGAAAATAAGAACACGAGGGAAAGATGGAAAAAAAAAAAGGTTTGGACAGATGCTGCATAGTTAGCCAGCAGATGGTGAAGTTGGAATAAAAAAAAGGGAAAGTACAGTAGGAAGAGAAAGAAAAAGAAAAGAGTGAGAGAAAAGTCCACAACAAAAAGTGATAATTGAGGAGGAGGAAGTGGGAGGGGCAGAGGTAGCAGTAATGGCAGTTTTGTCGAACTAAAGAAGAGGAGAAACAAAGTGAAGTACAGGAAGAGAAACAACATGCAAAGTAAGACATTCTGCACACACACACACACACACACACACACACACACACACACACACACACACACAGTCAAGCGCTCACAAAGAAGCTGATCACAGAGCAGTTAAATAAGATCATCAGAATTAATAATTCAAAGCAGTGAGTGACATGGTTGCGGTCTCATGATGTGTGTTTCCCTTTGAAGCGCACACTCTCACACGTAATGTACAGAAACCATCAAGTCTCTCCCTCGCTGATGTGCATACGCACTGAATTCTAATTGCCTCCTTTACCAGCCAATTAAATGGCAGTATCTGTCACCATGACAGCTCATTACAAAATCAGCATTCAGCTTTCAGGCAGTGTGCATTCAGGCATGTGTGTGTGTGTGTGTGTGTTTGTGTGTTATCCTGTGGACGTGTGCAGCTGTGATGTCTCATAACTTTGCCCCGTGCGCAACAGCCGAGTATGTCCCAACTGTGTGTGTGTGTGTGTGTGTGTGTGTGTGTGTGTGTGTGTGTTTCTCAAAGTGTCACTATTACTATTAGCAGGAAATTATGTTTTTTTCCTCTTGACAGTGCATGCAGATAGACTGGAGGAATGTGAGCTCTGATTTGTGGCATTTTTGTATCTGCAGTCACCTCTGAATCCATTTTCATATATCTGGAGCAAAGATTAGCGCCAAGCCCTGGCAAAGCAGCATCAGGCCATGCAGGGAAACAAGTGTGACACCCTCCCAGAGAGGGAAAGACGGAGACCTGGCATAGCATGGGAGTAATGACCAAGAACACAAGAGTTTTGCGTCATAAGAGAGTTCAATTACGATCTCTAAATTTACTTTATATTGAATTAATTACATTAATTTTTTTCATGCTTCAGGTCTTCTGTTTAAATTATTTTACCAAAAAATAATTTTCCTAATGGAAGAAAATATTTTTTTTACATTTTCTGCTTTCATGAATTTGCTCAATATCTCTTAAAACATTTTTTAACATAACGTGTCAAAACATTACTGCAGTGAAAATATTTGTTTCTGTTCTGACATCTCAATATATGTCTGTGGGTCCTGTTTGATTTTTTTTTTTTGGCCTAAGTGTATGTGTGCAGTGTGTCTCACAATAACAGAGTGTAAAGTTAAATTTCCCTCTGGATTAATAATGTAAAAAATATCTATTATAAAAAACATTGAAAATCAAATTACAGCTGCAACACAGATCATTTCAAAATGCCCAGTATGCGAGATTAAAGGGGATCTATTTGAATAAATGGAATATAATATTCATAAGTATGTTTTCATTATTGTAAAATATCCTGAAAATAAGAATCAATAGTTTTTTTCACAAGCATAAGCTCTTTATGTAAACAGAGGGAGCTTATCCTCTTTTAACATATGCTCTGTCCCAATTCAAGGCTACAATTTTCTTGGTTCAGGGGGTGAGTCTGTTGTCTCTCAACCAGAGGGTTCAGTGGTTGAACAACTGAGAGAGAGGGAACTATGATTGGGGGTGGAGTTGAGCAGGCATGTTGACAATCTGACCAATAAGCTTTACCCTTCTTTCTCCTATATGGGGCTACATTCAAAACTTTCAGGGAGGCAGCATTCCTCCTGATCTGTTCACCTTAGGCATGACTGTATTGACTATACCTTGAGTCAGCCATGGATCTTAGTTTTGTTTTGAAGTATGTGAACTGATGCTCTGATATTTAGATGAATATTTCTTACACATGCAGTATTTCTGGCTGTGAATGGCTGCCCACACCTCACAATTTCCTGAGCTGCCTATTCAATTTTCTGTTCATTTCTTGAGTTTACTCTGATCAGATGCTCTATGCGTTCTCTTTTCTGACTTTCTGTCCAGGTCGTTCTGCTCTGTTCAAGCATCAGCTTGCTTGCAGGGGTTGTAGCTTTGTAGCAATGTATAGCATGAGTGATACACACAGAACAGCAGTTGGTTAAATGATGGTGATTATGACTAAACAAACTTACGGCCTGCAGGCATTGACAAAACAGGTTGTTACTCTGTGACACAATAGGTTTCCAAATGTACCTTTTGAAGGATGCATTCCCTGAAATGAAACACAGCTATTGTCAGCCATGACACACCAAATATTCAAAATGCTAGCCCTAGAAAAGCCATTATTGTATTTGGTTTCCAAGTTTCTTGGATACTATAGGTTCTCTGACATGTTTGTTATTAACAGAACGACTTCTTAGTAAGTCTGAGGTTGCTTTCACTTATTTAGTTCGGTGGAGTCGGTGGGATTCAGGGTTGAAGTTGCAACATTGTTGCATTTTTCATTTGTTTCTGTTTGCTTTCACTGCACTTTTTCAAATGTATATCTGTAATAGAAATCCACAAATATATAAACTGTTCAGTCTGCATTTACAAACTGTTTGTCATTTGTGAACCTCACTGCATTTGTGTGTGGGACTTTTGAGACTCCCCTGCCGTGGTTAGATTCACAAATGCATTTTTTTTCAGCAGGGAAATGTCTGTAGCCAATCAGATGTCTACTTCCTATTCAGCCAATCACAGGAGCGTAGATTCAAGGCTATGATTTAATGTGATCACTTTAGCGTTGCATCTGCACATACAGCGATTAGCCTAGCTATCAGACAATCTGATTAAGTCATCTTTAATCTGACCAGCACAAATAGTCTCTGTGATTGTCGTACTATATATGGAGGGTTGTTTATCGTGGTTATGACACTGCTATATGACTGCGTGTGGTTATGTATCAACACACATTCAACGTCATTCTGATGACAGACTAGCGGTCACTGTCACAAGTTAACATGGCCAGGTGTCCATCCACGGTACTTTCGGGCTTTCTCACATCGTTCAGACTGTTTGTATCCAGTAACGTTAGGCCTACTTGTGTTAACTTTTCCTGCTTCAGCATCTGGAGCGTGGTCAGAGCAGACAGGGGAGACTTATTGACCTGCTCCAGGGCCGAAGTTGTAGGCTAGCTCTCAACTCCGGCCAAATTGAACCCACAATGCACTGCTTTTTGGATTACTTTCCCTTGTTTGGTTCGGTTGTGTTCTCACCTACAATTAACCCAACTCTGGTGCATTTGGAAGCAAATCTTGTCAACCCCATTTTCAAGCGGACTAGAGTTTGGTTATTTTGTCCGCACCAGAGTTAATTTGAGCATTCACCCCAAACCAAACTTACTTCCTCTACCTTCATCTCTAAGGACCTTGATTTTAGTGTAGATTTTGGCTTTTGTATTTTTTTATTTTGTAGAAAATATATTCATCCTTGTTTAACCTTTCTATTGAAAAATGAAATGATACTTCGCACTGACCTGGTTGCATTAAAATATCTATATAGAACTCATCTTTCTTATCCCTGATGGTCTCATTTACTTGTGATGCCATTTTCAAGGCATCAGTACTGTTTCATAACCAGTTTAAAACTTCTAAATGGGTTAAAGTGTTGCTCAACATTGCTTGTCCTGTAACGTAGCTTTACCAGCACATTACCAATCAAACATCAACTAACATCACTGCAAAGCTCAGATAAGAGTTTGCTATAGAATTTGGAAGAGCTTAAAAATCTTACCTAAAAATAAATGTAAAGACAGGTGGTTGGACTGATTATTGGATCATTTTTCTTCCACAGAGCTTTTGTAGTTTGTTGAGCAGCTGCCAGAAACTTTTTTTTATTAAACTCTTAGTCCTCCTTTATAACGAAGTGCTTTTAAAAGTTTCTTCAACAAAGACACGCAGAAGTCTCCTTGAAAATCCATGGCCATTAGCTTTCATAACATTTTTGTTTTTAAATGATACTCATCTGGTGCAGAAAATGACTCTCAAAACTGCAATACCCAGCCTCAAAAGAAGGCACAGGCACAAATCACAGTGGTACCATCTTCAGAAAACTCTGTCGTTTAGACAAACTGGATACAAAAAAAACAAACCTTAACATAATATCAATGGTAATGTTGATTAAATCCTGTTTTGACAAAAACTTTGTTAAAAGTTTCATGAATTTTCCATGAATCTCATTGATTAGCTTTGGTCTGCAGTTATCAAGACATTGACAAAACTTAAGTCTCCCTCCTCTTTTCCTTACACAAACATGTATGTCAAATGCAACATGTCACAATACCAGGATGTCCTTCTTCATTAGTTGGCTTGTTGTTGTTTTGTTCTTTGATATTCTGACCAACACTCGTCTGGGAAGCAGAAGATATGTGACAATATCTGAGCTGCTGAGGTCAAACATGTGCATTTAAGAAGCAGAGTGAGATTTTCTGGCACAACTTCACCAACAAGGTGCATGAAGAGTGAAAGGCTTAAAGAGGTCAAAAAGCTCCAGCAACACTTGTATTATGAAGATCAACTTTATTAAATTTATTAAACCGACACACTTCTGCTTGTGGCCTTCATCAGGGTCATCAAGAAACATTGAAAAGAGGTTTAAAAAAAAACATAAAGATGACCAATCATAAATAAATAAACATATCTCGGCCAATGAGGCAACTGCTAAGGTGGGCTGGTTAGATTTTGTTGGTTAGACCAATTAGTACTGACAGGGTAGTGAGGGCTGTGTTGACCAAAGGCAAGAGTTACATATTTGTTCAATAAGTTGGAATCAAGAGGATTGTTAGAGTTTTCACAAGGATCTTTAAAACTGCTCCAAAAAGAAAGAGTAAAAAGAGCAAACAAAAGAGCAACAAGATACTTTGTAAGGGCTGTAGTACATACAACACATACAAAAATAAAAGGCATGCAGTTTGGTATTCAGGGTATTCACCCCTCCTTTGAGGCAATTATTGGATGTCTCCTACCAAATAGCTGCTTAGTGGTTGTAGTCAACCTCTCCACATATGTTTTAGGAATAAAAGCTTGCTCTGATGAAATACCCAGAAAAGTTTAATGCCCATTGAGGCATTTGAAAAACTCCCACTGCCAAAAGAATTTATGAAACTTTGACTTACAAAACTGTGGATGCCTAAAATAACTCTTCCCACTACACTTATATTCCACTGTTAGCAAAAAGCTCCTAGTTCTGGATATCTGGATATGGTTCTATACCGTATATCTACAGCATGTGTCAATGTCAGCTCAGCTGTAGGTCGAGTTTCCAGCAACCCTCAGTATTAGCCTCCAAGACATAAAACATAACTACAGCAAAACTTTAGGGTCATTTTCACATAATATTTTAGAATAAACCCTAAATGAAGTTTCGTTAAACAGCTAACAGTGTATCATCTTAAACAGTACTTGTGGAGTGGAAAGGGAATAGTCATCCAGTACAAGCTCAAGCTCCTTGTCTGCATGAAAATCATAGTTCGCTGTTTCCCCTGTAAGCAGTCCACTCGTCCCTCTCTTGGTCTGGCCTGTCTGCCTACTTGATTGTCCTCATCGCACTCAACGCCTCCTTCAGACTGTTTTTGCTGCAGATTGTCCTCTGTCCTCTCTTCCTCTCCTTGTAGGTGCTCTTCCCATCCTCCATTCTCTTCTTTTAGCTCCCGTTGGACAGACTTAACTCCCCTCTCTGTCCCAAAGCCCTGAGAGCTCTCCTCTTCCTACTTAGAAGGGATTTCATGTCTTTGTCATCCTGAGTTTGTCCTTTAGAAAACACTTTTGTTGTTGAAATCTTAAGTGTCCACACAGAGGCTGAGGTAATCCGTCACACCATGGGAGAGTCCTTTGATGTCCCACAGAGCAGGTTAGGGCCTGGGCATTCATTGACAGTCTTATAGGCCTTCACACACTCAGGAGTACCAAACACTCCCAGTCCTGACGAGAAAGAGTTTTTGCTTCACAGCAAAGTAGGACTAGGTGGACATCATTTCCATTTCACTTCAATTTGGCACATATACTGCTTACACCTCCCTGGATCAACGTACCACATATCTTTATCTCGTTTTACAAGATGCTGTTGTGTCTCTGCCAAGTTTTAAAAGCTGCAAAACATGACGGTAAAGTTAACTAAATCATCTCCACTACCTGCGCCTGTTAATCAACTAATTGAAATTCGGTGTCACACTTGACAGCTGATATGTTTCCTTGACACATTGTTAATGGATTTCCCTGCACTGCACACCATCTTTAACTTTGTAATGTCTAGCCCTAGCATCAGAAAAGTGCACACTATTAAGGAAGAAAGGACTTCTTCTGTCTAAACAGTTGAGTAGCGTCTTAGCAGTTATATTGGTTGGACTACATTACTGGGCCAATATGGGCCTTTCCATGTGTTATCGGATCATTCAACAATAAAGAACAGAGGAAGAAGAAAACAACTTACAAACATGAATCCATTAGGAAGATTGGTCACTACGGTAATGAATCAACTGAGAAGTAAGCACATCTTTTCTCAAAGACTTTTTTACCACCAAGGCAGTGCCCCCTTCAAGGCCATTTGAATCAATGCAGTTCAAAGGCTCTACTGCATTAGCCTCACCTTTACAACCCTAATGCAGTGTCCATTTGTACTTACAGCCAGTGCTTTAAAATATGTTTTTTGTTTGCTGTGAATTGAATATTGGTTTGGTCCAAGCAAACAGAACAGTAAAATCTTTTTCTTTTTTTTCTGGGATAACAAATACAATTGAATCTACTTGTTTACAGCCTTACCTCTTTTTCACATATAAGTAACACAAACACATCACATGCTAAATTACACAGACACCACACACTGTATGCAGCTTCTTAGCAGTCAGGAGATGTGACATTCAGACCAAGGCCTCCATGACTGGCCTCAGTGCGCCCTGAGCTTGCCTGAGGCCAAACTGATTTTTTCTCTTTTTTTTTCACAACAAATCAGATATCCAACACTGCAGACCTCCCACTGACGGAGACCAGCTGAGTGTGACTCACTCACAGGGCTCCTAGGCTTCGTGGTCACTGTGTTTTTAGCCTTTACAGGCTCCAGTCTGAGAGGATAACGATAAACACCCTGCTCCTCTCTCTGCTGTCCTCTCCAGTCGCAGTCAAGGGGACTACAGAGGAGCAAACACACACTGCTGATGCACAAGGAATAGTTAAAGAGCCTGTGTGTGTGTGTGTGTGTGTGTGTGTGTGTGTGTGTGTGTGTGTGTGTGTGTGTGTGTGTGTGTGTGTGTGTGTGTGTGTGTGTGTGTGTGTGTGTGTGTGTGTAGTTGTGTATGACAGTTGAGTAGTAGTTTCTATGTTTAGCTAATTTGCCAGCAGTAATGCATCAGAGTCTCTGTTTTCAGCGATTCTTTCTTTTCCTGCAGGCACCACATCCTTTTCTCCCCTTGTGTTTTTCCCTTAATTTCTCTTCTGTTTTTCTCTTTTGTAAAACAAAGCTACTAGACCTCTTTGTTTTCCTTTTCCCATTCATTCTGATTCACCTACATGATTTTCATTTGGGGTGTTTTCAGGGGGTCTTTAATGTCAAATGACTTAGATAATGGCTGGGTGCTAAAGCCAAAACCAACTTTCTGTCTTCATGTTTCTGTGACTGTACATTGTTCTTGTACAGTCCTGTATTCAAGTAGTTTTCAATCCCTGCTGCAGTGATGAAAGAGCATTTGTGATGTTTAAGATGAAGAAACTCTCTTTAGCAAAGCACTGGAGCTAAAGGATATTGGCCAAATGTTTGACTGTTTATTCTTTCAAACGGGACTGCTCGGACACACACGGACACGTCAAGGTCCCTACACGTGTTGGCAGTTTTATTTAGTTGTCAGAAGCAACAGCTAATCATTTGTAACAGTTTGCCTTTTTGACTTTTCACTCACATCTCCTGCTGTTTCACAGTATCCCTCTCTTTCTCTTTCATCTCTTTTTTTGGTCTCACTGTTGATCCTGTCCATCTCTATATCTGAAAGCTCTCTTCAAATATAAAGACAGTTTGTACATTGGCTGTTTGTTTGGTTAATGTGCAGCTATCAGTAGATAGAAAATATAGTTTAAAGAAGAGACCACAACAGTAGACCCCAAACCCCCTCTTTACTACAGAAAAACTGATTTTTGGTATCACAAAATACCTCAGACTTCAGAGCAAAACAATCAAGTAAGTTTTGACCTGGTAAAATTCTTCAACACGGCCTCACACCAAACTTTTTCATTTATTATTCATTGGTTCTGTGCATTGAATTGCCAGGGTGTCAGCAAAATGCTTTTGCTCTACCAAAGTCTTGAATACCTAACATTAAAGGTGCAGCATATTTAATATAGCGGGATCTGTTGGCAGATATAGGCAGAAATGAAATAGAAATATATTCATTGCTATATTTTCGTTACCAGAGGACACGCTCTTTATGTCTACAGAGGGATATCATTTTTGCAGGTCTATACCAATGACTTGGCCATGTTTCAATCACATATTTTTCATGAATTCAAAACAGACAAACAGAAAACTATGGCTTTTGAGCAATCTTTTCACGTTTATCGCAAGTTAAGTTCACCCATAGACAAGGACATGGAGGCATTGGTAATTATCAGTTGGTTGCAATCTGCAACCTTAACACAGATGACACTTAATCATAAACACTGGTTCTTTAAGTGTTAGAACTGTATATTCACCATTCACAGTCCTTCAAGTTTTGCATCCTGACTTGCACTTTGTCCATAAAGTCTTCTGACTTGGACTTGTCTTTAAAAGGACCCGGATGCTTGAGGCGAGCCAATATGTGAGATTCAACACAGGAACAGGGGAGTAAATTCATTTAAATAACGTAAATAACACAGAATATTCAGCTCAAAATACAATTCAATTACAAATTAGTATGTTTCCATAATAAGGGACTAGCAGTAGAGTCTAAGCTGAAGCCCAAGACATAACAGTGACAGAACTAGAACAGTGCTTGTTAGTTGCATGTATTCACAGTTATATTACTTTTGGAAACTGGAGACATGTTACAAGATACAGTTTTTATGATGTAAAAATGTAAAAAAAAAAAAAAAAAAAAAAACTATTTAAACACAATCTGTCACAAATACAGTTCATTTGCATGACTCTACATGTCTTCCCTTCATTGTGAGGAAATCCAAAGAAATGTTACATGAAAAATTATTTTTAAAGATTGGTTTTGGTAACTCAGAGCTGCTCACAAAGCACCTTGACAAGAGACTGGAATTGTCAGGCGTATGCATGCTTAATATAAATCAACTCAATTTGCATAAAATTATCCTTCAAAATGAAGATAATCTAATTAAATCGCTTAATTTAATCAAATAACATTGATAATAATGAGGATTAACTGTAAAAGAATAAAAGGATGGACAAAATATTAACATCAAACCATAACTCAATTAAAGTATCCTCCTGCAGAATGTTCTTTTAATATCCTCTTCCCAGAAATCATCCAGTCATAGTTCGCAATTGTAAGTAGAGAAACCAGCCCCATTATTTTACAGATTTCTTAATTCTCTAAAATAACTCACACATTTGAATGATTTAAAGTGCTACAGTTATGAATAGAAGGGGTGTGGCCTCTTTGTGTGACAGATGGGTTCCACTAGACATCTGCTACTTCTTCACCTCAGTTGAACATTGTCTCTTGAGTATCCACCTGACCATGTTGCCTTATTGTAATGCAATGGCTTCAGAGCACACGGAAACACTTGAACAGTGCTGCTGAAAATGTCTTTGGTAGACTTACAACTTGACCTGACGGAAATGTCAACTTTTTCCATCAGAATGTAAGCATGACCTCATGTACGGAGCCTTCGCGTACATCCTACTTTTACAGGCTTTTAGTATATGAACTAATAAGCTAAAAGCATTGTAAAATCAGATGAAGATGAAGTTGTTGTGGTTACAGTTTATAACAATGAGTCACAGTTATTTCTTTCCGCTTACAAAATCCAGAATTGATCACTTGAAGCCAGATTTGTTTACTTGTGAAATTTAATAAAATGTTTTCAGAAATAACTGCATTTTGACAGGTATAATTGACACAATTTCCCTTAAGTGTAGCCTGAGCAGAATGCTGCAGGTGCTGCAATGCTCATGGTCAATTGTATCTTTATAATGAGACTATGTGCAAGGTGTAGAAACTATTATTTGTTGTCTGTGGTTTGTGATGATTCCAAATTTATATTTTAATTCCAGATTATGACATTATTTTGTCATCTTTTTTGTAAGATTTACTTTTATTGATCCCCGCAAGGGGAAATTTCAGTTTTTACACTCTTTAAGTCATGCAACACACACATAGGCTGAAATATACACACACATGCAGAAATAGGATCCTATGGACATGCACTAATGGAGAGAAGCCAGAGTGACGGAGCTGCCTACAGCGGGCACTCCTGAGCTGATGGTGGGGAGGGGGTTTGGTGCCTTGCTCAAGGGCACCTCGGCAGTGCTCAGGAGGTGATCTGGCGCCTCTCCAGCTACCAGACCAACTGCCATATTTGGTCCGCACCGGGACTTGAACCGGCAACCCTCCGGTTCCCAACCCAAGTCCCTACAGACTGAGCTACTGCCGCCTACAAAACATCTGTACAGTTACAGGCAATTTTCTTTGCTGTGCGTCTTCAGAATGGCTCTCATTGTATCACCCACCGACTGTCTGAATTATTCAAGCTTTATTTATATCCGTTTAGAGACTAAACACTCACACACACACAAAGAGGTCTACTTGACAGTGGAGGAAGGAAGAGTCATGTGACAGAGAGGACACAGAAGGTTGTAAACTCTCAGTGTGAGATAGTGTTTTTCCTGCAAGGCGGAGGCCCAGATTAGCCTTGGAAAAAGAAGCTCTTTCTCTCTGTCTCCCCTCTCTCTCTGTCCATCACTGACTAGCCAACTGTCAGATGTTGCATTCATCCTCCACCATCCCTTCATCTGTTTCTCCAATGGGAATCCCCCCTCTGTTTCTCTCCACACAGTCCTTATTTCAACAACCTCTCTGACTAAGAAATGGGGACACAGAGGAGAGGGGATGAAAAGCAATCAGCCCTCCCCCTCTGACATACATCAATGAGGTGTCCTATTAATTGTGTTATATAAGGCCATTTTTAATTATTATTTAACATTATTATTATTCGGGGGAGTGGGGTTTGTGTCCAAATAGAAATTTGACCCCTGGGTATTTTCTCACTCTAATGCAGCTAATCTGTCTCTGTTTGGGATTAAATGTGGCAGATTGACAGTCTGCACTGCTGCCAAAATATTTTCAGAAATGTCTCACCTTTGTCATTCTACCCTCCCTCTGTCTGCACCAGCCCTTTCCCTTTCTCTAATCCTCTTTTTCTCTTCTTTTTGATAGTGATGTGAAAGCGCGCCCAGACTGAAGGCTCAGCTGGTTTTTGGAGAGAGAGAGAGAGAGAGAGTGAGAGAGAGAGAGAGAGAGAGAGAGGTCCTCCATCTGCAGAGGTAAAAAGTTTTCCCTCTTTGCTGATTTCCATTCTGCTCTGAACCTTGGCTTGGAGATGACATGACAGCAGGCGGAATACTAAACACTGCTATAAAGGTCCAGACAGAAAATTGCATGCAGCAGATAATAAGAACAAACTTTACAACTACAGTAGGCTTACAAGGCATGCATGTAGATGAGAAAATAGAAACTGCACACACTGGAGTGAACAGGATATTCATCATGTGATTTACACTTCAGCGCCTTCAGGAAAATGTTCAAATGTAAGACTGTAGTGTGCGTGTGTGCGTGTGTGTGTGTGTGTGTGTGCGCGTGTGTGTTTGCATTTACATGCATAAAGTTGGCATATAGCATCATGACCCACAGCGACAGTTTATTTTTATTGCATGGTCAGGTCAGTAATGGAAGAGCATGCAGAGTGTACAAAGCGGCATTGTTTGACTTTTCCTAAAATATAATGAAAATGACTAAAATCAATATAGTTCATTATAAAGTTAAAACATACACACCAGACAGCTTCAGGGCTTTCCTCTTTTCCTCAGCAGTTGTAAAGCTGCTTTTTCACTGAGGACTGTGGCTATCTGTGGAAGCTTCAAGAACTAAAGCCTCTTTACATGGCCTGTGCGTCTGTGTGACATAACCCCTAGGTTATCTGGCACTCTTGTGTAGTAAAATTTTACAATTGAGGTGTTTGGAAACCGCGGGAAAGTATTTTTTTTATGATGAACAATTGGATTTGTAGTTCTGAATCTGGAATGTCAAGCCTCAAATTACTCCTGTTTTGGTAAAAAATAAAATATAAAATTCATGAATTCTGCGACCAGAAAACTATTTTGGAATATTTTAAAGCATCATGCTAGGAAATGACATAAAGAAAAATATTTTTAAGAAGTTAGGGGATTTGATATGAAATGTTTTAATCAGGCATTTTAAAGACACTCTTTTAGGTTTCAGTGGTTTATGTGTTAAGGAGGAGTAGGATAGATGACCTCATTAATCAACCTGAAGCAGGGATTGCACTCAAAACCCTTTAGCCTATTTGCTAAACTTGATAAAGTTTAATATCTTGTCCTTCTTTCCACTTTCCCCTTTCCCCGAAGATGTGCATGTGGCTCTGCAGCACAGGGGAAACTTTTCTAAAATTATAATATACAGTATATAAAAAAGTGCTAACAGGGCTCAGCCCTCCCTTTTCCTATACAATAAAGATGAGATAATTAATTTTCAAATAAATTACAAAAGATTGTTTTATGTTTTGGTGGAATCTAGAGCAACAACCAAACCACATTATTACAAGAACATCTGAATGCGCTCACAGCCCAAGCACTGTAGCATCCTCTATCATTCACACCCCTAAATGAGTGACAGGTGTCATCATATGTCCCCTTGTGTTACTGATAATTTGGGCTGAATTCATTCAACTTCAACTTCATTATATCCTGAAGGAAATCAGATCTGTAGCAGAAATCAAGACACAACATATACAAAAAGGAAATACAGACTTACAGAAAACCTGCAGCTCAGGTGAGAAAATAAGGTTTCATCAGCCACACTGAGCCAGAGGCTGAAACACATTAGACACAGACAGTGCTGTGCAGTAGTAAAAAGTCATAATCAATAATCAATAGGCTGCCTTCTAACCAGTGACACAAGTGCAGTGTTACAGAATGTAGAGATTCGAAAAATAACTTACCATCGTTTAATTCAACAAATGACATAGCATTGAGTAACATAGACTGTTTCTTTGGTTAAAATAATCACGATCAACATGTTATTTCTGTTGAAGGCCATTTCCAGCAGAAGGTGTACTTCAACCATATCTTAAGAAATTAAATCCTTTTAGACATTCATCCCCACAAAAAACATGATGTTCTATGAACTAATATCGCAAGACAAGACACGAAGAAACATTTTGAATGAACACTACCCAAAAAATGATGACAATAAATGTAAAAGTACGGTGGGCGGCAGGGGTCAAACGCTCAGCAACTGATGAAACGACATACATTTAGGAAAACGCGCAGCATATATAGAAACGTTGCACATTCAAAAGCAAATGCAAACTACCACAACAAATCAAAGGCTGAAACGCGCTGCAAATAGGCAAAACAACTGCATAAGCATCAAATGCACGTACAAAACAAATGAAAAAATTATATATTGATAATGATCATTCTGATTTCTCCTTGGATACTAGATACTAGATACAAGATACTGGATTGGTAGTCTCAGCCCCACAAGGCCCACCCATAACATCGGGTCTGCTGGCATATAAGAAATGTAACAATTAGAAGGAGAAATATGGTTGCATCATCAGGTACTGAAAGTTCAACATCCATTTAAATCGTACTTCAGGGTTTTTTGTCTATTCAGTTCTTTTGTACATATTAATAATTCATTGAAATCATTAAAAAAATCATCTTTGTTGTGGCCTTGAAACCTTCGATCTGCTGGGGTGGTTATCTGTCTTCACAGAAAATTAACAGCAGGACATTTTTCAGATCATATCAGTCTGGTGTGTCATGATCAATAAGCTGCACCTCTGACTCTAAATTGCAGTCACGGCTGCACCGAGGGAAGTCATCAGTCAGGCCTAGAATTATCACAGAGGCCATCGACTGTGTTCACGTGCAGCTGGAACATCATGGAGTCCATCACTGAGGGGAGGGGCGAGATAAAGATTAAGAGAACATCATCATTATCATTGGTTTCATTGCGTATTGTCACTGTGACCTTCATCATTCATCAGTTTCAACAAAATCATCATTGTTGCAGCCTCTGTGAGCACCAATGTTGCAGCTCCGTCTGTCCCACTGTTTTTCTTTTTTTTTCTTTCTGCCAGACAGCATCTCTGATCATCCCATCACATGAGGCCTCTCGCCTTTGCCTGTCAGAATTTACACACCAATCGCTGTTTAACCAGGATTCAAGGATTTTCTATTTCCATCCTTAATGCATGTGAAAGACCTGAGTGTGTGTTCAAGTATGTGTGTGTCTGTGTGTGTGTGTGTGTGTGTGTGTGTGTGTGTGTGTGATTGCAAGTTTTTGTGAGAGAGGATGTGTCTGTAAGGTTGTGCGTAATGAGGTGATTTTTATTCGTCCTCCCTGTCCTTCTGTCCTGTCAAGACCACAGATTCAATTTGTGTTTAGATGGAAAGAAAAAGATAGAGTGTCTCTGCGTGTTTGTGTGTGTGTGTGTGTGTGTGTGTGTGTGTGTGTGTGTGTGTGTGTGTGTGTGTGTGTGTGTGTGTGTTTGTGTGTGTGGGTGTGTGTCTGTGTGTGTTTGTATGGGCCAGAGAATGTGTGAGAGAGAAATCACTGGCAAAGGATTCTCATCTTTGAGCCCAGAATGAGATGGATGCAGAGATAAATGCTATTTTTGCCAGACTGGGTTTACCTCCATTTGTGTTGGAGTGTGTGTGTGTGTGTGTGTGTGTGTGTGTGTGTGTGTGTGTGTGTGTGTGTGTGTGTGTGTGTGTGTGTGTGTGTGTGTGTGCGTGTGCGTGTGTGTGTGCGTGTGTGTGAGCGTGTGTGCGCGTGTGTGTGTGTGTGTTTGTTTTTTTTGGGGGGGGGAGAAGAGAAAAGAAAGACTTAGGAAAAAGAGGACAGGAGAAAGTTGGGTGTGAGCTGAAGAGTATGTAGAAAGACAAGGGGTTTTGGGGGCGGGGGGAGTCAGATTTACGGGTGACACAAGGGAAGATAAATCTGACAAGTGCTGCACTGAGCTTCCTGTGGTACGGTTAGATGAATAAATGATACACGTGCACAAAAACAATGCATATATCATTTCCGACTCAAAATTGTTGTATTCATCAAGAAAAAATAACCTAGATGCACAAATACACAGATAACACACTTATCTTTGTTGAAATGGTTTTTGATCCTTACTATCAGATTGGAGGCTGCAGTTTGTGCTGCTGTTGAAATGCATTGCACTGTTATTCAGCCTCCTTCACTCACATACACAATGAACAAAAATATTAACACAGCACATTGGTTTGTGCGCCTATTCCTTATGAGTGGAAATAAAGGATGTGAACATTTTTCTAAGCATAGAAAATGCTTATTCTCTCCAATCCTGTATACAAATTGGCCAAGTCTGTGAAAGTAATAACCATTAATTTTACATAAAGAAGGATGATGGTTCTCCTCCTCCCATAGTACAAAAGTGAAACCAAAACACCCTCCATGTAACTTACCGACATGATGGCACCGATCCCTCAGGTTACTAGAGTCCAGAACAGAACAGATTCATGTGATGGTTTGAAGCAGACACTCATGGTTATAGAAAGCATATTGACTCTTGTCCGTCAATCATGGAGGACCCGTTATTATATCATTAAAGAAATAATTCTAACTACAGTTCTAAGAAAAATGAACACCCAGGAATATAATATATAATAATCAGTTTGACAAGACGTAACTGCAACAGCAGAAACCATGTTTGAGAAAAAGAAAAATTGACATCAATTTTGATTATATAGATTGACGCATGTGTCTGTCATAGGGGCAGCTCCAAATGTTTTGGCTTCACTTTTGGGGAGCTGTTGTATAGTCCGTCTCACCAATGCTTACAAACTATGACTCCTCAGCTTTCCAGGTGGCTGCTCCAAAAATATCTTGCAGGTGAAGCTGCTGAATTTGGAGGTCCTTGGCTGTGATTTCTGAGGCCTGTTGGATGAACTTCAAACTTCTTGAGACTGCTAAATGTTTGGCAGTGATAGGAACATTTAATTGATTGGCTGGGTCTCTGGTGGACATTCAAACAGTCAGCAGAATGTGATAAAACCACATATTCTAGTGTGGTTTTTTATTCTGACGTGCACGAGAAGCCCCTGTGCAAGAGTAATTAATAAGCATCTTAAAATGCCACACTTGTCAGGACGATAAATTATCTCGGCAGAAAGTGCTTACAAGCAGAGATTTATACAAATCTGTGACCAAAATTCAGGCAGAAATAAGCCCTCTGTGTGCAGAGAAAGACAGCCATGGGCCTTTAGTTTCAATTGAATGAAAAATGGCAGCAAAAACAAAAATGTTGGCTTCATATTTTTATTCAGTGTTATTTTTAGGAGAGGGGTATAGGGAATGGAGACAAGCTACGCTCTAGGTGCACCTTCATCCATTTGCACTAACAACTTTAATATCAGGTTCCTCAATAACTTGATTAACAATAACTCTCTGGCAAGATTCCACAATTTTGGTGTCAGCAGCATTCTCCAGTTTTGTATTTGAAGTAGTATCATCCACAATAACAAATCTGAGCTTCAGTCTTTGACTTACCTTTTTTAAGACTTTACCTAAGACTAAAAAGAAGAAAAACAAACTATATTTAAGGGTTTAAGACCAAAGTTTACAATAACAGTTTTGATATTTCAATAGGTTGGAGGCATTAAAAGTATTTCTTCTCAGTAAAAACTACTAACTCACAGTACAGTAAATGTGAAATATTCCAGTCTTTTGTCATTTCATATCTGGCAATATAAGCTCTGACTTGACATGTATTTTTTTTTTTTAGCAAAATGTGAAACAAAAAGTTCTGGGTCTGGCAAAGTGTTTCCAAAACTGCAAATTGTCCCTTTAATCTGCTTATTGAGTTATAGGAGTTTCACACTCTTTAATTCTACAGGCTTGGTTTTTATTCCATCAGGAGTGAGCCGCTTTCCACTCTGTCAGTCTAAACATGGAATAGAACACATCAGACCATGAATTACAGCAGCTCCCGAGCCATCAATCAGCAGCCTGTTATGACTGGCTGCACGTAATGGTGCGTAATGATACAATGGCTGCTGCGGGGCTGTAAGTGTGTGCTGACAACGCAAGAGTGAGGACGGAGCGAGTTACGTTCTGACATATGGCGGTGATTTAGGTTAATGCTCAGAGGAGGAATAATAGTATCAATGTGCATTTGTGGTGAAGGCTGTGCACAGGCAAAGCTTTTAATATAAGCTTTAAATTAAGCGCTTATAAATGAACCTAAAGAAGTAGACGATATTAAAAAATTGTTAAACTTAAAGGGATAATATCTGATTTATTTTCAAACCAAAGACTTTGGACTCTTCAGACAGTTTTAAACTGAGGAGTAAATAGCTGCTCACTGCTGTTTTGTTTCAATTTTGTGAATTGAT
Source organism: Labrus mixtus (assembly GCF_963584025.1). NCBI lineage: Eukaryota > Metazoa > Chordata > Actinopteri > Labriformes > Labridae > Labrus > Labrus mixtus. The sequence continues at coordinate 19,677,301 of NC_083613.1, forward strand.
TTGTAAAACGCAACAAAAGTTGCTGTTTTTGATGCAGGTCAACATCAATCCAAACCATTTTTTAATACAATTGGCTTTTTTTTCATGTGAATTTTGGATTAAAAACAAATATTTTAAAGGCAAGTTTTTAAAATTCTTTAAAAACAGGTTTTTAGTTTTGCGAAAACACAGCTTGTCTTGTCTCAAAGCCCTTTTTTCAACCCCTTGACTTCAGCCCCCTTTCCTTATTAATCTGACAAATGTACTAGAAGACGAGGAAAAGAGTAAGTACTTTCCATTAAAATGTCTGACGTTGATTTGATAAGTAGGAAGAAGAAGTGAGCTCTGGCTGATGTGATATCGTTAAAGTCGTCCTGTAGCTCTCACATTGGATGTAGGCTCCAATAAACATTGAAATTAAACGAGTCAGTTGGAAAATTGTCAATATCGGTCTTCCTGTAACTCTCCTGCTTATATCTACACATAATTCTTATACTGTGATTGTTTCTGCTTGAGATAAAGATGTTTTAAGTAACTGTCCCACAACCTTTTCATTCCCTCAGAATTCTACAGCTGATGTTAATCTGGTGATCTATGCATTTGATTGAATGTCCCAATAGCCACAACACAGGAGTCTACAACACTGCAATGAAAAAAGGGAAACACCAGAACAAAAAATGCATGAATTACAGATTATATGTGCTTCATCTCAGTTGAGAATTGAGGGAAAAAAACTAAAAGGAAAAGTTATTGAAGTGCTCAAATGTTTGACTAACTTCGGTTGAAAAGCATCAATCTGCCTGCTTCTTTCATTTTTCGGGAATTTAATTGCAATAACATTAACTTATTTTTTAGTAAATCATTCTCCAAATATGATTCACAAAGAGAGGTGCACAGGCCAGCATTTTTTCTTCAATTGTTTTAAGAAAAACTAAAGATTCACAACTCTATGACTCAGCAATGATCAAAAATGAGTTCAAACAGATAAACTCAATAAACAAACCTTGGGGTTCCTGACGTACATACCAAGGTTTTAATCTTAAAAGATGCACAAAAAGAGCCAACGTCACAGACTCGCGTGTGGAGCAGCAGGAGTAATGCAGAGTTTTGAATGAATGCGTAAAAAGGTCAAGGTCTGGGAATCGTCTTCTAATTTGGTCAAAACCGGCCAGTTACTCATATATACTAGGAGCATGGGTTTTTTTTATTTTTTTTTATCAAAACATAACTCCTGCTTCTCTGGGAGTGAGGGCTTGAAGTTCGCACTGTTGTGCATGTGTAACAAAGGCATTTAAAAGTGTAAGAACTGATGCCTCTTTGTTGATCCAGAGGGAAGAAGAGGAAAGTGAATATGCCAATCCTCGCAGCAATACTGTTTTTTTTTCTCCCATTATAAAAACGCCTTAATATTAGGCTGGTAATGATGTGTCACTTTAAAAGCTAAACTTAGCTAAAGCAATAGCATGTGTGTGTTCGGATAAAATATTCTGAGAACGTCCTATCAGCATCCTGGTTCATTTGTCTCGACGGCGAGGCGCTGACAGGTGTACAAAGAGAGACAGATAGACGGAGAGAAATCGATGAAAAGCACTGACAGTTTAAGGAAGATCAAAATCAGCCGCATAACTTCTGCTCGACTGAACACGGGCCCACACAGCTGTGCTGCATGTGCTCAGTGACACATCCAAGATATGACGGCCATGATAAACGGTCGTCTAGAAACACAACACGAGAGGGAACACAACGAAAACAAACATCTCAAAGTCTGAGGGAGGTGCATTTGATATGCAAAGGATCTGCCAGGAACAATAGAGAGGGACGGAGCAAAACAGATGGGAGTGTATGTTTGTGTCTGCGTATTTAAGTGTGTGCATGTTGAGCTTGGATAATTTGAGACTAAAGTGCTTCATATCTAAGTTCTACAAACAAGCAAAACCCCAATGAACAAATGACAAACAGATAAACAGAGCTGCAGTTTAAAGTTTCTATCAGATTTACCTCACATCCACAAACATGTACACACACTTGAACTCCAAAACAGCACACCCGATTAACAAGTTATAGCTTATTTGAAGTAGTATCAGATTTCAAAGTGCATACATGCTCTGAGGCAGCAAAGATTAGCTTCAAATAGCCGATTATCTGCTGGAAATTAGCATCTCTGCCTGTACGTGTTTGCTAAAGTCTGTTTGTGTGCCTTGTCCTCAAGCGTCTGATTTGAATTCTTCAAATGTGAAATTTGCAAGGTGGGACTCATGCTCACAGACAGATGTCTCTCGGGATTATGCAAAGTGATAGAAAACCTCTCTGTAAACCTGCAGTCTACTCAGATCTTTTCCACCCAGCATATAAAAAACTGCAGTAAATCTTCTCTGGTACTTTGTTTTGGTGAGGAGAAATGACTAATAGAATAATCCCTCGTTGTCGCTTTAGAACCCGACTCTAAGCTCGACGCATATCCGAAACAATGGCCGTCTGATGCAGAGGGAAAACCAAAAATAAGCTGTGCAGTTTTTATATTTGTGCAGAGAGAGGCAGGTGAGGTGCATGTAAAGAAAGAGCTCAATTTCAGCACTAAACGTTATTTGAGAGGTAAGTCCTGAGAGACATTTCATCTGTAATTTGTTCAAGTGTTCAACAATGTTTTAACACGTGAATATTCACCTGGGAAAGCTCTGCTCGTTGTACAGAAGTTGTCAGCAATTCAGGCAAATACCTTTGTTTTGTAAGGATTTTTGGTTTCTGTATATTTGAAAAGAGGTGGAAAAATAATCCAGATCTTTTACTTACTTTACTAAGAAGCTATAGCCTATAAAACAAATCAAGCCTCAGCAATGCAACCAGAAAACAGAAATAAAGTACCAAACTTGTAATTCTCAAATTGTTCTCAGATTTGCAATGCTACTAATGGGTCTTTTGCAAACGGTTGCATAACTGTGCATCCAGAGTAAATAAATATATACCTTTTAAATACTAGACACATCATGTAAACTATTGCACTGGAGAGCAAGTCCCCCCCTGGACATGCCCCTGATGACACCACATTGGCATAAAAAAATGTACAAATCTGTTTTTAAATACCACCACTATGTGAGAACTAGAGCATGTTGTTGTGTTAATAATAGCCACATGATCATACATACAAACAAACGTAAAGGTCACATGCTGATATAGGAGCAGCCTGGTCCTTTGGTACATGACCACACAGTGTGTACGTGGGAGATGTGATCAGGGAGGATTTAAAATAATCGTCAGAGAGAGTGAAGTGTGTGTAATACAAATGTATTTTATTGTATTTCATGTTTTAAAGAAAAGTTGTGACTTAAGAGTTAAGAGAATTTGTTTGTCAAATGTGAGTATCTGCTGTTCTAAAAGTGTTCAAGTCAATTTTGAAGCATGTCAGGGCTGGCGAGAAAAATGAAGAAAATTCTTTGTGAGATAAATGTTAGACTCACTTCTATAAGGGATTTATTTATGAAACACAGCTGGTTTATCTGTGAAAGAAAAAACAAATCTTAAAAAAACAAATCTCAATAGAAGATATATAGGATTTGACGGAGGAGATGATTCATGCTGGAGATTCAACCTCTCTGTGGTGATCCTTTGTTTTGATGAACAAGTTTGTTCAGATTTGACAGTTGTTATTGTTGCAGATTTCATGCTTGTACTTTATCTTAAGCATACATTTGTAGAGAGAGTGGCAGGCATTTCTCTTCATCTGAGCGCTGCTGAATGTCCCTTCTGATAAGTGCATGTTCACCGAGCATTCAGTCGCAGAAAAAATTTGCAGAGAATATGAGGAGGTAGGCATTACAAATAATGAAGCGTTGGGGAAATGTGATGGTGGTCAAACAGATTATTAGCAGCTTGTTGTGTCTGAGTGGAACTGTCACCGTGGAAATTAAGCTTTGATGCGGCACCTTCAGCTCGCTCGCCGACGTCAATCAAATAGTGTTCTGCTGGTTGAGTTAGCAATTCTTCACAGAGGGGTTTACGAAAAGAGTGGAGGTGAGAACACATTCCTCATCTCTTTTGAATATAGGACTGTCTCATTGTGTTATTTTGGCAAAATCTGGAGCGTCTGTTCACAAGTTACATCACTAAACAGCTCAAAAAGAGAATTTCAGATTGCAAATCCAGGTGGTATTATTGTCTAACCTCTTCAGGTAGTACATTTGAGTACTACCTTATACCGGGAAGACTTTTCTTTCAAATTTGGGAGCATGCCATGAAGTCACAAGTTTGTCAATGAGGTGAACTGATGATGTTGTATGACATACCTGGCCTTTACAGTAAACAATGGGGTTGTATTAAGTGGAGACTGGGGCCCATTGCAGGCCAATCAAGTTCTTCCACACCAAACTAATTCAACCTTTTCTTAATTAGAGAGTACTCGTTCCTAGAGATGCACAAAGCCCCTAGAGGAAGTAAGACAATGGGCTGTCTATACCTTTAAAAACATATGATAGATTGGCAGCTATAGTGACTTAGTTAATTCCAGCGAAAGATTGTCATATTTAAAAGACAGAGTTAGAGCTGAAGCCATTTTCTTTTTAGACACAAACACCAACCTGATATCTAAAGCTGCTCCAGGACCATGGATCATGGCTACTTACGATGACAAAAACAACAATGGAAAACAATGCTGATAATCCATTTCTACCACATGGTGACAAACATATTGTCTATTAAAAATCCATCAAATATGTAAGGGGAAACATAAAAATACATTTTAAGTGGTAATCGGTCCATCACCAAAATGATCCGTTCTTTTTGCCAGGTATTCTAGCTCTTCATCTGTATGCACTTTTGGGGCTGAATATTTACTTCTGTGAAGGTTTTATCAGACCTTGTTTTGCCTGTCTTGCCTGTGGAGTCTACTACTGACGCTGGTCAGAGTGAATCACATAAGTGAAGGTTGCAGACAAGAAAATCTGAAACAAAGGAAAGTATTTGAAACTTAAGAATTACATGAGTGGTAAATGGTAAATGGACCTGAGCTTGTGTAGCACTTTTATAGTCTTCTGACTACTCAAAGCACTTTATACACCACAGGCCACACCTACCCATTCACACCCAATCACACACTGATGGCAGAGGCTGCTGGGTATAGTATCCATAAGTATTAACTAATATGCATATGCAGTCACGCACCGCTGACGCAGCAGGAGGAGCAATTTGGGGTTAAAGGGAAACTTCACCCGTTGAAACATGAATCTGTATTGACATTGGGTCATATATGTAGTAGAAATGTGAAATAAATTTGGAAGTTGGTGCCTTCTTGACCGAGAAAAGGCAGAAAGTGTCTTTTTGGCCCATGTGGATGAAAGACACCAAATCCCAGAATGCACAGCATCGCAGGCCACTCCCACTAAGGTCAGGTTTACAGACATATTTACTTCAATGAAGCGGCTAGCGGCTGCCAAGACACAA